>NC_036863.1:27541908-27612023 GCF_002910315.2 Salvelinus sp. IW2-2015 | reverse complement strand
CATGATGCTGCCACCACCATGCTTCACCGTAGGGATGGTGCCAGGTTTCCTCCAGACGTGATGCTTGGCGTTCAGGCCAAAGAGTTCTTGTTTTACACYAGACCAGAGAATCTTGTTTCTCATGGTCTGAGAGTCCTTTAGGTGCCTTTTGGTAAACTCCAAGCGGGCTGTCATGTGCCTTTCACTGAGGAGTGGCGTCCGTCTGGCCACTCTACCATAAAGGCCTGATCGGTGGAGTGCTGCAGAGATAGTTGTTCTTCTGGAAGGGTCTCCAATCTCCACAGAGGAACTCTGGAGCTCTGTCAGAGTGACCATCGGGTTCTTGGTCACCTCCTTGGYGCTGGCCCTTCTCCGATTGCTCAGTTTGGCCCGGCGACCAGCTCTAGGAAGAGTCTTGGTGGTTCCAAACTTATTCCATTTAAGAATGATGGAGGCCACTGTGTTCTTGGGGACCTTCAATGCTGCCGAAATTTGTTGGTACCCTTCCCCAGATCTGTGCCTCGACACAATCTAGTCTCGGAGCTGTACGGATAATTCCTTCGACCTCATTGCTTGGTTTTTGCTCTGACATGCACTGTCAACTGTGGGACCTCATATAGACAGGTGTGTGCCGTTCCAAATCATGTCCAATCAATTGATTTTACCACAGGTGGACTCCAATCAAGTTGTAGAATCATCAAGGATGATCAATGGAAACAGGATGCACCTGAACTCAATTTCAAGTCTCATAGCAAAGGGTCTGAATACTAATATAAATAAGGTATTTGTTTTTTATTTTTAAAAGCCTGTTTTCGCTTTGTCATTATGGGGAATTGTGTGTAGATTGGTAATRAAAAATAAATATTTAATCCATTTTAGAATAAGGTTGTAATGTCACAAAATGTGGAAAAGGTCAAGGGGTCTGAATACTTCCCGAATGTACTGTACTTCTTACTTACTTATTACAGTCTTTTTGGCAGTAGATGACTGAAAATGGCACCGTCTTGATATCATGTCATCCTTTTTGTTAAATATTTCAAACTGTGTTTTGTGTTTTACCCTWACCATTTCTTGTTACACGTGTGTATTCTACTGTTTAGTAAGCCGTGTGACATGAACATGCCAAAATATCTAMGTTTGTGGCAAAGCAGTTGTGATTTAATTCAATAAGTCTGCTGTGGGCTTTGCTTGGTTAGAACAAAATGAAGAAGCCAGATCTCTGTTTCAGCCCTCACACTGCCTTAGGATGAGGATGCAGGTCTCCTATACCCTATAGAATTCTTGTCTTTCTTGTATCTCACTGTATGGTGATGTATATGTGACACAGGTCTTAACTGATGSATATAATGCAATTTGCAACATAAGAAGACCATAATACTCTAAGAATATTAGATTTAGCTAGTTACTTTATTTTACGCACAATACATTTACATGGTTAATTAATTGTTCTGTTTAACTTCTACCAAATAATGGCACAGACACTTAATTCAAACTTAAACTGAGGCCTTGCTTTCGTTTCTGCCCAATTGGTGCCTCATTTATAAAATGTTATATAATTAAACAATTTATTTTTGTATACAATTAAAACACCTATGCTGCTGATGTTGGCATACACAAATCATCATGAACAACAATTTGTTTGTTTTACATTATGGGCATTGAATATGGAGTTTTAGCATCAGGAGGATGTGTTGAATGGTACATAGTCAGCAAAAACGTTGGAGATTCAAACCATTACTGGAACGTACTATGTTGTACGTGTCCCTCTGCATCTAAGATCTTTAAAACATCTATACAAACAAATGCTGCATAATGACTGTTAGTATTTTCTGTTGTTATTAATACTGTGAAAATTAAATAAATACTTTTTATCAAAAGACTTGTGGTCATTGTTGAGAGGGTGCACATACAATATGTGGCTATTAAATCTTGAAATGGCAGTTTGAGATGGTTTTTAAATATCAGACAATGTTGAAGACAAAGGTTAATGCAGACCGCCTCCAAAAMCACTGCTTGACTGATTCCAAGGCTTGGCTAGAATCATTTGTCCAGCCCTTTGGGAATCCAAGCACARCCACAGTTTATTTTCCCAAGGATGATTAAATAGAGCAGTAGCACAGCATCCTACCATGCAACAGAACAGTTTGAAGGTAGTTTTAATAAAGTCAAAGTAAACATTTCTTCAACACCAGACAGCAGCAACAATTACACATGCAAGTACGGTTGTAATGCTTCATTTTGTCTACTACTGTCATGGTTACATTTCTGTTTCACTGTAGAGWATTCTTAAAACCTTTGAGGCATATTAATGGGAAGCAGTGTAGTGTGTACGGTGAAAGTAGTCTACATTCTACTTGATCACACCACTATAATTATGCAACTTTTGAGTGAATCAGAATAGGCTACACACACCTTCAAGATCACATTTTGATGTTGCTTGGGCAAGAAATTTGGTTTAATATAACAAAATATTTTCTGTTCTTTATATTGTGTCGATATACATTTGTTTATGTTTATGTATTTAGAATATTACAATGTAATTCGAGATAAATCTCTTTAGGTTCAACACATTTAATTTACTGTTTCTACTGTGTAGAGGGTGTGGTCTGACCACTATGACTAGACAAGGTCTGACTATGACTAGACAATGTCTGACTCTGACCACTATGACTAGACAATGTCTGCTGACTCACCCAAAGATCTTCTTTGTCCTCAATTGGAAGACTCTCTCTAATCATTTTAAATGTAACCTTTATTTAACTAGGCAAGTCAGTTAAGAACAAATTCTTATTTACAATGACAGCTTACACCAGACAACACTGGGCCAATTGTGCRCTGCCATATGGGACTCCCAATCACAGTRWTGCAGCCTGGATTTGAACCAGGGACTGCAGTGACACCTCTGGCTCTGAGATGCAGTGCCTTAGACCACTGCACCACTCAGGAACTATGTGCTCCCAACATTCCTCTGGTTTGGCTTCTGGACCAAAGCCCCGGTTGAGACATGTCCCTTTTGTCTCAGTTCAACAGTACTCATTCATTTTGTGTGAATGAGGAGGAGGAATGTCTTGAGCCAGTAAAAACAGATCTGGCATATCACCTGTTTTGCAGCTGGTTACACTTCAAATAAAGTAATCTCTTCTATTGAGAAAATCTCAAGCAACAAAGACGAAGATGTTTAATAATTAAAAACCAATGAAAATCATATAATCCGGACCAAACTCTTATAATTTAGTTGTTGATTGTTAGTTCTCAATTTTTTTATTTGAATTTTAATAGAAGAAATGGTTCGATTCCAGCCTGTATCACAACTGGCCGTAATTGGGAGTCCCATAGTGCGGCGCACAATTGGCCCAACGTCCTCCGGRTTTGGCCGGTGTAGGTCTTCATTGTAAATAAGAATTTGTTCTTAATAACTGACTTGCCTAGTTAAATAAAGGTTAACTACTGTTGTGCTGCTGACGGTACAATCTGTCTTCAACTGGAGTGCTGCTGCCTGCTACGTCAGGCACTATGCGACATTTTTTTTTACAATGGAATAGCTAGGTAATGTGAAAGAAAAATGTATACGTTGTTGATACATTGATGCAATGTTTACMTGGACAAGTCATCGCGCACTACTGTATCAGACTATTTGTGCTTCTGTAGCGGATATTCTCGGTGAATGATTTCAGGAATATAGCCTACCATGCAGCCGGAAGGAACATTTACATGTGCATGGTTTAGAGTAAGTACTGTATCSCTTTCCTTCTCTCTTTTTACGTCAAAACTACTGATAAATCTTCTAGGGCGAAGGGACTAGGAAGAAAAACGAAGATATTTTTACTCACGGATATGGAATTTGACCCTCGTCTTCGTGATCTTTTCTATGTGATGCTTTAGTAAGTAACTACGCCTCTACTAAAATGAATCTCCTCTGTGATTCTATACCACTATAAAGGGAACTATCGTGATTTAGAAATAGTTTAAAACAGCACGGATGCAGAATACTAATAAGGCCTATGCGACATTTCAACTGGATACTTTATTATAGTTTCACATTGCCAATTCTGTCTGCTCCTTCGTTCTCCAACCTGGTATCATACACTAGACGTAATATAGTAAATGAAAAATGATCGGCCACTCATTAGTATAATATGTTATGTTTGGTATGGTTACATAAGACCAAAGGTTACTTAAAGGAGTAGTTCACTATTTTACAACTTGATGTTAAATGGTTCCTCACTCTAAAAGTAGTCTATGGGCCAGGGGAAACTGTCATCCACGGTTCAGTTGTCTTTAAACAGCCACTACAAACTTCAGCTAACTTTAGCCACCACAAGTTAATCAATTGAAGTGATGTGGGTATGTGAGTCAAATCACCTTTAGTAATATAAAACTAAATATAGAGTTGATTTCAGGTGTTTTGGACATTCTTAATTTTTTAAATAAACATGCTCACATGCCCCCATCACTTCCATTGATTGTTAGCTTGTGGTGGCTAAGGTTAGCTGAAGTTTGTAGTGGCTGTTTTAAAGAACTGTACTGTGCAATCTACTCTCTCGGCCCATAGACTACTTTCAGGGTGAGGAACCCTCTAACATCAGTTTTCCTTAAGGAGGGTGATTGGGTGGGTGTATAACATGAATATCTAGCAACCCAAAGGTTGCGTGTTCAAATCTCATCACAGACAACTTTAGCATTTTAAATAATTAGCAGCTTTGCAACTACTTACTACTTTTTAGCTACTTTGCAACTACTTAGCATGTCAGCTAATCTTAACCCTTTAACCTAACTCCTAACCTTAACCACAGCAACAACTAATTGGAATTCTTAACATATCATACATATTGTTAATTCATGTCATACGAATTGTAATTTGTAACATTATATACGGTGTCCACCCACTCTGCCCAGAGTTGGTGAAAATGTGCTTTGGTGATGACATTTCACTTCCTTATGCTATTAAATACATTTTACCAAGACAAATATGGTTCTGAATCTTTCAGTGGAGTTTTCTCCAACATATCACATTATATAGAAAAGTCAGATTTCATAACCTAATACATCCGATAATTAGCACCGAGTTCTATTGAAAGAGCGGTGGAGTTCTCTCGCCGAAACTTATGAGGATTTAACATTTTGTGGTCATCGTCATCCAAGTTGTTCCGCGGGTCGCAAATAGCATAATTAGCATGACACGAGCTGAATTAAATGTTAAAAGGCTCCGTTGACATTTCACAGAGATACGCTTGTTTTTGTAAGAAGTCTTTGAAAAAGAACAGAAACTTTGCATTAATATGAACTGGGTATACTAAAATATCAAAATACATGTTATATCACAATCTATATCTATCTTACCTCTATTGATTTATGTCATCCTGATTTGAGAAGAAAGATGTTGAGTTCAATGGTGAGCCTGTCAGGTAACCTTAATTCTCGGACAGCATCCAGCCTAGATGATGCGATACTATTTCTCAGATTTTTGCCACTTTGTCTCTGGTCTCCTTTGAGTTTAGTCGCCCTATTGTTGACAATCCTACAAGGGTAAAAACGGCAATAAGTTTTGAATGGATTGTGATAGAGACATGAGGTTTGGACCATTGGTTTCTTAGACCATTATCTACACAATTAACATATTATTTCACTCATTGATCAAAATATGTGTTTTTGATTGGACACCTTATRTCAGGGATTATCAACTAGATTCAGCTGCGGGCAGTTTCTTTTTTCTTGAGCAGATGGTCAGAGGCCAGAACATAATTACAAATMATTTGTAGAATGCAAATTGACCGCAAGAAGCCTAAACAGATATAATATTTGACAGAAACATAATAATTTCAAACCTTGCTTACATTTATATACGATCACATATGCCTCTTTATTATGCGTGGCAATACTTGAACAGATTTCCAAACTTAAAATCATTAGGAGCTGATTTCCTGGTGTTTTCACAGTCTTATGTCCAACAATAAAAAATCTCAGAAAACTTGGGGGGCTCTGGTCCGCCAGTTGGGGAACCTGCCCTATATCATACAAAATGTATGATGGAAATCCACAAATTAATACATACCATACGAAACGTAACATATACTAATTTGAATGTCCTTGATTTTCATTTACTATGTTACGTCTACCCCTGAGTCCCACTCACATGCCAAKATGTTCTGTTTTTTCTAGAGCGCTTTGGAACTTATATTTAACTGCAGGGGGAATGGGTGGAGGCYATGGAAAATAGAATGATGGCTTCAGTGGGGAAATCTATAGTAGGCAATAGGCCTATCATTTTGTCATTTGAATGACTGACTGGCTAGACAGTAGATATTTTCTAGAGAATGTTGAATATGGTGTAATAAATTAAGCAAATGCTKTAAATGCTTTTTTGTTCTGCAATTGCCATTTATCCATAGATGACAAGATGATACCTAGAGAAAGCAATAAAGTGAACTTTGGGATTGTAATTTGCTGTGCTGTGTCCAGTGTGCACACTTAATAACAGTCCTCCCCTCATGTTTTGGTGTGTTGACCCATCCACAGTTCAGAAATGTTTCCCTCCAAATGAAAACAACTAATGTTTCTTTATCCATGACTCAGAATAAGCCTACAGCACAAACTCACCCGTGGGTATAGATTTACACTGGGAATTAGGAACCACTGTAGGGTCCCCTAGTGACAGTCCGTATGGTGAGCTTGTAAAGCTTACTAGAATCTGTCCTGCATTACAGCAAAGACAATGTAGATAAAGTACCAAGACCACTGTCAGAGCTAGGCTGATACTCTGTATAGTAAGAGACGTGGAGACAGTGATGCACATTTTGTCAATGCATCGCTTTCTCTCTCTCGATTTTGTTTCACCTTGAACTTGGTTGCTCTGGAAACAAATCTACTCATCCAATCAGATCCCTCTTCCCACACGCATTTGCACACACCCTTCTCTCTCATTGTGTGTGCTCCCTCCCAGACTTCTTATGTGTCACACCGCTGATGATACAACCAGGTAAACACCACCAACACATTATTGTACTTTTTGATGCTGTTATCATGTCATTTGTTCCTCTTCAGATGGTGTGGTGTTGTGTTATCTGGTTCACTGCAGTGTCTGAGGCACTTGAGAAGTCCCAGGATTATATTTAGACACACGTGAAGCCCCAGTCTCTCCTAGTTCATAGATCAGTTCTCCCCACTATTTATAGTCATCTGTGTTAGGTGGCCTTTAATGTAATGTACTTCATAGATAACGTGTCTGAAAAAATGATCTCGGCCTTATTGACACAGGCCTGCAATTAGTCTGAATGACTGTCATTGCATTGTACAGTTCCACTATTGTCAAGTATTTTCTATGTAATACAGTAAATTCAGCTAGATTAAAGTTTTTTCTGGATATTATAGCGAGATGTTTGAAAGATTATGGTGATGGAATGTGATTAATATTTAGTGCAATTTTTCTGTGTGATGAAAGGGATAGAGCACAATGGCCAGTCCAGCACCAGCATGCTGCAATACCCCTTCATGTCCAGATGGGGGAGCGGCGGAGGCCCAAAAGACAAAGCGCTTCATCACGGACGACTGTGAGCTGAGCAAGGAAGAGCTGGATGGCCTCATGAGGGAAGGAGGTGAGGACACAGACCCTAGTTGTTGATGTAGCCTATAATGTTTTATTCCCTCCATCCAAATACCTTTACATCACATTGGACTGATAAGAGACTTCAGTAGTGGTATTGAATTATTCTGTAATAGATTGCCTGTGTCATCTGATCTCCCCACAGAGGAAAGTCGTCCCTTCCTGGTGGTCCATCATCTGCTGGATGTGAAGGAGGCAGGTGTGCCGGTGTTACTGCCTGGGACTCCAGTCATCTGCAGAGTGGACAGCACCGAGAGATACACTACGCGCTCCAAGGTGTGTGTGTGTGTGTGTACCGTATACTGTATGTACATAGTGTTTATTCGTATGTCTGTATATTATATGCACACCTGTACCTTTCTACATGAGCACATGTTTACATTATGTGTAGGCTACACAAGTCAATGGCATGTTTTCTCTTCCAGGTCCGTGTGTGCACTCTGTACACTGTGAAGCTGACCCATGGCAARTTCACCTGGACGGTAAAAAGGAAGTACAAGCACTTCCAGGAGCTGCACCGTGACCTCTACAAGCACAAGATGATGGCCCACTTCCTGCCTCTGGGAAGGTCAGACTCAGAGCACCAATCAGAGCTCAGACATGCAAATCAACCCATTATCTGTGCTGAGAGTAATTTGTTTAGAGGGGATGCACTTCAAATCAGAGTGAAGGCCTGTTGTGATTTTGGTACGAGTTTAAGCAGTAAAATGTTTAGAATATTAAAATGTCTATTTTTAGATTTGCAGCCCAGAGAGCGCAACTGAGGGCTATGACAGAAGAGATGCCAAGTCTACATGGGACTGAGAGGATGAGACGAACTTCCAGCAAACCGGTATCACTCTTACAACCATGGAACCACACRTACTGTACACAAAAAGACAGACACTGATAAACACCATGGTATACATGCAGACAGAGAGCCACACATCACTCAGTCTTACATCTACTTAGTTGTAGATAATTCCCTCCACACAAAAAAACAAAGGATCAATCTTGTGACTTTTTAAAATCATTATCAGGGGTTCTTCTGTCTATCTGACCATTTGATTTGTTGACATTTGATAATGTAGGTCCAGTCAGTTCTGATCTCTCTGTTATAGAAATACCTTGAGGAATACCTAAACGGCCTTCTGGAGAATTCCTTTTGTAAGAACTATCACGGCATGGTGAGTGAAGATAGCACGCACATACACCAATTACCATTCATTGTCAGACCGTGATGATAGCACATCCTATCTTGTTCTGATTCCAGCTGGAATTCCTTGATGTCAGTGCCCTCTCCTTTGTCAGTGAGCTTGGACCCAAAGGCCTGTAAGCRCTATTAATAGTCTATGAGAGTGTGTGTGATGGTATATGAGAAAGAGAGACAGTGTTATTCAGTATATTTTAATGTGACTGATTCTATGTCTGTGTGAGTGATGTCATTGTGTTTCAGGGAGGGTTMCATCTTCAAAAGGTCAGGAGGTCACCGTATCCAGGGTTTGAACTGTATTGGTCATCACCAGTTCTGCTTTCGCTGGTCAAAGCGCTGGCTGGTGGTCAAGGACTCCTTCCTGCTCTATATGAACCGGGAAAACGGGGTCGTCTGCTTCGTACTGGTCTTTGACCCGGAGTTCAAAGTTCAAGTGGGTCGTGCATATACTGACACCAAGTATGGGGTTTGCATTCAGAACTTCACCAGGTAAGTTCATAATGGAATCTAAAAAATATGATTACTTTTCAGCACACTCATAAAAGTGTACCCTCAAATAGACACTTCTATTCCTAACTGTTTTTCTTATTTATGAGTCAATTCCTAGCTGTTTGTGTATTTGTGCGGGCAAGTATTGTCTCGCTGTGTAAACTCGTGTATGTGTATTCTAGGGATGGGCATTTGAAATGATTTCAGTATTCAAATAATATCATGATATTTTTTCGGATATCCGGATAGTYGAATAAATAATAATAGAGAGAGAGCGAGATAGTTGGTGCACGGAGGGAGAGAGAGAAAATAGCCAAACCGACTAGTTGACAAACTATATCAGACCGTCTGGTATGGCCTGTCTTGACTACATCAAATTGTTGTGAAATAGCTAGCTACTGCAGCCAGCTAAGTTAGCCAGCTAGCTAGCTAAAGTAGCAAAGCTAATAGAGGCTATTTTGCTACACTCCCCATCCAATGTCTACAACAACCCCATTCATATGAAACCACAGCCTACCTGTTGGTTCATCATTATAGCCTACTCCTTTTCATTTAGCCTTTTTATTTCCATAAGTTTAATTCCATTTGGCATTGGTTAGAAATCGCCCACTTCACTTGCTACACGTGGAGCCTCTGAATGTAGCGCTGCTTTGTTTGACTGACAATAACAACAAGCTACATGTGTGAAACCATAGACATTAAAACCAGTGTGAAACGTGTGTAAGCTACCGGTTTGTCTTTTATGCGGCAAACTCATAAAACTGATGTTTTATTACCATTTTGACTGTAATGGTCTATCCTTGTAGGCCCCCGAGTGGCGCAGCTGTCTAAGGCACTGCATCTCAGTACTAGAGGTGTCAGACCCTGGTTCGATCCCGGGCTGTATCACCATCGGCCGTGATAGGGAGTCCCATAGGACGGCGCACAATTGGCCCATCGTCGTCTGGGTTAGGGGWGGGTTTTGCCGGGAGAGGCCGTCATTGTAAATAATAATTTGTTCTAAACTGACTTGCCTAGTTAAATAATGGTTCAATAAAAAAACGAATTTAGCAATATCAGATCATTTAATTTTGGACAAAGCCTTAAAAAAATAATAATAGACAAAGCCTTTTTATAAAAAATGAATACTCTCCCAAGTAATCGAATACTAACATCCGTTCGGATATTCGAATAACCGTGCCCATCCCTATTGTGTTCTTACATGAGTGTTTTGTGTGTGTAGGAATCTGGTCATCAAATGTAACAGCTACAGACAGGCTCACTGGTGGAGCCATGAGATCAATAGGCTGGCTGAGCCCTGTGAATTCCTCCAGGTCCAACGCTTTGGGGGCTTTGCCCCRCCACGGGAGAACACACTCACTAAATGGTCAGATGTTGCTTCCAATTAGATGATAATGTGGTATGTGTACATGCTGTATACACCCATAGCTTTGTGCACCCTTAACTTAAATGTAATGTCTCTGTTTATGAATTGGTCATATTAAAGGTATGTAAATGGAAGTAGCTACTTTGCAGACCTGGCTGATGCTCTGGAGCAGGCCAAGGAGGAGATCTTCATTACAGGCTGGTGGTGAGGAGCAGAGCTAGCACCATATAAATATATTTGAACATTCTATTATTATACAGTATATCTCTATGGCTAGTAAGCTACTGTGTGTTCCAAGACTGATGTAAGCACAGTGCTCTCCATAATTATAGAGAGTGGTTATCCAGAGCCATATACATTATACTGTAGAAAATGGCTCTGCCGTTAGCTAAATAAGAGCATACAGCAAACAAAACAAATATTTGATATCAATATCAACAGCGATCACTGTTTCCAACATGTATTAGGTTTGTTTCTAATTAGTCTGTATACAGCAGGACACAGTGTAAATATGTACATGGTTAACATTGCATGGTGAATATGTCTTTCCCTCCCTCCCTCCCAGGCTCAGCCCAGAGGTTTTCCTGAAGAGGCCAGCTACAGACACATACTGGCGCCTGGACCAGATCCTCAAACGCAAAGCAGTACGAATCTACTTCCCAACTTTCTCCTGTCAACATGTTTCTAGTCTCCCTTTTACCTCTCCTCCCTCCTTTCCTCTGAATGCACTGAAGGTTAATCCCKCCTTTCCTCATCCTTCCCACCTACTGTGTAGCCTGGCAAAAGCGTACCTCATGACCACACAGCTGTGACCCACTGGTCTGAAAAGGAGGCTGTCTGTTAATGAAATATTGTTTGGTTGGTTGGTTCTCTCGATTATATAATTTTTTCCTGGGGGGTTGAGGTTGTTTGGTTTGGAAATCCAACAGTTGTAATGGAAGGGGGTGGCACTCTGGGGATGTGTGTGGCTGTGGGTGTTTGAGTGAGAAAGACACTGAGGAGACCCAACCAGTAAAAGTAYAGCCCCCTTCATTATCAACGCATCGTGCCGACAACATCAAAACAGCCTTTTCAGACTCTGAAGTCAGAAGGACTTTGGTATCAGCCAGACTACCTTCTGTGTATATCCATCCTTTCTTTTCTCTGTGCAGGAACAAGGTGTCAAAGTATGTGTGCTCCTGTACAAGGAGATGGAAATGGCCCTGGGCATCAACAGTGGCCACAGCAAGAGGACACTGATGGACATGCACCCCAACATCAAGGTCTGTCTGAGACGTTCCAATCTCTGCTCTGCAGTCAGGTGGTGCTTTACACCTGAAAAACCAATCACATTGCTGGCTCTTAGTCATAACATTGTAGCACAGTGTCACACTAAACAGAGGAATCATACACATCCTCATGCTTTCATTACTATGTTTTGTTAATCTGGGTCTTTTAATTTAAATTCAAAACTTTTAGATTTGTGTCCTTAGCTTCCCTGACATCTTCCCAACAGGTGATGCGACACCCCAACCACATGTCCGCGGTGGTGTTTCTGTGGGCCCATCATGAGAAGATGGTAGCCATTGACCAATCAGTGGCTTTTGTGGGAGGCTTGGACCTGGCCTTTGGGAGGTGGGACGACAGTCAGTACCGGTTGACTGATACGGAGACAACCMATCATATCTCTGAAGAAGAACCAAAGGCTCCACTGGCTGAGCCAGAAGTGAGACACCTCAAGACAAAGTCAAGATTAATCTTTCTCTTGTGTTGTTCTGTTCTGGTAATCCATAGTTCAGTGTTACCTGGTGTTGAGCGATGACTTCATTACCAGACTGTCCTACTCTGCCCCCTAGGCAGCTGATTCAGGTGACCAGGTGGATGGGTCAGACTTGGCCCAGGATCCAAAGCCTACAGARCCAGAGGAGGTCAAGGAGGTCAACCATGTGGACCTGAAGAACAACACCCAGTTGTGGCTTGGCAAGGACTACAGCAACTTCATCAGGAAGGACTGGGTCCAACTGGACCGCCCATTCGAAGGTACAGTATGCACACACTATAGCTCAATTCATAACCCTCCCTATCACTCCCGCACTAACACACATGTACATGCATACACAACACACCCAAGAGGGCTCATTCTTAAATGTAAAGTCCTTTGGTCCCCAGACAACATTGACCGCACTGAGGTGCCCCGTATGCCGTGGCGTGACTTGTCTGCTGCACTCCACGGCAAAGCTGCCAGGGATGTGGCCCGCCACTTCATCCAGCGCTGGAACTTTGCCAAGGTCAGAACCCAAATAAGAGGTTCCTAAGGATCTTTCTTTCATGACTTTACTTTGATGTGCATTCAGAAAGTATTCAGACCCCTTGACCTTTTTCCACATTTTGTTAYGTTATTCTAAAATGGATTAAATTGTTTCCCCCCTCATCAATCAATCATCAATCTATACCCCATAATGACAAAGCAAAAATAGTTTTTTGTTCTTTTCCCCCCCAATTTKTGTGATATCCAATTGTCCCATCGCTGCAATTCCTGTATGGACTCGGGAGAGGCAAAGGTTGAGAGCCATGCATCCTCCGAAACACAACTCTGCCAAGCCGCACTGCTCACTAAACCCGGATGCCAGCCACACCAATGTGTCGGAGGAAACAACGTACAACTGGCGACCGAAGTCAGCGTGCATGTGCCCGACCCGCCACAAGGAGTCGATAGAGCACGATGGGACAAGGCCATCCCGGCCAAACCCTCCSCTAACCCGGACTATGCTGGGCCAATTGTGCGCCGCCCTATTGAACTCCCAATCACGGCCAGTTGTGATTCAGCCTGGAATTGAGCCAGGGTCTGTAGTGACGCCTCTGAGATGCAGAGATGCAGTGCCTTAGACCACTGCGCCACTCAGGAGCCCATCAAATGCCAGTCCTATATTTTCCCACAAAACTTAGCTATCTACCTAATGTCACAGAGTTTCTAAACCAGAAGCGCAACATCGCGAGACTTACGGGAACGCTTGCGAAACAATCAGACCAAGCCAGGGTTTGGGGTTTGAGAAGTCAATGAGAGAAGTGAAATATTCTTCCTTAGCAGTTCATTTTCTCTGAAATCTAAAGGCACAAACGAGATTCCAGTAGTTGAACATTTTATTACACCAATCTCGTGAAAGTGACAAACTGACATGTTTTCATTTGTCAAAAACAACTTTATCGAAGGAGTGCCCTTAAAAAAATATTGCAGTTTTGAAACTGCAGTAAAATGCAGTCGACTGTGGTATTTTGGASTGCAACATTACTGCAGTAAAAAAAWAAMTGTTATTTGGACGCAGTAGTTGCGGCATTCTGCAGTTATACTGCACTCTGACTGCAAWCTTTTTTCGTAAGGGTGCCTTCGATTTCACGGCCTGCAAATGCGCAGTTCGGCGCTAGACCCTATGMTGTGTTTCTACGCATGAGCATAGCTAGAAAACTTCGCCATGACGTCGCCTATAAGTGTGATCGGGGATTTCTATTGGAGAAGCAGTTTTAGCCTATCTTCATACTGTACTGTCTTTACTGACGYACATCAGTTCAAAACCAACACCAAATGTTGGGCAAATGGTCACGCTGCTACCTTAGAATGCAAACAATGGTCTTTTGCAATACTAGCTSGCTAGCTAATCCATAGTCCAAGCTAAGGTGAAAGCTAGCCATATTTCACTGAAACAAATGCACATGTATACAGTGCGGTTGGGCACTCCATTGTGCAAATGGATGCTTACTAGCWTYAGAAAAACTCACCAGTTTTGAATTTCTAGAATAGATTCCAGTACCCACCTTCTCCTTTACATTTTATCCAAATCTGTGCTGATCAACAGTGCCAAACGAACAACTCTGCCATTTGACCATCTTGATTGTATATGCAGATCCGATTTGGATGCTGGACTAGCCCATGTCCAGCACCTCTACCTGTGTGAAGCTAGCCACAATAGATGAATTTGCGGTTTTCATTGAAAATAAAAAACAACTATTGAAAGTGAATTTAAACGGATACAAATAGTGTAATCATGCCATATTTCGACTAGATAATGCTAAACAATAACGGAATGTTATATAMATACAACAGAAGACAATCATTGAAATCAGTTGAAATTGCACTGGATGTATTAGACTTTAGAATTGCTTTGGGGGCATACTCACAGTTGAAGTCGGAAGTTTACATACACTTCGGTTGGAGTCATTAAAACTCGTTTTAGAACCACTCCACAAATTTCTTGTTAACAAACTATAGTTTTGACTATAGTAAGTTGGTTTGGACATCTACTTTGTGCATGACACAAGTAATTTTTCCAACAATTGTTTACAGATTATTTCAATTATAATTCATTGTGTCACAAATCCAGTGGGTCAGAAGTTTACATACACTAAGTTGACTTTGCCTTTAAACAGCTTGGAAAATTCCAGAAATGTCATGGCTTTAGAAGCTTCTGATGGGCTAATTGACAWAATTTGAGTCAATTGGAGGTGTACCTGTGGATGTATTTCAAGGCCTACCTTCAAACTCAGTACCTCTTTGCTAGACATCATGGGAAAATCAAAAGAAATCATCCAAGACCTCAGAAAAAAATTGTAGACCTCCACAAGTCTGGTTCATCCTTGGGAGCAATTTCCAAATGCCTGAAGGTACCATGTTCATCTGTAATGACATCTGAAATGTCCTCTGGTCTGATGAAACACAAATATAACTGTTTGGCTATAATAACCATTGTTATGTTTGGASGAAAAAGGGGGAGGCTTGTAAGCCGAAGAACACCATCCCAACTGTGAAGCACGGGGGTGGCAGCATCATGTTGTGGGGGTGCTTTGCTGCAGGAGGGACTGGTGCACTTCACAAAATAGATGGCATCATGAGGRRGGAAATTATGTGGATATATTGAAGCAACATCTCAAGACATCAGTCAGGAAGTTAAAACTTGGTCGCAAATGGGTCTTCCAAATGGACAATGACCCCAAGCATACTTCCAAAGTTGTGGAAAATGGCTTAAGGACAACAAAGTCAAGGTATTGGAGTGGCCATCACAAAGCCCTGACCTCATCCTGTAGAACATTTGTTGGCAGAACTGAAAAAGCGTGTGCGAGCAAGGATGCCTACAAACCTGACTCAGTTACACCAGCTCTGTCAGGAAGAATGGGCCAAAATTCAGCCAACTTATTGTGGGACGCTTGTGGAAGGCTACCCGGAACGTTTGACCCAGGTTAAACAATTTAAAGGCAACGCTACCAAATACTAATTGAGTGTATGTAAACTTCTGACCCACTGGGTGTGATGAAAGAAATAAAAGCTTAAATAAATAATTCTCTACTATTATTCTGACAGTTCACATTCTTAAAATAAAGTGGTGATCCTAACTGACCTAAGACAGGGAATTTTTACTAGGATTTGTGAAAAACTGAGTTTAAATGTATTTGGCTAAGGTGTATGTAAACTTCTGACTTCAACTGTATATGCACTGTACAGCCTAACCTATGGATGTTGCACTCATGTAATGGAGTATCCACCTACTCAGTGACACTCACAGAACACAACTGTGTAGAGTTTACATCAAAATKAGCGTTTTCACTCTTATTGTGGGACTCTAAACATCAGTGCGAAATTAGCCACATTAAGCTCACCAGTCAACCTACTGACGCAGCTCTAGTGTACATGGGAATATCTTTGTTTAGTCTCAATGGCTGAGTTATACAACCTTCAAGTCAATGACTTAAAACCGTTTTCTTTAACTGTGCTTTCAATGGGATTTGAGTCATTTTACAATGTAAGACTGTCACAGTCAATTGAGCTATTCACCTTCTGAAAACTGCAGACAATTACTTTTGACTGTCTATGGTAAATTCTAAACATAACTGATTTGAGCTATTAGAGGGCAGAAGACCAGGGTTTAAATCAGCAACCCTTGCAGGTATGCAAGCACACCACCTGTGCCAATAAGGCCAAGACCTTTTGGCCAAATTTAAAGGTTAAAATAGCAAATTTCCTTTCTTCACATGGGAAAATGTTGTATAATGCACCTTTTAAAGCTGCAATATGTAATAAAAGTTAGTTATAGATCTGTCATTCTCATTGAAAGCAAGTCTAAGAAGCGGTAGATATGTTCTATGTGCGCTATTTCTATGCTTCCCATTTTGTTTTTGCACACCTGGTTTGCACACCAGCTTCAAACAGCTGAAAACCTTTTTTTTTCACAGCAGTTTTAGATGGTACAATGATTCTCTACACTATACTTTCTTGTTTTGTCACAAACTKAAATTAGGCAAACTATTAGATTTTTAGCAACTGGGAAAGGGCAGAGCGATTTCTACATAGTGCACCTCTAACAGAAAATCACCTTCCGGTGTAAAAACAATTGGAATTAAAAACAGATTAAGTTAAAGGAGTAGGCATTGGTCTGAAGCTGAAAAAGAAAGGAAATTCACATGCGCAACACAATKCCTACTCCACCCATGCTCTACCAAGGTTTTCCAGCACTTACCTTTGACCTACTACAGTAGCTATGTTGGTCTATACTACTTCAAACGATGTGTATGCAGGTTGCTTAGGATTCAAACCTTCTCAAACAGCCTAATCCATACTCTTCAGAGGAATAATGAACTTTACAGTGTCCTGCTATTAAAATTATATATGTGTGTGTGTGTGTCCCAATTGCACCTTGTGTATTCTATTATTCTAACTCTCAACAGTAAGTTGAGACCCCGACCTGAGTTCCAAAAAAGATCTAGAGTACCAGTCAAAAGTTTGGACACACCTACTCATTCCAGGGTTTTCTTTATTTTTTATATTTTATACATTTTATAATAATAGTGAAGATGTCAAAACTATGACATAACACATGGAATTATGTAGTAACCAAAAAGTGTCAAACAAATTAAAATATATTTAAGATTCTTCAAATAGCCACCCTTTGCCTCGATGACAGCTTTGCACACTCTTGGCATTCTCACAACCAGCTTCATGAGGTAGTCACCTGGAATGCATTTCAAAAAACAGTTGTGCCTTGTTAAAAGTTTAATTTGTGGAATTTCTTTCCTTCTTAATGCATTTGAGCCAATCAGTTGTGTTGTGACAAGGTAGGGGTGGTATACAGAAGATGACCCTATTTGGTCCTATTTGGTAAAAGTCCAAGAACAGCTCAAATAAGCAAAGAGAAACGACAGTCCATCATTACTTTWTCTTCTTATGGCTGCAATCCCGTTAACGGGATCGATATGACAACAGCCAGTGAAAGTGCAGGGCGCCAAATTCAAACAACAATCTCAAAATTTAAAATTCCTCAAACAWWCATGTATCTTATACCATTTTAAAGGTAATCTTGTTGACAATCCCACCAAAGTGTCCGATTTCAAATAGGTTTTTCAAGGAAGGGACCACAAACGATTATGTTAGGTCACCACCTASTCACAGAAAAATTCTGCCATTTTTCCAGCCAAAGAGAGGAGTCACAAAAAGCACAAATAGAGATAAAAATGTATCACTAACCTTTGATGATCTTCATCAGATGACACTCATAGGACTTCATGTTACACAATACATACCACTGGGGGGGAGAACAAGTATTGATACACTGCCGATTTTGCAGGTTTTCCTACTTACAAAGCATAGAGGTCTGAGTATATTTTTTATCATAGGTACACTTCAACTGTGAGAGACGGAATCTAAAATCCAGAAATCACATTGTATGATTTTTAAGTAATTAATTGCATGACATAAGTATTTGATCACCTACCAACCAGTAAGAATTACGGCTCTCACCAGACCTGTTATTTTTCTTTAAGAAGCCCTCCTGTTCTCCACTTATTACCTGTATTAACTGCACCTGTTTGAACTCGTTACCTGTATAAAAGACCCCTGTCCACACACTCAATCAAACAGACCAACCTCTCCACAATGGCCAAAGACAGAGAGCTGTGTAAGGACATCAGGGATAAAATTGTAGACTGCACAAGGCTGGGATGGGTAACAGGACAATAGGCAAGCAGCTTGGTGAGAAGGCAACAACTGTTGGCCCAATTATTAGAAAATGGAAGAAGTTCAAGATGCGGTCAATCACCCTCGGTCTGGGGCTCCATGCAAGATCTCACCTCGTGGGGCATAATGATCATGAGGAAGGTGAGGGATCAGCCAGAACTACATGGCAGGACCTGGTCAATGACCTGAAGAGAGCTGGGACACAGTCTCAAAGAAAACCATTAGTAACACACTCGCCGTCATGGATTAAAATCCTGCAGCGCACGCAAGGCCCCCTGCTCAAGCCAGCGCATGTCCAGGCCCGTCTGAAGTTTGCCAATGACCTCTGGATGATCCAGAGGAGGAATGGAGAAGGTCATGTGGTCTGATGAGACAAAAATAGAGCTTTTTGGTCTAAACTCCACTCGCGTGTTTGGAGGAAGAAGAAGGATGAGTACAACCCCAAGAACACCATCCCAACCGTGAAGCATGGAGTGGAAACATCATTCTTTGGGGATGCTTTTTGCAAAGTGGACAGGACGACTGCACCGTATTGAGGGGAGGATGGATGGGCCATGTATCGCGAGATCTTGGCCAACAACCTCCTTCCCTCAGTAAGAGCATTGAAGATGGGTCGTGTCTGGGTCTTCCAGCATGACAACGACCCGAAACACACAGCCAGGGCAACTAAGGAGTGGCTCCGTAAGAAGCATCTCAAGGTCCTGGAGTGGCCTAGCCAGTCTCCAGACCTGAACCCAATGAAAATCTTTGGAGGGGCTGAAAGTCCGTATTGCCCAGCGACAGCCCCGAAACCTGAAGGATCTGGAGAAGGTCTGTATGGAGGAGTGGGCCAAAATCCCTGCAGTGTGTGCAAACCTGGTCAAGAACTACAGGAAATGTATGATCTCTGTAATTGCAAACAAAGGTTTCAGTACCAAATATTAAGTTCTGCTTTTCTGATGTATCAAATACTTGTCATGCAATAAAATGCAAATTAATACTTAAAAATCATACAATGTGATTTTCTGGATTTTTGTTTTAGATTCCGTCTCTCACAGTTGAAGTGTACCTATGATAAAAATACAGACCTCTACATGCTTTGAAGTAGGAAAACCTGCAAAATCGGCAGTGTATCAAATCCCCACTGTATATGTCTTGTTCGATTAAGTTCATATTTATATCCAAAACCTCCATTACATTGGCGCCATGTTCAGAAATGCTCCAAAATATCCGAGAAATTGCAGAGAGCCACGTCAAATAACAGAAATACTCATCATAAACTTTGATGAAGATACATGTTTTACATAGAATTAAAGATACACTTGTTCTTAATGCAACCGCTGTGTCAGATTCAAAAAGCTTTACGGCAAAACACAATATTCAATATCTGAAAACAGCGTTCAGCCACAAAAGCAAGCCATACAGTTCCCCGCAAATTGTGCAGTCAACAAAACTCAATAAAAGCATTAAAATCTTCACTTACCTTTGCTGATCTTCGTCGGAAATGCACTCCCAGGACTCCCACTTCCACAAGAAATGTTCGTAGTTTCGGTAATGTCCATCATTTTGTCCAAATAGCTATTTTTGTAGCGTGTTGATAAACAAATCCAACGTCAGGGGAGGGCGTTCACTAAAACCTGACAAAATTCCAAAAGTTCCGTAACAGTCCGGTAGAAAACATGTCAAACGATGTATTGAATCAATCTTTAGAATGTTTTTAACATAAATCTTGAATAACGTTCCAACCGGAGAATTACATTGACTTCAGATGAGCGATGGAACAGAGCTCCCTCTCATGTGAACGCGCATGGTCAAAGAATGGTCAGGTCATGGCAGACCTGACTAATTCCCCTCTCATTCGGCCCCCCTTCACAGTAGAGGCATCAGACAAGGTTCTACAGACTGTTGACATCTAGTGGAAGCCGTAGGAMGTGCAAACTCATCCATATTTCGCTGTGATTTCAATGGGATCTTGGTTGAAAATCGACTAGCCTCAGAATTTCCACTTCCTGTTTGGATTTTTTTCTCAGGTKTTTGCCTGCCATATGAGTTCTGTTATACTCACAGACATAATTCAAACAGTTTTAGAAACTTCAGAGTGTTTTCTATCCAATATGCATATATTACCAACTATGACTGAGGAGCAGGCCGTTTACTCTGGGCACCTCTGCACCTTTCATCCAAGCTACTCAATACTGCCCCTGCAGCCATAAGAAGTTAAGACATGAAGGTCAGTCAATCTGGAAAATGAAGCGCTATGATGAAACTGGCTCTCATGAGAACCGCCACAGGAGAGGAAGACCCAGAGTTAGCTCTGCTGCAGTGCAGAGGATAAGGTCATTAGAGTTACCAGCCTCAGAAATTGCAGCCCAAATAAATGCTTCAGAGTTCAAGTAACAGACACATATCAGCATCAACTGTKCAGAGGAGACTGTGTGAATCAGGCCTTCATGGTCGAATTGCTGCAAAGAAACCACTACTAAAGGACACCAATAAGAAGAGACTTGCTTGGGCCAAGAAACACGAGCAATGRACATTAGACCGGTKGAAATCTGTCCTTTTGGTCTGATGAGATTTTGGTTCCAACCGCCATGTCTTTGTGAGACGCAGAGTAGGTGAACGGATGATCTCCGCATGTGTATTTCCCACCGTAAAGCATTGAGGAGGAGG
This sequence comes from Salvelinus sp. IW2-2015, assembly GCF_002910315.2. Lineage (NCBI taxonomy): Eukaryota > Metazoa > Chordata > Actinopteri > Salmoniformes > Salmonidae > Salvelinus > Salvelinus sp. IW2-2015. The sequence goes on along the minus strand of NC_036863.1, from coordinate 27,590,773 downwards.
TATTATGGTGTGACGGTGCTTTGCTGGTGACACTGTCTGATTTATTTAGAATTCAAGGCACACTTAACCAGCATGGCTACCACAGCATTCTGCAGCGATATGCCATCCCATCTGGTATGCGCTTAGTGGGACTATCATTTGTTTTCAACAGGACAATGACCTCCAGGCTGTGTATGGACTATTTGACCAAGAAGAAGAGTGATGGAGTGCTGCATTAGATGACCTGGCCTCCACAATCACACAAATTTATCCCAATTGAGATGGTTTGGGATGAGTTGGACCGCAGAGTGAAAGAAAAGCAGCCAATAAAACAGGACCATGTTTGCAAAACATGTATTTCTGAGCTTATGTCAATATTACACAGGTAAACTGACTGTTACAGAATTCAGGAGTCGAGACAGGCTCTATATACCTCTATATATGAGTGACTGTGACACCACCACTTGTTATGTTGGGCACCTATTGACCAAAAAAACATGTTATGAAATATATATTTTCTCAATGTCATGCATTGCTAAAATAAAGGTTTATGGAAATACAGGCAGGTACCACATTACTACAAGACGAACAGCTCGCTCAATCAAGCATGATCGGTCATGATGATGGTCGTTTTAAACGTGAGCTTGTCTGAGATGTCGGACTCAAAGACAGTTGCTATCCATTGAAGCACTGCGATTGGTTGCCCAAAATTATGGGGCAGGGCTTAGCAAAGGGTCAATTGCATGGCTTCAATATGGAAATATATTGTTAAACATAGCACTTTGAACCAGTGACGTGCAGTGAGGTCAGTGGCTGGGTGAGCACTGTTAATTATCAAAGCCAGATTTACTCACATAAACCTTGATGAAGCCCATGTTCACCATACTACAACATAGCTCCAACAACCAGAGTGACATATGCTATTAACCGAAACTGACAAACAATTTTCACCAAATGTAAATACCAATGTAGTCAAGATACACAAGTGATAGCCTCCGTTGATGGCATATTTCATATAATCTGACAAAATTACAAACTGCTCAACTCAGCCATGTAGCATCCACAGTTACAACTGATAGGTGGCACTAAAATAACAATATGGACAGATTTCATCTGAATAATTCGCAAAGCAAACTCCATAGCCTTTCACAATGGATTTACAAATCTTCCAATGTGCCGCGCTTGCAAATATACACACATATAGAAGTGTTAGAACCTTTATTATATATAAACAATCAAAATGACTGAAATGTCATTCTAGCTTGATAAATCAAATGCATCCAAAGGGATGTTGTATATCCTCATGATTCAACAGTAGCCTAACCCGCAAAGGAAAATGCATTAAGGCCTACGTTTACTTGTAAAGTCCATTCGTCTGGTGAACCTCTCGTGACAGCGTTGTAGAAGTCACAGCAGAACCCCATGTCCGTTATTATATTTTGAATGCACACACCAGGCCCACGGCCGTAGGGGAGGCCTCCTTCGATTCCATTTTCACACTGACACAAAAAGTCATACACACTCAAACAGTAGCTGGTAGCACAGTTCTCCCATGCAGCACACAGGCAGCTCCATCCATTGGGGCATCTAGCTTGTCGGAGAACATAATTCTCCTGCGTGAGTGCGCCCCCCATGCAGCCATGCACGTAGAATGGTTGTAGTGTAGTTAATAGCATTCATYGTGTAGAAGCCAAGGCTCGGGCCCCGCATTGAGTGGCAGGAGAAGCCCCATTCCCACTACATCCACAAAGTAAATGTCCAAGATGTGTAAAAGTCTGGGTAAAAAAGTATTAATTGATAATGGCCTTTCAGTCAAGTGGACAGTCAAGTACTCACTGTTTGCCTGCCTGACAGCTAGCAGTTAGGGAGATGGTGGTTGCCTTGCCTGTCATGAATAAAGTAATGTATTGTATGCTGTATGTTGCCTCTGTCTGGTCTTAACTTTTATTATAGTTGACGTTTCACTCTTCGAACCCTCCAAACAGCCGTTACATTACTCCAACTTGGAAAATAGTTTGAGGCGCAATGATGCAGTATAGTAGTGTCCATTTGTCAGGTTGTAAAAAAAACGGCTAGCCGGAGCTTGTCTGAGCAGTCTGCTGTGAATGCCCTCACCTGCTGGTAATTAATGCTGATTGTTTTTGGTTCTGCCCACTATAGTGCTGTCCGGTTAGAACATGATGTTGAGGCCCATTACTGTCTTAATTGTCACCACCACACACACGCACGTGGACACAGTTGCTTCCATTGAAGGTATTTCTTTATGTGTGGTAATCCAAATGACTTGTGATTTTAATTGCAGAAGCACGCACAACACTAAAATAAACACTGTAAACCCGGTCGCCAGCCAAACTTACATCTTCTGTCGACGACTAAAAACACTCTAAACTAGACAGGGCGGAGACAGAGTCAATGTCCATTCAAACCCGCTGATTTGCTAGAAGGGCCTTTTTTACACAGGTTGTTTTTGATAACTAGCCTTGTTCAGTTCAAGGAATGCGAGCGCCAGATTATGTAGACTCCAGGCAATACCCACACAACATGTTTAGGCAATACACATGCGCAAAATATGAAATTGGCTCAATGCAACGAATAAAGCTACTTCAAGCAAAGCAGAGATGCCTATGTTGTCCCTGTCAATTACCAGTGACTGGAGTCAGGAAAGGCCGTGTGGGTCAAGGATTTCAATGGATTTCAATGGCTGGAAAGAAAGGCATGAGTACCTTGGCWCCGTCCCTGAGGTTTTGATGCATTTTAGCATTTTTTTTTGATTTTGAGCATGACAAAACACCAGAATCATTGAGAAAAAAACATAACAATTAATTGTGTTTTTTATTTGGCTTTTCATAACAGCTTTTTTATTGGATTGTCACAGGGTAAACACTGCCTCGCCTGACCGCACTTCACTGATTCACACTGATATAGGGGCTAGCTAGGCCTTCTGTAAATTGCATTATGTCTGTACCRTGGACATGCCAAACTTTGTCAATTAGCAAGATTAAATTCAYCATTGATAAGGCTTTAAAAGAGTTAATCATTCTAGTCAAATTCCCCACCACCCCCAAAAAACTTGTTTTAAATAGGCTATGTCTACAAAATGGGGGGACCTGTAATTTTTTTATGTTTCTAAATACGAGATTCACTGGCTGTGTCAGGGCTGGATAGGCTGCGCTTCCGCTCTCAAAATCCATGCCATTACCAACGGCATTACCTTTAAGACCTGTCTTTTGGTGGGTCTTAAAACCTCCCTTTGGTGCTGCATGAAATGGTGACTTTTTGCTTGTCTTTAAAGACACACCTCAAATATTGTCACCCCTCCCACCTAAATGCAAGTGTGCTGATATTAGACAGGTAWATTGCCGAACCTGGCGTAAGTGGTGGAAAATGCCAGTGCGAGAGTTTTTAAATGACGAAATTGCAAACTAACGTGCGTTTAACACTTGCGCCTCCTTAGCGCCAGCCGAAAAGAGCCCCTAGGGTTATGTGAGAGAGACATCTGGCTCTTATTGTCTTTGCTTTGTCTGCCTGCAGATCTTTAAGTACAAGAACATCCGAGGCAAGTTCTTCCCTTGCCTTCTGCCCAAGTCTCACAGTACTGTTGACCCACTGCCATTCACTGTGCCTGGCTCCGGGAAGGCCTCCGTGCAGGTACACATGCTCACCCAGACACATACAAGCTCACAGAGAAATGCCTATCTTTTTACCACCAATTGTGTATTTATTTCCATTATTCTCCTCTCTTTCTCTCAGGTGTTGCGTTCTGTGGATCGCTGGTCAGCCGGAACTTGTGAGAGCTCTATCCTCAATGCCTACATTCATACCATCGAGAACAGCGAACACTACATCTACATCGAGGTAACTCTGCTACCAGCACATTACSTACATTACATACACATTATTTCATTGCACTCATTTACCAGACTCATAACCACACTACTTCCATGCCGTATCCATCCTCTCTACCTGTTTGCTTGCTGCAGGTAGAAATCAACCAGGGGACAAGGTTGTTTTTTGTTACGCCAGACAGTGCCCTGGCCTCCCCCACAGTCTTGTGACTGTGTCTCTGTACTGAAGTCAACAGCTCAAGGTTGAGATAATGACCGCCCTCATGTGCCTCCACAGTCCACATGATCCTAGTGCTATCAAGTCCAATTGAATGCATAGATTTTCAAATGAGATGAATAGTTCAATGAGGTGTTTGTTTTTAAATATGCATTGTTTCCATATCTCTTTTAACTGGAAATGGTTGTTTATTAATGGGACACAAGGGTTAGAAAGATGTATTTTCTCCCAACCTTGCTTTATTTCCCGATCCCTGCCTATTCCTGTCTCTCTAACATTGTCATGTGGGTTTTATTTGCTGTTCTATGTGAGCAGCTTGAAGTCTGAATGCTTTAACAGCAATGTCCCTTCCTGGTCACAAGTCCAGCTCCCTACCCATCACACCCCACAGCATCAAACAGAGACCAGAGCCATATATGCACGGCTCTGACAGAGATTCCATCTGTCGCTCTCTCTACCTCTCTGCTCTCAGAACCAGTTCTTCATCAGCTGTGCTGACGGGAAGAACGTGCACAATGGCATTGGTGACGCGATCGTGAAGAGGATCCTACGTGCACACAGGTGTGGTTCTACCACCATGTCTGTCTGAGTTTAACCTGTCAACACACAGCTTGGCTTACTGTATAACATGATATTACTGGACTGGTTTATACATGTTTTATACATGTTTGTCTGTTGATTAGCTGTTTCGATAAGTAAAGTTAAATTATCATGATTCAATATTGTTTATGTTACAAATACATTGTTGCCAATAGTTTCTTTCTATATAACTCTCTCTCCTCTGCTACCCCATTCCATAACTCTCTTGCTGTTCCTCAGTGAGCAGAAGAAATACAGGGTGTTTGTGGTGGTGCCCCTGCTGCCTGGGTTTGAAGGAGACATCCGTGAGGGAGGTGGGAATGCCATCCAAGCTATACTACACTTCACTTACAGGTCAGAACCCTCCCTTATGGGCCTTCATGCACGCTCACACACACGTTCACACACACATACACACACACACACACTGTACCCAGCAAACTGGGAACATTTCCAGAACATTAGCTAAGATTCCCATTAAGTTATAGTTAGGGTTTTATCTAACATTAGGATGGTAACATTCTCCCCCCCAAAAATGTCATGAAATATCCTTGGAATGTTCTAACATTTACTAAAATATTGTGCACAACATSTGTAACAGCCACCACAGAACAGTCCCCTAAAAGTTMTCATTAGGTTTCCAGGTAATGTAATAACACAATGTACCAGTCATGTTTTCCAAGCAAACAAAATTGGTTCTGTGACATTCGTTAGGTTGCGGCAAATGTTCTCATTAGACAAAAACTGTCCAGTTGTGCTGAAGATTATACACTGAGTGTACAAAACATTATGAACACCTGCTCTTTCCATGGCATAGACTGGCCAGGTGAAAGCTATGATTCCTTATTGATGTCAYTTGTTAAATCCACTTCAATCAGTGTAATTGAATGGGAGGAGACAGATTAAAGAAGAATGTTTGAGCCTTGAGACAAATGAGACATGGATTGTGTATGTGTGCCATTCAGAGGGTGAATAGGTAAAACAACAGATTTTAAGTGCCTTTTGAAAGGGATATGGTAGTAGATGCCAGGCGCACCGGTTTGTGTCAAGAACTGCAATGCTGCTCGGTTTTTCGTTTTTCACACTCAACAGTTTTCCATGTGTATCAAGGGTGGGGGGGAGGGGTGCAACTCAATAATAGGAAGGTGTTCTTAATGTTTTGTACACTCAGTGTACAATATTTGTATAAAACATTCACCTGATGTTGCAACAACGTTCCCAGAACACATTTTGTCTGTTCTTTTATTAGGTTGTGGGAACAGTCTGGTGGGGACATCCCAAAATATATGTTCCCAAAACACAAACAACTGCCCAGTTGTGCGGATGATTGTACAATGTTTATTTTAGGGTGCACAGGACATTCCCTTAATGTTTACAGAACACCTGGTCTAAGTTCTTTGAAGGTTCCCAGAATATTTCATTAAGTTATGTGAGTTGTCTGGGATGTTGCAAGAATATTATTTTGATATTCAACAAAGGTTACACAGAACATTCTCACAATGTTCCAAAATGTCCAAGTCAGTTTTTATGACGTTCATAGCTTATTGTTTTAARGTTTAACATAATATTCCATTGTTCACACAATATACATTTATCTCTTGGAGGTCCGCAGGACATTTCAAGAACATTTATAAAATTGTATATTTAAGTTTGACCTAATATTACCACAACATGCAAATGTGTAGCTCCTTAAAGCAGATTTGAATACATCCCCATTATGTTTATCTCCAGATTTTATGGCAATTCGCWTTTGAGGACTGTATTGTAGGCAATGGCGTGTATTCATGGATGCCAAGGCAAGCCAGGCTTCCCCCCAAAATGTACCAATATATATTTTTTAATAATTTATTTTTTCTCTGTGTGTTTCATAATTTTTCTTCAATTTGCAAGAGGCTGAATGTATCTCACTAGAAAGCATCCAAGCGAGCGAAACGGCGCCCCTCTGTCTCTCTCTGATGCTGTCTGATCCAAACGAGTATGATATTGTTACCACCCAAAGCATTGAAGGCAAGGGAAGCCAGTGAGTATCTGGCTTCCTTTTGACAAAAAAAGTGAATGGTCCTGGCGTACCAAAAAAAAGTGTCAAGGGAAGCCAGCTTGGATTTGGCGTCACTGAGCATATGTCGTTGATAGAAAAACTTGAATTGTTGAATCTTGTTGTGTTGTTGTCCTCCGGTGGCTAGCTAGCCAGCTAGATAAAATTGTCCCTTTCCTAAATTAGCCATGGATGGAGATAGGGATTTGGACGTGTAGTTTTACTTAATTCTCCGTATTGACCAATGATTATAACTGCAATTTTGATCCAACCATTAATTCATACATTGTTGTGCCCCTGGCCTGAGAGGATAGTAGTTCAATTTGTAGCTCGATGTAGATGGCTAATGTTGACTAGCTAACATTGACCATGAATGGAAGTTAGGCTAGCAAGCAAGCATTTTTGCCAGTGTTAGGTTYTAAATAAACACAGTAAAAACTCATGGACGATTAGTAAAGCTCAAACCAAGTTTATTCACCCACCGTGTCATACAGCTGCATGAGACAAAGACAWTCAAACAAGCACTAATATTTAACCCTTCCTCCTAAGCTGAATCTCCACCTTACACCTCTGAACAGCCAATACACATCTGTTGCTAGACAGAACTTTGATATCTGTTCTTCCTCACCTCATCTGACCTGACCTCGGCCCCAAATTCCTCACTCCTCCCCATAGGATCCCTGATGTCTAACAATAACATATTCTGACAGAATGTATACGTTCTTCATTCCCCTCTCTCCCTCAGTGACATGAATAAGGATATTTCATATATTCAAGTTTAGAAGTCAGAACCCTTCACCAGATAGCCTAGGACAACAAAAACTAAAAGCGTGTACTATATGACAGAGTGATAGACCGTTTCTTCAACATAAGAGTGGAAGCCATCATCCATTTGCGTTTCTCTACAAGTAGGGTGTCAACATGTTTTTGTACTTGCACAAACTCGCACGCACACAGAAATCAGAGCCATGGACAAGCCACATCATATTTAGCTTACGTTGATTGGACTAAATTGTTTTTATGGTTTCTTTTTAGTTGTCACTGTATTAGACTAAGCAGAGGTGATTTGATGATGTTGAAATGGTGCTGGAATAGTGGAGGCAGCTCCTGTTTTCTTTGCGACTTGCGGTATCTCTGTGGTTCTAAATCAATAGTTGTTTAGTGGTCCGAAAATGTCGGAAACATTAACTTGCTTGAYCATGCTGTAGGTCATCTAACTGTCTGTTACTGTACATGCAATATGCTTTGKGGACAGAGGTTGCTATCRTTTTTGTGTTGAAACAAAGGTGTGGTTGAATTCTGCTACAGTGTCTTCTTATTGTCTCGACCTTTAGATCACGGTCGGAAGACATATGAATTAACAGGKTATAGAGCAAACAACGCAATTATCACAACACATACCGTGGCAAGAAAAGGTATGTGAACCCTTTGGAAATACCTGGAGTTCTACATAAATTGGTAATAAAATTTGATCTGATCTTCATCTAGGTCACAACAATAGACAAACAGTCTGCTTAAACTAATAACACAAACAATTATAMGTTTTCATGTCTTTATTGAACACACCGTGTAAACATTCACAGTGCAGAGTGGAAAAGTATGTGAACCCTTGGATTTAATAACTGGTTGACCCTWCTTTTGGCAGCAATAACCTCAACCAAATGTTTTCTGTAGTTGCGGATCAGACCTGCACAACGGTCAGAAGGAATTTTGGACCATTCCTCTTCACAAAACTGTTTCAGTTCAGCATTCTTGGGATGTCTAGTGTGAACTGCTCTCTTGAGGTCATGCCACAACATCTCAATCGGGTTGAGGTCAGGACTCTGACTGGGCCACTCCAGAAGGCGTATTTTCTTCTGTTGAAGCCATTCTGTTGTTGATTTACTTCTGTGTTTTGTGTTGTTGTCCAGTTGCATCACCCAACTTTTGTTGAGCTTCTTAACCTCATTGAGCATTCTGCGCTGTGCTCTTGTAGTCRTCTTTGCAGGATGGCCACTCCTAGAGAGAGTAGCAACAGTGCTGAACTTTCTCTGTTTATAGACAATKTGTCTTACCATGGACTGATGAGCATCAAGACTTTTAGAGATACTTTTGTAACCCTTTCCAGCTTTATGCAAGTCAACAATTCTTAATCTTAGGTCTTCTGAGATTTATTTTGTTTGAGGCATGGTTCACATCAGGCAATGCTTCTTGTGAAACGCAAACTCAAATTTTGTGAGTTTTTTATTGGGCAAGGCGGCTCTAAATAGCATCTCATTGATTGGACTCCAGGTTAGTTGACTCCTGACTCCAATTAGCTTTTGGAGAAGTCATTAGCCTAGGGGTTCACATACTTTTTCCAACCTACACTGTGAAGGTTTAAATGACTCCCGACCGACCGGTCACGTTGTACAGCGCCTAAGTGGCGCATGGTCTAAGACRCTGCATAGCAGTGCAAGCTGTGTTGCTACAGAGTCTGGTTCAATACCCGTGCCGGCCTCAGCTGGGAGACCCATGAGATGACTGTATTTCTTGCTCATTTTACATTATTTAAAAATGAAATCATCTCCAAAATTGTATTTTTTAATCAAAGCTATTATTAATATTATTATTATTATTAATTAGGAATTATATAAAAGCCCCTTGGATATTCTCACAGATATATTATTAACCCTGTTATTAGCAGGACAATATATATTGSTCATGGCTCCCGAGTGGCGCACAATGGGATTGCCTTGCTGTTCTCCAGCTGTATCCACTGAAAGCGCACGAGGTTCAAGGCACGAGGGCACGGGATGGGCCGCAGATCCACGCACAGAAGACGGACCTAGCCCATGGGGAAGGGAGGAGGAGGAAGGGAGATGGGGGGGGTGGACCCCCGCCCCACCACACTGGGTAGCACAGAGCAACACTCTAATAATGGCGCTGACTAGGGAAACGTTCCCGCTGTTCTTAGTGCCAGTCTGCACGTTCAAGCTAAAACAATGTAACTAATAATGCCATCATTATGCTTTCAGTTAAAAAAATAATTATAAAAAACTCTTTCAAAATGCAAATGTTTATTTAGTTATGGATCCATAACAAATTACTATGGGACTAAATACACTGAATTACATAAATATCCTTCAATCCTCTATATGTAATTATTGGCGGAGAGTCACGTCATATTTATTTTCGATATACTGTAGGCGTACCGTTAGCGACATGTGTTGAGTAATGTGCTGTTAAAAGTGGTGTAGGTCTTATTTATTTAAAGCATATTGAAGTTAGAAGCAATAGGATTTGAAGCAATAGCCTACAACTATTTTAGCACCGTTTTGCGTTGCAGTGAGAAAGCATGGGGACTGGTCTTGATAAATCAATTAGATTTTTTTTTTGGCTGAATTCCATTTTGGTCTTGGTTAGACTACAATTAGGGTGTAGAAATGTTATGCTCTTAGTGTAACCTTTTATTTAACTAGGCAAGTCAGTTAAGAACAAATTTGTTTACAAGGACAGCCTACTCCTTCCTCCTTATTCCCCTTATTTGTGGCACTAAACAGTATATGCCTCCATACAGTTTTCAATTAGTACCGGGGGACCTTCAGGCAGTCGTGTGAGGCATGTGGGCGTCCTAAAGCAAAACAACCGACATGTAACTACCGTTGAAAGTTTGGGGTCACTTAGAAATGTCCTTGTTTTTGACAGAAAAGCAATTTTTTTGTCAATTTAAAATAACATCAAATTGATCAGAAATACAGTGTAGATATTGTTAATGTGTAAATTACATTGTAGCTGGAAACGACTCCGGATGCTGGCCTTCTAGCAGAGTTCCTCTGTCCAGTGTCTGTGTCTTTTTGCCCATCTTAGTCTTTCTTTTTTTGGCCAGTCTGAGAATGGCTTTTTCTTTGCAACTCTGCCTAGAAGGCCAGAATCCTGGAGTCGCCTCTTCACTGTTGACGTTGAGACTGGTGTTTTGCGGGTACTATTTCATGAAGCTGCCAGTTGAGGACTTGCGAGGCGTCTGTTTCTCAAACTAGACACTCTAATGTACTTGTCCTCTTGCTCAGTTGTGCACGGGGCCTCCACTCTCTCTATTCTGGTTAGGGCCAGTTTGCGCTGTTCTTGAAGGGAGTAGGACACAGCGTTGTACGAGATCTTCAGTTTCTTGGCAAATTTCTTGCATGGAATACCTTCATTTCTCAGAACAAGAATAGACTGATGAGTTTCAGAAGAAAGTTATTTGTTTCTAGCCATTTTGAGCCTGTAATCGAACACCACAAATGCTGATGCTCCAGTTCCTTAACTAGTCTAAAGAAGCAGTTTTATTGCTTCTTTTATCAGAACAGTTTTCAGCTGTGCTAACATAATTGAAAAGGGTTTTCTAATGATCAATTAGCCTTTTAAAATGATCAACTTGGATTAGCTAACACAACGTGCCATTGGAACACAGGAGTGATGGTTGCTGATAATGGGCCTCTTGTACGCCTATGTAGATATTCCATTGAAAATCTGCCATTTCCAGCTACAATATCATTTACAACATTAACAATGTCTCACGTAATTTCTGATCAATTTTATGTTATTTTAATGGACAAAAAATGTGCTTTTCTTTAAAACAAGGACATTTCTAAGTGACCCCAACTTTGAACGGTAGTGTACGTGTCGTCAGAGTCTCATCTGTCCATAGAGGGGTCATAAACCACTACAGAAGATTTTGTGAGAAGACCAACTTTCGGGATGTCTCATGGTCTGACAAACACCACTCTAGCTCTGTCACCTTTCACCGCAGAAGTGTGACATAGGCGGATGCGGTGGATTGAGATGCATCCAATGCAAAAAACAGATATCTCTAGTTTAAACTGATSGGGATTTTATGGGGATTTTTTTATTATGCTAATTACATTTCCTTGGGGGCATGGACATCGACCTTACGGGGTTATTCAATTAGAGATCGCGCACCAGCTTTWGTTAATAAAGAGACACAGACCTCTCCCTTGAGTTTTACCCCAAGCTGCTGTTCTGTCCTGCCGATGCATAGAMAAAACAGCTAAAGGTATATTATCCATGTCCTTGTGGATATGAAGATTGTCAACATATGAAGAGTGGTTGTGTTWGTTTGATTAAATGCTGTTCAAATGCCCCATGAATGAAATAATGTCCAGACTGTCAACATATAAAGTGTAAAAAATATGGTTGCGTTTGTATGATTTTAAATGCTGTTCAAATGTCCTATGAATAAAAATATAATCCCATGTGTCGCTCTATCACCTACAGTACAGCTCTCAAATGCAAATTGCCATTTAAATCTGGAGAGAAACATAATGGGGATATATTCCAATTGGCTTTCTTATGCTTTAAGGAGGTACAGAATGTTGAGAATGTTGTTGTAATAGTAGGTAAAACTTAAATATAACATTTTCTAAATGTTCTTGAAATGTCCTGCGGACCTCCAAGAGGTAAATGTATTCGTGAACATCAATGGACTATTATTTTAAACTTTAAACAAATACGATATGAACGTCATAAAAACATACKTTTTGGGAAATTGTGCAACATTGTGGGAATGTTCTGTGCAACCTATATGAAAATTACAAGAATATTCTTGCAACATCCCAGACAACTACCATAACTTAATTAAATGTTCTGGGAAACTAAAGACCTTAGACCAGGTGTTGTTCTTTCAACATTTTTACAATATTCTAGGATTTTCCTGTGCAACCCAATTTAAACATTGTATGAATGTCATCACAACTGAGCATWTTTTGTGTTTTAGGAATRTATCTCTTGTAATGTACCCACACTGATCCCACAACCTAATTAAATGTTCTGGGAACCGTTTAAAGAACCCAGAAMGGCTGTTCTGTCAACATTCTTGCAACAACAAAGGAATGTTTTGTGTACTCTGATATAAACATTTTCTGAATGTCAGCACAACTGGACAGTTTTAGGTTCCCAAAATGCTATCTCGTGTCATATAACCACAATGTTCCCACAACCTAAATAAATATTTTGGGAACCTTTTAAAGAACAGATTAAATGTGTGCTAGGAACGTTCTTGGAACATCAGGTGAATATTTTTGTACCCTAAAAGAAACATTGTAGAATCAGCCACACAGCTGGAAAGTTTTTGTGTTTTGGTAACATATATTTTGTGATGTCCCCACAATGTTTTCACCAGACTGTAAATGTGTTCTAAGAACGTTCTTGCAACATCAGGCAAACGTTTTATACACATTCTATAGTCATCAATTTTGTGTTATGAGAACATTGCAGAGACCTAACTAATGTTCTGGGAACTTTCACAGAACCAATTTTGTTTTACTGCATAGACACTAAGACATAATCACTTATGTCATACTGTATGATGTTAAAACATACATTTTGTAGTGATTTGTKTTTTAGACAACTGAGATTGTTGTTGATTTGTAATATGTATTTGTCACAGGACCATGTGCCGTGGAGAGTACTCCATACTGATGAGATTGAGAGAACGTGAGTTTTCTTTCCAATTCAACCTAATATCTGTCATCTCTGATAACATTTCTGCTTGTCTTTTTCTCTTATGTTTGGCTTATCCTSCCGCTAACTGAAGACTCATAGTAGGTACACTACATGGCSAAAAGTATGTGGACACCTGCTCGTCGAACATCTCATTCCAAAATCATGGGCATTAATATGGAGTTGGTCCCCCCTTTGCTGCTATAACAGCCTCCACTCTTCTGGGAAGGCTTTCCACTAGATGTTGGAACATTGCTGYGTGGACTTGCTTCCATTCAGCTACAAGAGCATTAGTGAGGTCGGTCACTGATGTTGTGCTCGCAGTCGGCGTTCCAATTCATCCCAAAGGTGTTCGATGGGGTTGAAGTCTGTGCAGGCCAGTCAAGTTCTTCCACACCGATCTCGACAAACCATTTCTAWATGGACAGCATTGTCATGCTGAAACAGKAAAGGGTCTTCCCCAAACTGTTGCCAAAAAGTTGGAAGCACAGAATCGTCTAGATCAGGGGTGGGCAACTCCAGTCCTCGGGGGCCTGATTGGTGTCACACTTTTTCTCCATCCCTAGGAAACACAGCTGATTTAATGAAATTGCATTTTAACCTGAAGATCATGATTAAGTGATTATTGGAGTCAGGTGTGTTAGCTGGGGCAAAACTGTGATACCGAGGACTGGAATTGCCCACCTCTGGTCTAGATTTTTCATTATTCCTCCTACACCAAACTTTACAGTTGGCACTATGCATTCGGGCAGGTAGCGTTCTCCTGGCATCCGCCAAACCCAGATTCATCCATCGGACTGCCATATGGTGCATTGTGATTCATCACTCCAGAGAACGCGTTTCCACTCCTCCAGAGTCCAATGGTGGCGAGCTTTACACCACTCCAGCCGACGCTTGGCATTGTGCATGATGATCTTAGGCTTGTTTGCGGCAGCTTGGCCATGGAAACCCATTTCATGAAATTCCCGACGAACAGTTTTTGTGCTGACGTTGCTTCCAGAGGCAGTTTGGAACTTGGCGGTGAGTGTTGTAACCGAATGCAGACGATTTTTACGCGCTTCAGCACTCTGCAGTTCCRCTCTGTGACCTTGTGTGGCCTACCACTTCGCGGCTGTTGCTCCTAGACATTTCCATTGCACAATAACAGCACTTACAGTTGACCGGGGCAGCTCTAGCAGGGCAGAAATTTGRCGAACTGACTTGTTGAAAATTCTATGACGGTGCAACATTGAAAGTCACTGAGCTCTTCAGTATGGGCCATTCTACTGCCAATGTTTGTCTATGGAGATTGCATGGCTGTGTGCTCGATTTTTATACACCTGTCAGCAACGGGTGTGGCTGAAATAGCGGATTCCACTCATTTTGAAGGGGTGATCACATACTTTTTGTGTATCTGGCTTTACTATCTATACTATCTATACTAACTATAGTATAGTTCTCCATTCTCCTCATACTTAATCAGTCCATCCTCTTTTCCGATAATGCCATGTGTCTTCTCATGTTTAAATTGCGCTCCCGTTTCCTTAGCGTTCATTTTTTCATTGGCTTCAGCTCTATGCCAGTGTGCCAACCAACCAGTGTGTCCCCCTCCCCCCAGTTGAGAACCAGTGGAGCAAGTACATCACCCTGTGTGGCCTGCGCAAGCACTCCCAGATCTCCCAGTCCCTGGTCACAGAGCTCATCTACGTACACAGCAAGACCCTCATAGCTGATGACCGCCGCTACATCATCGGTGAGTCACCATCATCACAGCCATACTTGATACAGATTCAGAGATGGGATGGGACATAATTGTGTCTGGAATGGCACCTTATTCCTTATATAATGCAGTCATTTTGCTCTTGACAAAAGTAGTGTACTAAATAGGGGTTAGGGTGCCATTTCCAATGATGTCTGTGATTACTGTCTCTGCATAATAATCACAAGATGAAAAAACATGCTGCTATATATACATCCATCCTGGACTTAAGGGGAGGGTGAGGGAGGGGAACTTAAAAGKCACCACCCTCATTAAAGATTAATGCGATCTTTAATAATATCGTTATACAATATGTTATGGTTTGTAGTAGGATGTTTATACACATGCACTCCTCACTGTGTAATGTCCCTCCCTTTTGGTACCACCCACTGAAACTCTTCATCTGGCATCCCACTGCTAAGCTAAGCTTCCCCTAAAGTAAATTGAATTAAATTGCCAAAATAATATAGCCTAATTAGCCTACTCCTATCTATACAGAAATAAATACAATCATTCAAAAAAGGCTAGTACACCAGAAAGGATGATTTTGGAGGATCGGAGAATCATTAGCTCCTTAAAAATAAAAAGCTGTGGATTGTTTTAAATCGCATAGCYTGTCGGAAGGGCCTGCAATTTGGGCAGCGCGTTTGGAAAATACCAAATAGATGATTGTTGAGTTGCGAATGTCAGTGAACGAGAAGCCCAGCCAGGCATATCGCAATATTTCAAATTACAATCGCGGGAAAACATCATTTGGAAAACAAATGGCTATTCCTGTAAAGGAACTTAACAAATTCACAACTTAATTGAGCGAACATTAGCCTATCTTATTGGCAGCAGCGTAGCATCGGCCATATCCCCGGTGAGTGCGCATATTCACTGTYTTTATCATTGGGTCAGTGACACTTTGTTTTTGGACAGTATTTGTGTCTCCCCTTTTTGTTGGCCTATTAGAACGTTGCAGACAACATCATTTTTAATGATCTATTTGTCAGTTAGCAGAGTATTGTTATTGTATTTTAAAAGATTATACTAATGTCTCCAGTCAAATAAAGTATAGTAGAATTGCATGAAATTCGTTTATAAAAGGCCACATTTTTTTCTGTGAAAAGAAAGGGTAAGAAATGTATCTATTATAAACTGGGTGGTTTGAGCCCTGAATGCTGATTTGGCTGACAGCCGTGGTATATCAGACCGTATACCACGGGTATGACAAAACATTTTATTTTTATTGCTCTAATTACATTGGTAACCAGTGTATAATAGCAATAAGGCATCTTGGGCGTTATAGGGCCAATATACCACGGCTAAGGTCTGTACCCAGGCACTCGGTTTTGCGTTGTGCCTAAGAACATCCCTTAACCATGGTATATTAGCCATATACTACACCTCCTCGGGCCKTATTACTTAAATATACCCTAGTCTAGGCCTATTCCACCACACGCTGCTTTGAACAGTCTTTTTGYGAACAGTGTTTGAGTTATATTATTAGGCTAAATTATGACTATCCTATCTACTCATCACATTAGGAATAGTAGGCTATCTTACATAAGTCTGCAAATGTGATTATGCATGGAATGCTTTATTATAAAGGTGCATTTTTATGGTGAAAATTAGCTTCCCCAAACTTGAGACTCGTACCGTCTATGAACTGGCACAACCACGTCATTTCAACGTGGACATTTGTTGATATTAGGTGGTTGTTGATCAATGCGATTTCAACCTTTTATTAAMCCACTCAAAAAGACAACCAGAAGTTTGTTTAATTCCCAATGTCCCTTTGTCACTATATGCTTTCAACCATCTAAAAGCACTACCAAATACCAATGGAAAAACAATGTCTGATTTTTGGATWAGTTAAAAACATATAAATGTGTTATTACTGCACTTTCAACCATTTAAAAGCACAACAAAGTTAAAATTGAAAATCAGTGTCATATATTTTGTATTTATACAATAACTTTATGTATTATCACTGTGCTTCATCTAATAGCACAACCAAATGACCTGGATTGCAGTTGAAGTTACATTAAAAGTACATAGTGGAAGTGATCAGTGCTGTTTGAGATTCTGTTTAGATTATAGCAATTGTTTCTGGAAGCTGTGCTGAATCATTTCCCCCCATGTGAGCCAGTCCCCTAGCCATTCGAATTTCAGCCAATGAGCTTCAGCCCCTCACCATTTGAGTGACAGCTATCAAGATGCTCACACACAGCAGAGAGAGAAAGAGAGAGAGAGAGAGAGCAATTATGTGGTGTACATATCTGCACAAATGTGATGAAGTACGCAATTTCCAAAGACCACTTTTGGCTCATGAGTGCTACTTTCAGAACTACTGGCTAAAAAGTATACAAAAGTACCGGAGCATCTCTTTAAAGAATAGGAGTAGATAAAATAAAATCAAACTTTAAATGCACTTTAAATAATGTTTGAGTCGATATAGTCCTATCCTTTAACATTTGCTCTGTTAAACCTACCCTTTGGAATGAATTTAATAACAACAGTGAATCTATTTAGTTATTAAGAGATCTCTCAATAATCATTCTCGCGATAGCACATTGGTAGTAGTCTGTGACAAATCAAAGTTAAGAAGGGCTGGGCTTTGTTAAAATCCTGGATGGGAGACCAAACAGATAGCTATAGATAATCAACTTTCCAGTAGGAGGTGCTGCACAGCCTATAGTTTTCTTCTGATAGTGGATATAATGTTGAAGATCTGACGTTGTTTCAAAGGTACAAACTAAACATATTTTATACAATGTTTGTCTATGTTGAAAATTGGTTACCATGATGACATAATCCTGTGGTTGAAATTTCACCCTCAAAACAACAGTTTACTTTGATTACTTTTTTCAAATCTAATGTATTTTCCAAGTAGATTTCATGTCACAATACGTTGAAAAATTACATTAAAACAAAGTTTATTCATCCACTTTGTGCCAAGTGGGATGGTTCCATACAATGATATGATTATAATTACACTGGGACTGGGTAGGGTAATTATGGTGCTCCTCTCAGCTAGATAAGAGTCCTTGAGACACAGGAAAAGGGTTTTGTAAACAGCGTTTTTTGTTAACCTTCTATCTTCCCCAACTTGGTATTAAGAARGTTTGCTGCTAACAACTCACATGCTTAGAATAAAGTAAGTCGCTGCAGAATCTATGGCCATCATCACTGATATAAGTACTGTCACTACACTCTCCTCTTTGCTCTCTCTCTCTTTCCTCCACTCTCTGTGCTCCCCCCAYCCAGGCTCGGCCAATATCAATGACCGCAGTATGCTGGGCAGCCGGGACAGTGAGCTGGCTTTGCTGGTAGAGGATGAGGAAAGGGTCCCCTCCATGATGGGGGGAGAGGAGTACCAGGCCGGACCCCTCACTTTGGCACTGCGCAAAGAGTGTTTCAGGTCAGGACTATGGAAAATATGACAGTAGGGTCCATACACTTCTGCACTCTGTGATTTTACATTCAATTAGTTCACTGATAGAGAGGTTCACTGAGTTTGAGGGGTATATAAATGATATAGCTGGGGTGAACCTGGATGTGTTTGGACTTGAAAGGGTTATCTCCTCTGCAGAAGTGAATCACTTCAAAGGAGCTGAACAACTCCCACAGTCATTCTTATGTTAGTGAGGGAGGGGGTAACCAAGGTCCCTACACTGACATACTAATAACGCTGACTCCACTGCTAGTKKATGGATCTATTGATTAGTAATTGTTGGCATTTGTGATGCACTAAAACTGTCCCTTGGAGTCCTAGACAGAATATGCATACACTTCACAGAGCTTGCCTGAAGCCTATTATGCCAGCAGAGCTATTCGTTTTGGCTCGAATCAGCAGCTACCAAGTATATCCTCTAGTTTCCAAGGGAACCATCAGATGACAATCGTGCGCAAGCGTGGTCTTCATTCTCTGTATGAAGGAATTCAGTTTTTTTATTTTTTTTAAATATGAATTTGTGTACAAACCTTCACTCAGCTACTGTATTACGAACTGTCACTCTATCAACAGTTTGAATGTGCAGTTAACTTAGCTGCTTGGCAGTAACTGACCCTATGTGCATGTGCTTCCCAGGGTGCTTTTAGGAGCTGATTCTGACCCCAAGATCGATATTGATGACCCGATCAGTGACCCTTTTTTCTTGTTGGGATGGAATGCGGCGGCAAAACTGAATGCTAAGATTTATGACAAGGTATAAATGTAAATTAATACGACTAAACGCTATGTTTGGATCTCTTTTTCATGTGCATCGTTATTAGTCTCTCTTTCCCTTTAACCTCCCTCCCTGTCCTCTCTGCTGCTCACCTTTCCCCTTGACTGTTACTTTCCTTCCCTTTACCTGGAACAGGTCTTCCGCTGCCTCCCCTGCAACTCTGTCCATAGCATGAGGGAGCTGAAGGAGCATTCAGGCACAGAGCGCCTGTGTGACACAGACCCCCAACAGGCTAAAGAGGAGCTGGCGGCCGTCAGGGGGCTACTTGTCCACTTCCCCCTCAACTTCCTGTCAGAGGAGAGTCTGCTCCCCCCACTGGGCAGCAAGGAGGGCATGGCTCCTACGGGACTCTGGACATAAGAGTACCAGGCTACCAGCCACAAGAGCCAGGATGACACTGAAATATCCCAGTACAGCAGGGGAGAGATTTATAGATTTTATCACCTTTGCCAGATACCACTCCATTATTAATAAAAAGATTGGAACAAATGTATTCTAAACTGACCTAGCTAAAAAACACTAACTGATGTGTCTACGAAGAATGCAATTAGATGCAAGATTTTTACATAGCTGTTGATACAGAGTGGATTTTAACTCTGTTAAAACRGTCAAACATTTCAAAACAAACCAGATGATAATGTATCCCAGGGTTCCCCAATTGGTGGCCCACAGGTAATTTTATTTGGGCCCCCCATGTTTTCTGAGCAAATAAATAAATAAAATATATTTTTGGGGGACACACAAAAGACTGTAAAAACACCAGCAAATCAGCTCCAAGCGATTTTAATTTTGGAAATCTGTTCCAAGGTATTCCCACGCATAATGGAGAGATATCCACAGTGTAAAAAACATTAGGAACACCTGCTCTTTCCATGACAGACTGACCAGGTGAAAGCTATGATCCCTTATTGATGTCACCTGTTAAATACACTTCAATTAGTGTAGATGAAGGGGAGGAGACAGGTTAATGGAGGATTTTTAAGCCTTGAGACAATTGAGACATAGATTGTGTGTGTGTGTGTGTGTGTGTGTGTGTGTGTACCATTCCGAGGGTGAATGGGCAACTGCCTTTGAACGGGGTATGATAGGGGCCAGGCGCACCGGTTTGAGTGTGTCAAGAACAGCAACGCTGCTGGTTTTTTGATGCTCAACAGTTTCCTGTGTGTATCAAGAATGGCCCACCACCCAAAGGTCATCCAGCCAACTTGACACAACTGGGAAGCATTGGAGACAACATGGCCCAGCATCCCTGTGGAACACTTTCGACACCTTGTAGAGTCCATGCCCTGATGAATTKAGGCTTTTCTGAGGGGCAAAAGGGGGTGCAACTCAATATTGGGAATGTGTTCCTAATGTTTTGTGCATTCAGTGTATGTGATTGTATACAAATGTAGGCAAGGTTTAAAATGATTATGTCTAATGTTWTATCTGTTTGGGCATCTTGTGGTCAATTTGCTGTCTACAAATTATTTTTAATTATGTTCCAAGTGACTTTGAGACATGGCTATTTGAAGGATTACCACTGTTTTAATGTCACATGTACATTTTTATAATGTTGGATCATTGCCACACTCAACTGACCAAATTTGTTTGTTTTTGTAATACTGAACCTGAGTATTTCCTTTTTTAAAGGTCTTAGGTACGAGTTTGCCAATATAGAACATAACAGGAACAGAATGCCACTGTATGAGAGGCAGGAGGAGGAATGGAGATCAGAAGTCAAGAGTCTCAGATGATTTAGGAACATTGCGTACATTTATTGTTGCAAGGTTGTGGGTGGATAGCTCCTCTCTGTCTCTCTCAGCCTCTCCCTCTTTCTCTCTCTGCCTCTCGCTTCCACTCTCCATGCAGTGCCAGCAAATCTGTCAGAACATTTGTGGTTGTTATGGTGACGGTTATAAAGAGCTGACTAGATTGTGGCTGAAAGAGGAAAGGACAGATGAGCGRTAGACTGAATCAGACAGAGGTATATGAAAAAATGGAAGACGAGGTGGCCTAGCAAATTCTGTAAAAGGAGGGTCATTGGATTTGCAAGATAGGCAATGACAAAAGAGGAAGACAAAGGACCATATGAGGGGCACRGGGCGAATAGAGAGGAATGAGAAAAAGATATTCAGGGGGTGCTCCTGGCGTGCTTTAATTGTTGCGTCTTTTTGCCGTCACCATGGCAACCAAGTGAATTATTGTTACTAACTTACCCTGTTGTCAGTGGTCCAGAACATTCCACTACATTTTGAAAAAGGGGAGCAAAGAAAAAAWTGTTTTTGTAAAGCACAGTTTCTAATCTTGGATGGGATGAGTAATTTTTTGACAGTTTTGATCAAGGAAAAGGTGACTAACTGAAATAGTAACATTTATTTAGTGATACTGCTTCTACCACCACCACTACTACAGGTGCTTTTAGCAACTCGGGTGTGTTTACATACACTAGCGTTGCTTTCAATTGTATTGGGTTGCACAAAAACAATTGGTGGGAAGCCAGAAGTTAAATACWATTCCATTTCAACTTAGTGTGGATATATGTAGGATAGTTGGTAATTATTTCAGGGGGAAATTGAGACAAAATATCTAAAGTATTGTATTATTAAACAGACTTTCCAAATGTGGGTCTGTTGTAGACCCACTTCCTCTCTGCTTACATCATGTCAAAAGAAAAGTCCACCACGAATTATTCATTTTTTTGTCCACATATGGAGCATGTGCAGGACTTTTTATTTTGACATGAGGTAAGCAAAGAGGAAGTGGGTTTACAACAGACCCACATTTGGAAAGTCTGTTTAATAATACGATACTTTAGATATTTTGTCTCAAATCCCCCCTCTCATAATGACCAACTGTCCTGCCCACCGGCACTGTAAGTTGAAAGGGAATTGTATTTAACTTCTGAATTCCCACTACTGTTTCTGTTAATTATATTCACCATACTACTTTGAATGTTGAAAGAAGGGGAGTTGTAGCTCTTTAACATTTGAATAACATTTATATGACTTTAGTATTTTCTACTTATTTTTAAACCATGTAGGACTAACTTTCACTGTATTTTAACATTTTAATGTGCATTAAATGTATGTATGCCTGCAACCTGGACTCAGGGGTAGATGTAACATAGTAATCGAAAATCTGGGATGCTCAAATTAGTATATTTTACATTTGGTGTGGAATGCATTAATTTGTGGATGTCCATTTCATATGTTACAAATGTTAAATACATATATGTTACGAATTCCAATTTGTTGTGGCTAACGTTAGCTAGGTGGCACCCACCCATCCACCCTCCTTTCATATTTGCTTTATTAAGTTACATGTCTTATGTAACCATACTAAACATAACATATCCCATAGGGCTGCGCAGAATTGGTCCCAGCGTCGTCCGGGTTTGGCCGTCATTGTAAATAAGAATTTGTTCTTAACTGACTTGCCTAATTAAATAAAKGTTGAATTAAATATACTAGTTAAACGAGTGTCTCGTTTACTTTGTTACGTCTAGCTCCCGAGACCAGCCTGATCACTTATCACTTAATTATTAGAATAACTAGGCTATAGTCGATAGGCTTTTCTTTTTCAAAATTGTCATCTGTACGAATGTAGCTATCTTTTAACATTTAATAAAAAAAWAAAWAAGTTGTAATGTGAACAGTATTAGTTAATTTGCCTCTGGTTTTTGAGTCTCATGTCAATCCATGTGTGATTGTCCCAGTCAGACAGGTAAACACTAGGCTAGCCTACAGGCCAAGGCAGCTGCAGTAGTATGTATATGTTTACTGATCATCTCTCAGGTAATTTGTCCACGATGCAGTACCGTAGCACTCTTCGGAGTAGGGAGTGGGAAGAGAAAAAAAAAGTAGAGAGGGTGTTGTGTGTGTATAGATGCACACTTGCTGTAAAGGGACGTCATAGCCGATCACACAGACGAACAGGGCTAACGTTACCAAAACATGGCGATGAAATAGTTTATGGACTATATATCGGGAAATTACTTGGATGGTATCAACTATACTCTTAACTAAAGTATATATTTAGAAGTACGAACCAGCTCAAATTCGTACAATTGGATCCGTACAGAAACTGATTTTTTTCACCGTCGGTACAGGCAGTGCAAGGCGCGATCTGTGTCAACGCGAAAGGAGTGAAAGTTTGTGTTCAGATATCGAATGTCGGACATTCGACGTAGCTAGCTGGTTACATATGATATACTGACCGCGCCATTTGCTTGCTACGTCATTTGTGGAACATTAAGTCTCTGCAGGACGCGAATTACGGCCAGCTAGAATGCAAGCTTATTCAAAATAAATCTTATTTTTGATTTGTGCGTGGGTAGCTAGCTAGATAACGTTAACAGCTCTGCTGCAGACCACCTTCGTATTATTGCGCTGTTATTATTTAGCCAACAGCTAACTACCTAGCCAGGTAACTTAGCTAGCTACTTATTCTAACTTTTGTTTAATCTCACAAACATAATTGTATCGTGTAGTTAAACATTCAAAGTATATGTAGACGACCACTTCGTTCGAATTGTCATGCAACATATACGTATTAATATTGCCAAAATGAACGCATAGAGTGCAGCACAATATTGGGTCTCTAACGCAATGGGACTAGCTTGCTAGCTAACTGCATTTCGCCTTGCCGTTTTTGCGTCTGGTTGTTTATGTTAGCAAGTCGAGTCTCATAAGGTTCCCCCATATCTGTCTGAGCGGGACCTGACAGTGCAGGACACAGCTAAATTAAACATTGGGCCACCTGGATTTTCTACCGGCTGCTACTTTTTTTTACTAATTTACTACTTTTGCCAGTATGTCCGAAAACGCCCCCACACGAAGCTTGGATGACATCGACCTCGCAGCTTTGAGGGTAAGTWCAGCGCGTGCCAAAGCTTCATTGATGATTGTGTCATTTTTGGAAACTTGCAACGACTAGTTTTCAGTTTTGACGAGCTTCCATCTAGCAAACGTTCTATTTAGGTTAAATGGCCAGTTGTGTGTAAAACGTGTTTTAGATTTGACTGACGATAATCTTATTAGCAAGCAAGCAGTATTAGTATTTGCTGAGGGAGAGGCTGTACAGACACGCCTAGCGCCTAAATTTATGACGTTTGTCGCGCAGCGAGAGTCGAGTGGAGACGTACTGGTTCAGTCAGTCGTCCAAAACTGTCCACGCCAAACTTGGTGTAAAACCACGCCCACGAGAAACCTAGCAACATTTAAAGCCGCGCTGATTGGTCAGAGTTCGGTTGTTCACTGTGACGAAGTAAAGGCGCGCGAGAGACGGAGGAAGTAGAGACAGAATCCCCACCAAAACATTTCCAGCCTTACCTTGCTTTTCCCGAATTTGTATATGAAGTTGCATTGAACTATGTAGATTTTTTTGTGTGAGTGATTGCAGCCAGTCTGACTGACCAGATGGATAGCATCAACATCACGGATAGTTGCGTTGTTTTTGGAGGTAKGTAAGCTGTGCAGACTTTTATTTAATGTTTGTTATTTGAATGCTCGGCAGACAAGTGTTATCAATCAATCAAATGTATTTATAAAGCCCTTTTCACACCAGCCAATGTCACAAAGTGCTATACAGAAACCCAGCCTAAAACAGCAAGCAATGCAGATGTAGAATCACAGTGGCTAGGAAAAACTCCCTAGAATGCAGGAACCTAGGAAGAAACCTAGAGARGAACCASGCTCTGAGGGGTGGCCAGTCCTCTTCTGGCTGTGCCAGGTTGAGATTATAACAGTACATGGCCAAGATGTTCAAACGTTCATAGATGACCAGCAGGGTCAAATAATAATAATCACAGTGGTTGTAGAGGGTGCAACAGGTCAGCACCTCAGGAGTAAATGTCAGTTGGCTTTTCATAGCCGAGCATTCAGAGTTTGAGACAGCAGGTGCAGTAGAGAGAGAGAGAGTAGAAAAAAGCAGGTCCGGGACAAGGTAGCATGTTCGGGACAAGGTAGCATGTCCTGTGAACAGGTCAGGGTTCCATAGCCGCARGCAGAACAGTTTAAACTGGARCAGCAGCATGTCCAGGTGGACTGGGGACAGCAAGGTGCCATCAGACCAGGTAGTCCTGGGGCATGGTCCTWGGGCTCAGGTCCTCCGGGAGGGGAAGGAGAGAGAGAATTAGAGGGAGCATATTTAAATTCACTAAGGACACCAGATAAGACAGGAGAATTACACCAGACATAAGACTGACCCTAGCCCCCGACACAAACTATTGCAGCGTAGATACTGGCGGCTGAGACAGGAGGGGTCGGGAGACACTGTGGCCCCGTCCGACGATACCCCCGGATACCCCCTTTCCGTTCACCTTCTCACCTCTGTGCCAGACTACACTCAATCATAGGACCTACTGAAGAGTTGAGTCTTAAATAAAGACTTAAAGGTCGAGACCGAGTCTGTCTCTCACATGGATGCTGTCTAGTAGTGTGCGTTGTCTAGCATTAGCTTAGTGTGGTTATGTAAGTGTTAAAGAAAGGACTATTGAGAGACTTAGCTTATTAACATTTGTGCTAGTTGGCAACAAAAAGAGATGCTGCATAGCTAGCTCTAGCTGAATGGGTAAAGCAAGCTCCATTKATTCACAATTACTGACAATCATGTAATGTTAGCTACTTTATCTACAGAGTCACTTGCTTTTCGTTTAGCTGATTTCAAACAAGGCCAGGAAACTGCGTGTCTCCCACAATTCGTGGTATGGCAGGCACGAAAAACTCAACTCCCCTTTGCGTTTCTTCCTCTCAKGCACGTTTACTTCCTCACAGGGAACTTAAGAACTATGACCAATCAGCGTGGCTTTGAATGTTGCTAGGTTACCCGTGGGTGTGATTTTGCACCAAGTTTGACAAGGATAAAAAGGATTTGGCTGACTCAATTAAGTCCTGGTCAATTGTTTGGTCAATAGGCTGTTGGTCGACCAAGATTTCTTTAGTCGAGCAGTAGCAACATTTAAAAATATATAATATCGTGTACAAGACCCCTGTCTGATTCGCACTGAGTGGACTGATCCATTGTGGAGGCCTTGGGGATGGCACAGTCAATCAGTCTAAGACGTGCTACTGAAATTGTATATGGTTATATTTCATAAGAACAATGGTGCAACGCTAATAAAAAAAATCATTTTATAACAATTGCGTGTTCTGCCTCGTTGGATAGCGGTCGCTCTCCACTAGAGGTCGACCGATTATTGAAGGACCAAAAAAAGCAGATGCGCATATAATTTATATACTATATATACACTGCTCAAAAAAATAAAGGGAACACTTAAACAACACAATGTAACTCAAGTCAATCACACTTCTGTGAAATTAAACTGTCCACTTAGGAAAACACTGATTGACAATAAATTTCACATGCTGTTGTGCAAATGGAATTAGACAAAAAAGTGGAATTATAGGCCAATTAGCAACACCCCCAATAAAGGTGTGTTCTGCGGGTGGTGACCATAGACGACTTCTCAGTTCCTATGCTTCCTGGCTGATGTTTTGGTCACTTTTGAATGCTGGCGGTGCTTTCACTCTAGTGGTACATGAGACGGAGTCTCAACCACACAAGTGGCTCAGGTAGTGCAGCTCATCCAGGATCGCACATCAAGCGAGGCTGTGGCAAGAACGTTTTGCTGTGTCTGTCAGCGTAGTGTCCAGAGCATGGAGGAGCTACCAGAGACAGGCCAGTACATCAGGAGACGTGGAGGAGGCCGTAAGGAGGGCAACAACCCAGAAGCAGGACCGCTACCTCCGCCTTTGTGCAAGGAGGAGCACTGCCAGAGCCTGCAAAATGACCTCCAGCAGGCCACAATTTCATGTGTCAGCATATGGTCTCACAAGGGGTCTGAGGATCTCATCTCTGGTACCTAATGGCAGTCAGCTACCTTGGCGAGCACATGGAGGGCTGTGCGGCCCCACAAAGAAATGCACCCACACCATGACTGACCCACTGCCAAACCGGTCATGCTGGAGGATGTTGCAAGCAGCAGAACGTTCTCCACGGCGTCTCCAGACTCTGTCACGTCTGTCACATGTGCTCAGTGGAACCTGCTTTCTCTGTGAAGAGCACAGGGGCCAGTGGCGAATTTGCCAATCTTGGTTGTCTCTGGCAAATGCCCAACGTCCTGCAGGTGTTGGGCTGTAAGCACAACCCACACCTGTGGACGTCGGCCCCTATACCACCCTCATGGAGTCTGTTTCTGACCGTTTGAGCAGACACATCACCATGTGGCCTGCTGGAGGTCAATTTTGCAGGGCTCTGGCAGTGCTCCTCCCTTGCACAAAGCGGAGTAGCTGGTCTGCTCTGGGTTGTTGCCCTCCTACGGCCTCCTCCACGTCTCCTGATGTACTGGCCTGTCTCCTGTAGCGCCTCCATGCTCTGGACACTACGCTGACAGACACAGCAAACCTTCTTTGCCACAGCTCCGCATTGTGTGCCATCCTGGATGAGCTGCACTACCTGAGCCACATGTGTGGTTGTAGACTCCTTCTCATGCTACCACTAGAGTGAAAGCACCGCCAGCATTCAAAAGTGACCAAAACATCAGCCAGGAAGCATGGAACTGAGAATGGTCTGTGGTCACCACCTGCAGAACCACTCCTTTATTGGGGGTGTCTTGCTAATTGCCTATAATTTTCCACCTTTTCTATTCCATTTGCACAACAGCATGTGAAATGTATTTGTCAATCAGTTGTCTTCCTAAAGTGGACAGTTTGATTTCAACAGAGGGTGATTGACTTGGAGTTACATTGTGTTGTTTAAGTGTTCCCTTTTATTTTTATTGAGCAGTGTGTATCCTCCACACAGCCTCCCACATCATCAACACACTTGAAGTCAAAAGTTTACAATACACTTAGTTAGGATGTCATTAAAATGTTTTCAACAACTCCACAAATTTCTTGTGAACAACTACAGTTTTGGCAAGTGGTTAGGGACATTCTACTTTGTGCATGACACAAGTATTTCCCATAAACAATTGTTTACAGACAGAGTTGAATTTATAAGTGAAATAATCTATCACTAATTCCAGTGGTGTCAGAGAAGTTTAACATTACACTAGTTGACTGTGCCTTAAACAGCTTGGGAATTCTAGAATATGATGTCATTGGCTTTTAGAGAGCTTCTGATAGGCTTATTTGACATCAATACCCTGTGGAGTATTTCAAGGCCTTACCTTCAAACTCAGTTGTGCCTCTGTTTGACATCTTGGGAAAATCAAAGAAATCAAGCCAAGACCTCAGAAAAGAAG
This sequence comes from Salvelinus sp. IW2-2015, assembly GCF_002910315.2. Taxonomy (NCBI): domain Eukaryota; kingdom Metazoa; phylum Chordata; class Actinopteri; order Salmoniformes; family Salmonidae; genus Salvelinus; species Salvelinus sp. IW2-2015. Next base: position 27,562,481 of record NC_036863.1, on the reverse strand, counting down.
AATGTTTAATAGGGCCCGACCTCCACAGGTCTGTTCATCCTTGAGAGCAATGTCCAAACGCCTGAAGGTACCACGTTTCTGTACAACAAACGTTCATACCGCTTCAGAAGGAGACGCATTCTGTCTCCTAGAGAATGAACGTACTTTGGTGCGAAAAGTGCAAATCAATCCCAGAACAACAGCAAAGGACCTTGTGGAGACTGCTGGAGGAACAGTACAGAAGTATCTATATCAACAGTAAACAAGTCCTATATCACATAACCTGAAAGCCCGCTCAGCAAGAAAAAGCCACTGCTCCAAAACCGCCATAAAAAAAAGCCAGACTATGTTTGCAACTGCACATGGGACAATGATCTACCTTTTGGAGAAAAGTCCTCTGTCTGATGAAACAAAATATAACTTTTTACCACAATGACCATTGTTAGTTTGGAGGAAAAAGGGTGACGCTTGCAAGCTGAAGAACACCATCCCAACCTGAAGCACAGGTGTGCAGCATCATTTGTGGGGTGCTTTGCTGCAGGAGGGACTAGTGCACTTCACAAAATAGATGGCATCATGAGGAGTAAATTATGTGGATGTATTGAAGCAACATCAAGACATCAAATTTTATTTGTCACATACACATGGTCACAGATGTAATGCGAGTGTAGCAAAGCTTTGCTTCTAGTTCACCATGCATAGTAATATCTAACAAGTAATCTAACAATTTACACAACAACTACCTTATATACACACAAGTGTGAAGGAATGAATAAGAATATGTACATAAAAATATGGTATGAGCGCTATGGCGAATCGGCATAGGCCAGATGCAGTAGATGGTATGGAGTACAGTATATACATATGAGAAGAGTAATGTAGGGTATGTTAACATTATATGAAGTGGCATTGTTTAAAGTGGCATTTTTTTACATACATTTTTCCATTATTAAAGTGGCTGGAGTTGAGTCAGTATGTTGGCAGCAGCCACTCAATGTTAGTGGTGGCTGTTTAACAGTCTGATGGCCTTGAGATAGAAGCTGTTTTTCAGTCTCTCTGTCCCTGCTTTGATGCACCTGTACTGACCTCGCCTTCTGGATGATAGCGGGGTGAACAGGCAGTGGCTCGGGTGGTTGTTGTCCTTGATGATCTTTTTGGCCTTCCTGTGACATCGGGTGGTGTAGATGTCCTGGAGGGCAGGTAGTTTGCCCCCAGTGATGCGTTGTGCAGACCTCACTACCCTCTGGAGATTCTTACGGTTGTGGGCGGAGCAGTTGCCGTACCAGGCGGTGATACAGCCGGACAGGATGCTCTCGATTGTGCATCTGTAAAAGTTTGAGTGTTGTAGGTGACAAGCCAAATTTCTTCAGCCTCCTGAGGTTGAAGAGGCGCTGCTGCGCCTTCTTCACCACGCTGTCTGTGTGGGTGGACCATTTCAGTTTGTCCGTGATGTGTACGCCGAGGAACTTAAAACTTTCCACCTTCTCCACTACTGTCCCGTCGATGTGGATAGGGGGCTGCTCCCTCTGCTGTTTTCCTGAAGTCCACGATCATCTCCTTTGTTTTGTTGACATTGAGTGTAAGGTTATTTCAGTCAGGAAGTTAATGCTTGGTCGCAAATGGGTCTTCCAAATGGACAATGATCCCAAGCATACTTCCAAAGTTATGGCAAAATGGCTTAAGGACAACAAAGTCAACGTATTGGAGTGGCCATCACAAAGCCCTGACATCAATCCTATAGAAAATTTGTGGGCAGAACTGAAAAAGCGTGCGCAAGCAAGGAAGCCTACAAACCTGACTCAGCTACACTAGCTCTGTCAGGAGGAATGGGCCAAAATTCGCTCAACTTATTGTGGGAAGCTTGTGGAGGCTACCCAAAACGTTTGACCCAAGTTCAACAATTTAAAGGCAATGCTACCAAATACTAATTGCGTGTTTTTAAACTTCTGACCCACTGGTAATGAGATGAAAGAAATTAAAGCTGAAATAAATCATTCTCTCTACTATTATTCTGACATTTCACATTCTTAAAATAAAGTGGTGATCCTAACTGACCTAAGACAGAGAATTTTTATATATATATTTGTAATAATGACAATTACAACAATACTGAATGAACACTTTTATTTTAACTTAATTTAATACATAAATAAAATCTATTTAGTCTCAAATAAATAATGAAACATGTTCAATTTGGTTTAAATAATGCAAAAACACAGTGTTGGAGAAAGTAAAAGTGAAATATGTGCCATGTAAAAAAGCTAACGTTAAAGTTCCTTGCTCAGAACATGAGAACATATGAAAGCTGGTGGTTCCTTTTAACATGAGTCTTCAATATTCCCAGTTAAGACGTTTTAGGTTGTAGTTACTATAGGAATAAAGGACTTATCTCTCTATACCATTTGTATTTCATATACCTTTGACTATTGGATGTTCTTATAGGCACTATATTATTGCCAGCCTAATCTCGGGAGTTGATAGGCTTGAAGTCATAAACAGCGCTGTGCTTCAAGCATTGTGAAGAGCTGCTGGCAAACGCAAGAAAGTGCTGTTTGAATGAATACTTACGAGCCTGCTGCTGCCTACCACTGCTCAGTCAGACTGCTCTATCAAATATCAAATCATAGACTTAATTATAATATAATGAACACAGAAATACGAGCGTTAGGTCATTAATATGGTCAAACCCGGAAACTATCATTTTGAAAACAAAAMATTTATTCTTTCAGTGAAGTACGAGACCGTTCCGTATTTTATCGAACAGGTGGCAACCCTAAGTCTAAATATTGCTATTACATTGCACAACCTTCAATGTTATGTCATAATTATGTAAAATGTTGGCAAATTAATTACKGTCTTTGTTAGGAAGAAATGGTCTTCACACAGTTCGCAACGAGCCAGGCGGTCCAAACTGCTGCATATGACGCGAATGTGCTTTTGTTAAATCATCACCCGTTTGGCAAAGTAGGCTGTGATTCGATGATAAATTAACAGGCACCACATTGATTATATGCAACGCAGAACAAGCTAGTTAATCTAGTAATATCATCAACCATGTGTAGTTAATTAGTGATTATGTTAAGATTGATTGTTTTTATAAGATAAGTTTAATGCTAGCTAGCAATTTACMKTGGCTCCTTGCTGCACTCGTGGAACAGATGGTCTGCCTGCCACGCAGTCTCCTCGTGGATTGCAATATAATCGGCGTCCAAAAATGCAGATTACCGATTGTTATGAAAAMTTKAAATAATCTCTAATTAATCGGCCGACCTCTACTCTCCACGGTTCTGAAACACATCAGTGCGCTGTTGAATTGGCGCCTTTTCCTAGAGCATGTTGCTTTGTGCATAATAACAAAGTTAACCAGCATATTGGTGTTGAGAACAATGCAGGGGAGGCAGCAGCAGAATGAGATGAGAACACAGAGGAAACCCAAACTTAATTAGGTCTATAATCCATAGCCTAACTTTTAAATGTGCCTGCCTTTTTAAATCATCAATATATCTACAGAAATAAGACTGAACCTGCATCTGTTGCCTGTTTGAGTGTTTAATAGCCTACTGATTCCGTGAACACCAAGCCTCACGCAATGACATATCAAGTAAACAATTTTTAAAAATGAGTCTGTTTTTAATTTTTGCTTTGCTGTAATAAAGGCTTGACACTTTTTTTTCTCCATTAGAACAGGCTCTGGTAATATTTATAATTTATTTAGTGTTTAGACTTCCAAATTGTCAAATATTATATTTATAATAATAAYGCAATTTTTATTTTTCTCATTATTAATGTCATTATCATTAGTAGGCTTAGTATAGAAGCCTTGTATAACCACCATTGAGCTATAGGCCTAAGAGCGGATCCTGTTGAGTCCTTAATACCATAACTTACTTAGGCCTTTATTTCAATACTTCTATAGGCTACTGTATCAATCATTCATACATTAATGTCATCACACATTATGTGATGACATAATGTGAGTCATTCATTATGAGTCATTCATGATTTGAAATGCAATCAAGTGTTTTAGTTTTTAAAATAAAGCAAGCCTAGAATAATTAGCTTAAACAAGAATAAACCGTTCCATTTAGAAAATTGCATTCACGAATGAATGCGACTGTTGTAAGTCTGCTGTAATAAAGGCTTAACAAAAAAAAGTTACAACAGACTCTCTGGTATGCTTATACTTTATTTATTGTTTACATTGTACAATGTACGTGACTGTTTAGTCACGGTAATTAGGCTTCKCCAAGCTCTGATGCTGCTGATGGTCATTAGTATCCTACCAAACGTGCTAACTGCTTGGTACTCAGYACTCCATTGTCTCTCTAACCACTCTGACATCAATGCAAATGTAATCGAAAATCTAATCAAACACTTAATGAGAGCCCATGAGCTCATGTTGCGCAACATTTCAATAGGCTATGCAATTGCATGAGGCCTATTATATTTATTTCTCAACTTCCCTAATATTAAGCACATTGCTTCTCTTTATAACAGCAGTATAGCCTACTTGGCTGGCATGAAAATGAACCACGGGAAAAGTGCCCTCCATTTGCTATTTATTTAGTGCATTTTTCCCCTGCCYCTGTTTCGAGACAGGTGCATGATTAATGGTCCATTCTAAATCAAAACAATTTTCAGACATTATTTAGTATATGTAAAGACACGATTAAATCAAGAATAGTCTGATGGGTAACAATATTAGCTTATCACTTGTGAATTATACATAATCACCTGTGAATGATGCCCCGCGTAAGGCAAGAAACAATGCCTTTTTTTGTGCGACTTTTTCGAATCATAGTCGCGCACCTCATGTAGCCTAGTCCATAGGCCTATATGTTTTGATAAGGTTTGTATCACAACTAAAGATGGCAAATAACTTTTTAAAATTAAGCACATTAATCCGCTTTACAAGGGGTGTAGAGCCTAACTGGCATACATAAGCAGCGCGTGAGTTTCAAGTTTGTGGAAGGTCATTTTCACCATAAAAATGCACCTTCATAATAAAAGCATTACATGCATAATCACATTTGCGGTCACTTTTGATAATCGTGTTTTCCCGYTAATGGAACATTTGTGCTTATGTGCAAATTGCTGTGCTTATAATGTGAAGAAATAAACTATTAGGTTATCAACATTGCGTCAAACATTTTTGGGGATGCTAGTGGATGTATTCATTTGGGATTTATCGCATCCCACAACTGTCCCAGACTATGTTTGGAATATTTCTTTCTCACACAGAATAGAAAGKTCAACTTTTGTACTATGGGGATCTTAGTGCTTTTTCTGTTCGTTAGGCCGACTCATCTTGTTGGCTGAAAAAGTAAATGTGGACAGTTCTTCCAATATCTTCAATATGCACCTCGGAATTGGATAAGGACGTGCGCAGCTGCGTCGCCGATGTGTCTTGCTTCACTTGTAGCCTGTGAGAGAGACCCGATCACGTGATGAAGAGCCATGTGAGTGAGAGGTGCTTCGGAGCATACAGAGAAGTGGGTGCTGTATGCTATAATTATTATATTTAGCCCAAGGGCACAACGGCCACTAGCCGCAAAAGGCATGGATGTTTTTTGTGGGCATTACGGCCACACAAAGGGGATGCCGCCTGGAAATTCAAGGCATTATCRAGTGCTTGTCAAATTGGGAATGAGAGACTGATGAAATGTGTACAGCCTGTGTAAAAATATCAAAGCAGAGCTCATGCCTTTCATGCAACTTTTTTCAAATCCTCATTAGTCGCATCATGCGGCCTTACAATGTATTAAAAATCAAAATGATATAGCCCAACATTTGTATAACTGAAGTTACATTGATAACTTGAAATTAAGCATATAGGRTACCTATTTCTTTGTTAACCTCAACACAGAATAGCCGCTCTCCCTCAAGTCATTTGGAGAAAATATCCTTTCTATTTTATTCAGCTTTGTTCAATTGTATTCTTCATACTATAAAATAATATAAAACAATCCATGGAATTCTAAGCAAATCTTGTCTGCTTAGTGTAGCACACAGCCATATGGCATAGCTAGATCAGGACCTGACATAAGGACAACTCAGAATATGCTATTCTTTTCTTCTGAAATAGACTACATTTTCTTATCATGTTTCTTTAGACCTGTCTAAAATACATTATGGATTTATTGTGAAGGTGTAGGCTATATTACATGGATTTATTAGACTTTTTAAAACACAAAGAKCCAATGGCTTTTAAAATTAGAAGATAAACAAATCCAGATCCTCGGTCGCTGACTTTCCGGGACCAGATACCTTTTAAGGTATCTGTAAAATGAGATGAATTTGTAATGTGGGCCATCATTTGAGGTTGGCCATTCTAATACCATGATCCGGTGTCAGTATATAGTCAAAGAAAGACTAAGGAGCATCTAACAGGGTGGAGTATAGTTTGTATAAAGGGAGATTTTAATATCTCTCACCAACACACTCTAGCAATTTCAGTACAACGAGTTACAGACCAGACCTCTCCAGGCAATGCTATTTAATTCTCCATTTTGAGAGAGGGCTCTGAGAGGGATGATTCACTTGAGCTTATTGTTTGATAGCTGTCCTTATAACACCCACTCTGCCTGCTGCACATCAACACACACACACACACACACATTCACATAGCTTACAAGTAGAACCTACAGTAGGCTAGTAATAGTGCATGACTAGGACTTCTCTTTATGTAGAAGACTCAGATTCTAGTGGTGTAGTTAGTAGAATAGGCTAAATTCTTCATGAGACCCCGCATCAGAAAATGTCAGGTGGTCTGACAAGTGTCAACACACATTGAATCGCCCCCTTACAGATACCGTTGTTGTTTTTCATTATTTTATGTTTTTGATGGTAGTGTAAGTCTAAAGACCTAATTATTTGTGATTGTGATATGCTTACTTGTCCAGGGAGAGAGGAATATTCAAATAGTCAGATCTGGTTTTCTCTAGGTAAGTACACAGACATTAAGGGAGTCTTCTGACACACGCAAAGATCCAACAGTATTGTCAATGGATAGAGTTTGCACTTCTGCACCCAAGTTAAGTTGACGGAAGTGAAGTTACCAGTTGGTCCACAGTGTGTTGCTCTCATGCTCTGTCTGTGATCAGTGTTGACAGTTTGTTGCTGGTACAGCCCTCCGCACTCCTTAGCTTTAATACAGCTCCACCCTCCCCCTCAATCTCTTTATTTCTTCCCTCTCTTCTCACTCTGCGTTGGACGTGGGCGATGCTGCCATCTCTCTCTCCTCCCTCTGGATGATTGCATTAGCCTCCTCTATTCCATCGTTCCCTGTCATTTCATTCATTTCCCCTATTTTGAACACTTGTACTCAAGAGCTTTTACTCTAACCCTTTTGTCAGTCTGTTGATCCTGCTCCTAGTGCTCCTCTTACACACAGCATGGATGCACTAATTGGACCGTTTGTCATTCCCACTGTTTATTTCATATTTTTCTTTCAAACCCCTAGCCCTAATGCTCACATCTATGTATGTATGCCTCATTCTCTTGTACACCTCTCTCTCACCTCTCCTTGTATGATTTCTCTCTGTTAAAGACAAACACTGGAAAAAGTCAGGAATTGACAGACCCATTATTGAAACAATATGAAAGCAGGATGGTCACCCTGTACATTTCCAACCTAAAGCAGCAAGTCCACCGTCCAAAGATCCTACACAGACCATATTGAATCACACTGTGAAAGTGGAACTGGGTGTCCCCCTTTTTTTATTTTAATTTATTATTTTTTCAGGGAAAAATGCGAAGACTGATTTTAATATTTAGTTTGAAGTAGCCATAATGAATGTCACCTGTGGTTTTTATCTTATGGTGAGGGAAAAAATAGTGAAGTCAATTACTCCCTTCCCTATAACGCAAGTGGTGGATGGATGATGTCTAGAGCTTTTATGTGGCTCAAAACCTCTCAATATCTCTCTGGCCTCCTTATTTGTGGGGTCAAGGCCTACAGTGCCTTCAAAAAGTATTCATACCCCGTAGCACTCACTCATGTCATCATGAAGTGCTTTGAGAAGCTAGTCAAGGATCATATCACCTCCACCTTACCTGTCACCATAGACCCACTTCAATTTGCTTACCGCCCCAATAGATCCACAGACGATGCAATTGCCATAACACTGCACACTGCCCTATCCCTTCTGGACAAGAGGAATACCTATGTAAGAATGCTGTTCATTGACTATAGCTCAGCATTCARCACCATAGTACCCTCCAAGCTCATCATTAAGCTAGAGGCCCTGGGTCTCAACCCCGCCCTGTGCAATTAGGTCCTGCACTTCCTGACGGGCCGCCCCCAGGTGGTGAAGGTAGGAAACATCTCCACTTCGCTGATCCCCAACACAGGGGCCCCACAAGGGTGTGTGCTCAGCTCCCTCTTGTACTCCCTGTTCACCCATGACTGCGTGGCCATGCACGCCTCCAACTCAATCATCAAGTTTGCAGATGACACAACAGTTGTAGGCTTAATTGCCAACAACAACGAGACGGCCTACAGGGAGAAGGTGAGGGCACTCGGAGTGTGGTGTCAGCAAAACAACCTCTCACTCAATGTCAACAAAACAAAGGAGATGATCGTGGACTTCAGGAAACAGCAGAGGGAGCAGCAGAGGGAGCAAAGTTTTGACTTCATCTGCGTACACATCACGGACAAACTGAAATGGTCCACCCACAGAGACCATATGGTGAAGAAGGCACAACAGCGCMTCTTCCCTCAAGAGGCTGAAGAAATATGGCTTGTCACCTAAAACCCTCACAAACTTTTAYAGATGCACAATTGAGAGCATCCTGTCGGGCTGTATCACCGCCTGGTATGGCAACTGCACCACCCACAACCGCGAGGCAAACTACCTGCCCTCCAGGACACCTACAGCACCCGATGTCACAGGAAGGCCAAAAAGATCATCAATGACAACAACCACCCGAGCTACTGCTTGTTCACCCCGCTACCACCCAGAAGGCGAGGTCAATACAGGTACATCMAAGCTGGGTCCGAGAGACTGAAAAACAGCTTCTATCTCAAGGCCATCAGACTGTTAAACAGCCATCACTAACACATACAGACTTGAAATTATTGGCCACTTTAATAAATGGATCACTAGTCACTTTAATAATGTTTACATATCTTGCATTACTCATCTCATATGTGTATACTGTACTTTATACCATCTATTGCATCTTGCCTRTGCCGATCTGTCATTGCTCATCCATATATTTATATGTTAATATTCAAATCCTTTACTTAGATTTGTGTGTATTATGTAGTTGTGGAATTGTTAGATTACGTTAGATATTGCTGCACTGTCGGAACTAGATGCACAAGCATTTCGCTACACTCGCAATAACATCTGCGAACCATGTGTATGTGAYCAATAATATTTGATTTGATACCCCTTTACTTATTCCACATTTTGTTCTATTACAGCTGGAATCTATTTTATTAAATATATWTTTTTTCTCTCATACATCTACACACAGTACCCCATAATGACAAAATGAAAATGTTTTTAGATATTTTTGCAAATCTATTGAAAATGTTAATGCAAAAATATCTAATTTATGTAAATATTCACACCTCTGAGTCAATACTTTGTAGAAGCACCTTTGGCAGCGATTACAGCTGTGAGTCTTTCTGGGTAAGTCTCTAAGAGCTTTTCACACCTGGATTGTGCAACATTTGGCCATTTTTATTATTWAAAAAATTATTCAAGCTTTGTCAAATTGGTTGTTGATCATTCCTAGACGACCATTTTCAAATCTTGCCATAGCTTTACATCAAAACTGTGTTCTTTGGATTTGCCACAAACATAACACTTTGTATTCAGGACAAAAAGTGCATTGCTTTGACATGTTTTTTGCAGTATTACTTTGTGTGTGTGTGGGCCAGTGACAAATCGCAATTRAATCCATTTTAAATTCAGGCTGTAACACAACAAAATTTTGAAAAAGTAGAGGTGTATGAATACTTTCTGAAGGCACTCCATGTGCTCACCATGTCTGTCTCGTCATCTTGTCTCTCAGTCCATCTGGCCTGGTGGTCTGGTGTGTCTCTCTCTGACAATCTTAGTGAATCTGTCCATCTTTTTCTCAGGACCCAGCAGGGATCTTTGAGCTGGTGGAGGTCGTTGGCAATGGGACCTATGGACAGGTGTACAAGGTAAGACAAGACGTATGGATGGGGCTTGGATCAGCGATCCAGCGTAGGTGAGAGACACTGAACCACGAGCCGATTTAAGCTTATATTGAGGCTGTTTGAGTGTCTCCCCTTATCAAACCCTCGTTGTGGTAGTAAGTCTGAGATTAGGATTAATGCAGCTGTGTTGGACCACGCTGAGGCTGTCAGTCTGAGGAGCTGAGAAGACTGGTAGTAGTAATGAGAAGATGGAGAGAACTAAAAAGTAGAGCTGAAGAGAAAATGATGTGGTGAAACATACAGTATAATCACTCTCAAAACAGATTAAACCAGGGCAGAGTTCTTTTAACTATTTGAGAATTTTTGCTCAAAGTTAGGATGTATTTTTAGAGCTGACATCTGCTGTTACTAGCCTTCAGTTTCTTGTTTTGATTGATTGACCAGTTGAGACAGGGGTTCTCAAACTTTTTGGGACCTGGAACCCCTTTTGTGATAGCAAATTAATCATTGACCCCCTCATAATCATAATACAACTCGAGTGAGATAAAAATAGCATACAAGAAGTTCTACTATGACTTTGGCAGGGCATGACCGGACGAACCAAGTCTCGGGCCCTTGGAAGGAACTTTTTTTAGGAACATTTTTGAAAATTGTATTTTGCTGTTTTCAAGCTAATTTCCTGCAATTCTACACATTTTGTCATGGAGCAGAGTTTTTGTTGTTGCTTCTTTCTRGTTAAAATCCTGCAATTTGATACATTTTGAGGCAGAGAGAAAAAATGAGGCAATTTTGAAGCTTGAATTACAGTGCATTTATGTAAAAAAACATATAAAAAAATATAAAAAAAACATTAAGGGGAATACAATAAGTATTAAGTAAAATTTTAATAATTGGTGGAGTACTGTGAAAACCAATATCCCTATGAGCATCCCAGGCCCATTGCCCAGGGTTAAGAGCATACATTTTTGATTAAAGGAGCTATATGTCATATYTTTGCATTGTAACTTCAGAAAATGTCCTTAATATACCTACAGTAATAGTGTAATGATGGTGTTTCACAATATTTACCCCCCAAAAATACTATTGGGTACACACAAAATTGCATTCTAATGATGCATACTTCTTATTGGTGTGTGTTTGYTAGCCCCAGTCTATTTGACAATGAGACGGCCCATCTTTTGTTGACCAATAAGAARGCTGCACCATTTTGTCTGTGCCCAAGAAAATTTTTTTGTGAAAAAAATCATTTCACTATTACTGTAGATATATTGAAGACATTTTCTGAAATTACAATGCAAAAATATGACATAGTAACTTTAATATTATTATATTGTATTACAGTGTATAAACTTATTCCATGGATCCCTTGGCCAAAATTAGTTTAATCTGTTAGTAATATTCATAAAAAAAGMWATGAAAAAKAAAKAAATAATATATATTTATTTTGAGATCTGTCCGCAGACCTCCTGCAGTACCTCCGCAGACACCACTTTAAGAACCCCTGAGTTAAGATGATCAAGTCTACTCTGCCTTTATTCAGGGGCGTCATGTTAAGACGGGCCAGCTGGCTGCCATCAAGGTAATGGACGTGACAGAGGAAGAAGAGGAAGAGATCAAGGCTGAGATCAACATGCTGAAGAAGTACAGCCATCACCGCAATATTGCCACCTACTACGGAGCTTTCGTCAAGAAGAGCCCACCTGGACATGATGACCATCTCTGGGTCAGTGTGATGGCTGTTGTCCCTGTCTGGTGGTATAATTTGAGGGAGAGCTTCATTATTTAATGGGCTGTGTCTGATATCCATGAATGGCTTAATGCACAGAAACAATATTAGGATTACTGCAGGCAGCATTATTTATTACAGTGAACATTGCAGTGTGTCTGTGTGAATTTATGTGTGCTAAGTTCCGTCCTGTTTGTGTATAGCTGGTGATGGAGTTCTGTGGGGCGGGCTCCGTGACAGACCTAGTGAAGAACACCAAGGGTAACTCTCTGAAGGAGGACTGGATCGCTTACATCTGCAGAGAAATCCTCAGGGTGAGAAACCAYACTACACCCAACCGTAGAACCATTACACAACAGTCTTTAGGCCAAGCACCCGCGTAAATCCCTACAGTGGAAAAGCACCATTACAGACTCCCTCCAGAGGGTGTCGAACCCCTGACTGAACTCTGACCTCTTTGATACCCAGGGCCTCTCGCACCTCCACCAACACAAGGTCATCCACAGAGACATCAAGGGACAGAACGTGCTGCTGACAGAGAACGCAGAGGTCAAACTCGGTGAGAGGATGGATGCTAAACTGTTCATGTGTTTGCTCTGCTGCTTCTTGTGTGTTATCTACATGGTTTATATGTACAGTGTGTGGGCTTGTTGTGATGAATATGTAATCCTGAGCTCTATACTATCAATCTAGTTTGAGGAGTTAGTGAGGTAACTTTGGTCAACTCTGAGTTCAACTCGGGATAACCGGGACGACAAAATTGGCTCACCTTTTAGCCAGGTACATTTCTATGGCAACGAATCCTTCAGATGCAGGCTAACTCAGGGCTAACTACATTTATACTGAATGTAGTGTCTGAGCGGYGAGTTGAGGACAAATGAAATCAGATTCCCTCCCTCTCAGATTACGTCATCATCCCCTTCACCTGAACAGCTTCTACCCCCAAGCCATAAGACTGATACATAGTTAGGTATATACTTAACCAATAGCTACTCGCACGATCTGCATTGACCCGTTTTGCAATCTTTTGACTCATCTAAAAGCTGTTACTGTTTATCTATCCTATTGCCTAGTCACTTTATACCTATCTATATGTTCATGTCTACCTCAATAACCTTGTACCCCTGCACATTGACTTGGTACTGGTACCCTGTGTAYTTATTCCTTGTGTTATTATTTTTCTATTATTTCTCTTTTTCTCTCTGCTTTGTTGGGAAGGGCCCGTAAGTAATTATTTCACTCTTAGTCTAGATATATTGTTTACGAAGCATGTAACAAATACAATTTGATTACATTTTTATAAATTTGATTTTGATTTGAAGAACACAACTGATTAAATATTTTATTAATCAAACGTGTTTTTGTGTGTAGAGAAATACCTATCACATTGCACATTTAGTAATGACAAATGCACGTCACGCACAGAAACTTTTGTTTGACTTAATACAATTCTTTTATCAATAGGAGTGGGGAAAAAGGTGCTCATATATTGATAACCACATCAAAACACACCAAAGTAATAAAATAAGGATGCAATTTCTAAAAGTCTCTTTCACACGATAGCCTGCTGATTTTGCAAGATACATTTTCTTTAAATGTAAATGTGGCACTGACTCAATGAAGAGTTTGGCATTCAACTAGCCATGTACAACATGCACGTGCAGTTACAAGCCTGCTAGAGTTCGCGGCAGGCAGTCAAGCAATATCCACCGTTATAGTACGGATGAAGCCTGAGCTAGAATGGGAAGCTAACTGAAGCTGGCTAGCTTTAGAAAACCCTGAGTAGATCTAGCTTGCAGGAGGTATACCCCTCTGCTCTTTGTGCCTGTAAGTTACCCTCCAGTGTGTGTTTACAGCAGCTTTCCTCAGTCTAAACATTGACTCACCCTCAGGCACACTATGTATTTGTATTATTTCTTTATCTACAACTTAACTAAATCACGACTTGAAGCGGAAGTCATAAAAGAGAATCGTTGCTAATATTCTACTACTAATACTGACTTCTGTCCTCTCCATTGTGGCCAGTGGACTTTGGGGTGAGTGCTCAGCTGGACAGGACTGTGGGGCGCAGGAACACCTTCATCGGTACGCCTTATTGGATGGCCCCTGAGGTCATCGCCTGTGACGAGAACCCTGACTCCACCTATGACTACAGGGTAATGACCCCTTTCCATCCTAACGTATGTCTGTGTTTGAGAGTGGCTACTAATTCTCACTGGTGTGTCCACAGAGTGATATCTGGTCCCTGGGGATCACAGCCATAGAGACGGCAGAGGGAGCTCCTCGTAAGTACAGTACAGTGAACCCACACACACATCTGACTCCACTTTATTACCCTATTAATCTACAAACACACACACACAGCCACRAAACAGCTTTATCTCCAGCTCTCAAGAACACATTCCGCATAACATAAACCTGCAGTGGAGAGATTGAATAATCTTCCTCCTGTCTCATTACTGGCCCGTAAATCAAGCCCTGTGTTTAAGAGGTGGCTCATTCACCACTGTGCTGCTCATGTAAGATAGGAGGTGGGGGGGCTATTGATCTGTGGCGCTAGATTGCCTACTCTATATCAAATCGCAAATCGCAAAGCACTACAAGCACATACAGTGCCTTCAGAAAGTATTTGTACCCCTTGACTTATTCCACATTTTGTGTTACAGACTGAATTAAAAATGTATAAAATATATTTATGTTCTTGCCCATCTACACACAATACCCCATAATGACAGTGAAAATATGTTTTTGGAAATTTTAGCAAATTTATTGAAACGAAATGCAGATATCTAATTTACATAAGTATTCACACCCCTTTGCTATGAMACTCCAAATTGAGCTCCGGTGTATCCAATTTCCTTTTATCTTCCTTGAGATGTCACTACAACTTCATCCACCTGTGGCCAATTCAATTGTTTGGACATGATTTAGAAAGAAACACACCGGTCTATATAAGGTCCTACAGTTGACCGTGCATGTCAGAGCAGAGACTATACCATATACCAAGTTCAAGAAACTGTCTGTAGATCTCAGAGAGAATTGTGATGAGGCATATCTGGTGAAGGGTATAAAACAATTTCTAGAGTGCTGAAAATTTCCAAGAGCACAGTGGTATCCATCATTGGGAAACGGAAAAAATATGGAACTACCAACACTGCCTAGAGCTGACTGTCCAACCAAACTGAGCAACTGGATAAGAAGGAACTTTGTCAGGGGGGTGACCAAGAACCCAATAACCACTCTGACAGAACTACAGAGTTTTTGGGCTGAGATGGGAGAACCTGCCAGAAGGACAAGTGTCTCGACAGCATTTCACCAAGCTAGGCCCACCCACTTGGGAGACTGGCCCACCCACTGGGGAGCTAGGCCCAGCTAATCAGAATTTGTTTTYCCCCACAAAATGGCTTTATTACAGACATGAATACTTGTCATTTTCATCAGCTGTCTSGGTGGCTGGTCTCAGACGATCCCGCAGGTGAAGAAGCCTGATGTGGAGTTCCTGGGCTGACGTGGTACATGTAGTCTACGGTTGTGATGCCGGTTGGACGTAATACCAAAATCTCTAAAACAACGTTGGAGGCGGCTTATGGTAGAGAAATTAACATGACAATTTCTGKCAACAGCTCTGGTGGTCATTCCTGCAGTCAGCATGCCAGTTGCATGCTCCCTCAACTTGAGACATCTGTGGCATTGGGTTGTGTGACAAAACTGCACATTTTAGAGTGGCCTTTTATTGTCCCCAGCACAAGGTACACCTGTGTAATGATCATGCTGTTTAATGAGCTTGATATGCCACACCTGTCAGGTGGATGGATTATCTTGGCAAAGGAGAAATGCTCACTATCCGGGATGTAAACTAATTTGTTCAATATAATACATTTTGAATTCAGGCTGTAACACAACAAAATGTGGAATAATTCAAGGGGTATGAGTACTTTCTAAAGGCACTGTATCACTATCACTTAAGAGATTGTGCACAGATATTTAATTTTAAAAGCCAGTGATATTAAATGAAGAGCCCTCTAATATAGACCACATGAAAAATGCAATAAATCAGTTTTTTTATATGAATGAAGGCTTGCTAAAATTAAGCATTTTGACATAACCCTCTGTGCACCCTTTGTGACTTCAAGGAAGATTTTAACCCACTTACGTTTCACCATCATTGTAAAGCCCTAGTTATGATGTTGCATTGACAAGGTCATTTTTGGCAATTTATTATTTATTTAGTGTTATTATTGGTTCCTTTTAAGGTCAAATAAAAAAACTGTACCCTCAATTTAAGGACAACCCTGTTAGGTGAACTGAATGCATTTTAATATGGTGAAACTATTCCTTTAAAAAAAAAAAACCATTTCCAAACAGACATTTAACATCTTATGGTCAAACCCTAGTGTAAAAGCAGGTGAGCTGGCGCTACTCTTTTTAGCCAAGTTCTGGTGTTTTGTGGTGGAAAACTGAGCGTGTCAAGCATACCACGTCAACCCTGTTATCCATAGCTAGACAGGCTAGAAATGTTTTCATTTCATTTATGAAGCTTGCATTCAATTTCCCCTCGCTGTTGCRTACAAGCTTCCATTCCCCCTGTCTCAAGGGGATTTATGGCATATTTTTTGTTTGTATTATCTTTTACCAGATCTAATGTGTTATTCTTCTACATTCATTTCACATTTCCACAAACTACAAAGTGTTTCCTTTCAAATGGTWTCAAGAATATGCATATCCTTGCTTCAGGTCCTGAGCTACAGGCAGTTAGATTTGAGTATGTCATATTAGGCGAAAACATTTTTTTWAAAGRGTCCGATCCTTAAAATGAAATCGCCAACCCCGTTACTTTACTTGGCACTTACTATAGTAATTTAGTTTATTTAATAACCTCTTGAGATGGGAAAACAAATTGGTGTGGTGTGCCGTCATTAATTATGCAACATGGACTTACATTCTCACTAATACTGTGTTAGTTTCTATTGGTTACTGTGGGATACTACTGGCTAATTGTAAGATAGCAATGCTGTTGTTTTTCAAAACCTTACCAAACCACCCTGTGGTCTGACATGAGCAGACTAGTTTCACTAATTTGAACAAACTGACATACATTCTGTTGTGTTGACTAGATGTGCAAAACAGGTGAAATGTGCCCGTCTGTACAGGTATCACATTTAAGTTTCCACAGATGCACACACAAAACATATACAGCACAAACCTTATACATGTCGAGAGTAAGGAATAGCCAACTTAAACTGGTCATGTAATCATTGTGTAGTCACAAAGTTCTGAAATGAAAACCACTGAATGCTTTGGGCAGTATCAGAAGTACCGCCAGTGTATGCATTCTAGAATGCATTTTATTGTTGAGCTGATAACCTAACCAGACAGGTTTTGCTAGCTACGCTGGGAAGACAAGGAGTAACAGTGTTGCTCAAACAAGACAATGGGGCAATAGGTGTGAGCGAACAAAGTAAGGATTGGGATTAGGAAGACCACAGATATTGACTGGGAGTAGCTAGGCTATTAGTGTCACAATTCTCTGCATAGAATTATGTGATCCATTACAAGTGTATACTGTATAGTAATATACTACTGGTATTTATACTGTATAATAATATACTACTGGTATTTAAATTCTGTTTTGACTTAAATGCTTGGTGGGTATAATACCAATCCATAATACCTTTCCCCCATACCKCTTGCTCTCCCCCCTCTCTCTMCACCTCCAGCTCTGTGTGATATGCACCCWATGAGAGCTCTGTTCCTCATCCCGAGGAACCCCCCTCCCAAACTCAAGTCCAAGAAGTGGTGAGTGTGCTACTTAGATTCTGCTGTTATTTTTTCTGAAACTTCAGTTTTATTTTAGGACATAGCTATTTTGTCTTGACTCCCCTCACTGCCCATCCCTTCCTCTGCAGTGATAAGATTCCTTCCTTACCCTAGCCCTGCTGCGCTTTACGGAACTATTTACATCCAACACCAGCTGGCCATGGATTCCTTTCATACACTGTACTTACCACTGGAAGTTCAGTGGCATGTCAGAAATGTTATCACTGAGACTAAGTCAAGATTAGGGGTGTGGCGGTCATGACTTTTTCTCAGTTGGTTATTGTCATGCAAAAGCCTGCCAGTCTCACGGTAATTTACCGTTAATTAACATAAACACATTTAGTATTTCCAGGCCTCAACACATACAAGCCGCTGATACACGCCTTTGGAACATCTACATTAAAACGTAGTATAATAGTATAATATATCAATTGAATATACACCACTACAATAAATCCACTATTTATTTTAGTCAGGTCTAAAGAAACATTATGATATGAAGAAAATGTATTTCAGAAGAACAGAATATGAGTTGGCCTACTGTAGGCGTATGTTATTTGGCTATGCTCCTGCTTTAGGCTTGTTCATTTAGCTGACAAGATATTCTTATGTCCCGTGCCATTATTTTATTTTATAGTAAGAAGAATATAATTGAACTTAGCTGAATAAAGTAGAAASGATATTTTTACCATTACAGAGCAAGTGCGCATATGAAGTGGCTATGTTGAGCGTAGAAGTGATACTTTGAAACAAGTCCTATATGCTAGATTTAGAGTTATTTGACAACTTTAGTTGTGAATGATACAGACCTTTTAGAATGCCTTAGAAATCAATACATATATGGGCTGCATGATGCTACTATAGGCTATTGATGGTTTGAGAAAGTAGCAAAAACAGCTTGCGCTCTGTTCCTTGCCTAATCAGTCAGTTAACATGACCTTCATGAATTCTGAAGCCTTTATGTGCTTATTTTGATTACATACATGCTTCAAAATTCACAAAAGGATCTCATAGAACTCTTCTAAGCCTGTGTTTACCACAGGYCTTATTTTCGGTGTTTATCCCCMAAAAAACTATTATTTCACAATGAATTCCCCCATAGCAATGATTGAACGAACCAAAGGTAAGTCATTTCCGTTTTTTAGGACTACAAACTGGGGATCTCTATTAGTCCAGTAGTCACCAACCGGTCGATATCCAAGGCATTCCTAGTTGATCACCAWACATTTCTGTACAAAGCCCAATGATAAAAGCCCTGCATTCCCATGAAAATACCAGTGAAAGATCTACCTAAAGGAGCACTGTTGTACATTGCCACTTTAAATGTATGGACACTGACTGTCTTTCTGTCTCTATTTCACTCTCCCACGCACACAGACCTTTCCTGTTCTTCTCTTTTTCTGAACACTCATCTTGGGATAGTTTTCATTCCCAATTACATGTGACCTACATTCCCAATTACATGTGACCTACAGGAGATACCAGGCCTCCTAAAAGTCCCACTCACACCAGCTGTCCCATCTCTGTCCACCAAACAGATGTTACTCAACACCCTCCTCTGCCTCACCTGTATCTGACACTCATTACCCCCCCTTCAGGTCTAAGAAGTTTATAGATTTTATTGAGGGCTGCCTGGTGAAGACGTACACCAGCCGGCCGTCCACAGAGCAGCTCCTGAAGCACTCGTTCATCCGGGACCAGCCCACAGAGCGCCAAGTCCGCATCCAGCTCAAAGACCACATTGACCGCACACGCAAGAAGAGGGGAGAGAAGGGTGAGAGAGGGAAGGGCCGGCCTGAGCCTGACTGAGGCCTCTGTAATTTGGGTTGTTGTATTGGGTGGCGGTGTATTATGGTATGGAGGGTGAGAGTGGGTGTATTATGGTATGGAGGGTGAGAGTGGAATGTATTATGGTATGGAGGGTGAGAGTGGGATGTATTATAGTATGGAGGGTGAGAGTGGGATGTATTATGGTATGGAGGGTGAGAGTGAGGTGTATTATGGTATGGAGGGTGAGAGTGGGATGTATTATGGTATGGAGGGTAGGTGTATTAGGTATGGAGGGTGATGGATGTATGGAGGGTGAGAGTGGGATGTATTATGAGTATGGAGGGTGAGAGTGGGATGTATTATAGTATGGAGGGTGAGAGTGGGATGTATTATGGTATGGAGGTGAGGGTGTATTATGTATGGAGGTGAGTGGGATGTTGGAGGGTGAGAGTAGGATGTTATGTATGGATGGTGATGGGATGTATTATAGTATGGAGGGTGAGAGTGGATGTATTATGGTATGGATGGTGGAGTGGATGTATTATAGTATGGAGGGTGAGAGTGGGATGTATTATAGTATGGAGGGTGAGAGTGGATGTATTATGGTATGGATGGTGAGAGTGGGATGTATTATGGTCATTATAAGTACGCATGTTTGCAGTACTACAGTGCATTCGGCAAAATATTCAGACCCCTTCACGTTTTCCACATTTTGTTGCGTTACAGCTTATTCTAAAATGGATCAAATATTTTTTTTCACTCATCAATCTACAAGCAATACCCCATAATGACAAAGGAAAACTATATAATTATTTACCTAACTATTCAGACCCTTTGTTATGAGACTTGCAATTGAGCTCAGGTGCATCCTGTTTCTATTGATCATCCTTGAGATGTTTCTCCAACTTGATTGGAGTCCACCTGTGGTAAATTCAATTGATTGGACATGATTGGAAAGGCACACACTGTTCTATATAGGTCCCACAGTTGACAGTGCATGTCAGAGAAAAAAACAAGCCATGAGGTCAAAGGAATTGTCGCGTAGAGCTCAGAGATAGGATTGTGTCGACGACAGATCTGGGGAATGGTATCAAAACATTTCTGCAGCATTGAAAGTCTTCAAAACACAGTGGCTTCCGCTAT
>NC_036863.1:27519544-27540122 GCF_002910315.2 Salvelinus sp. IW2-2015 | reverse complement strand
AAAGAGAGAGATCAGGACAACGACTCTAAGCACACAGCCAAGACAATGCAGGAGTGGCTTCGGGACCAGTCTCTGAATGTCCTTGAGTGGCCCAACCAGAGCCTGGACTTGAACCCGATCGAACAGCACTGTAGACCTGAAAATAGCTGTGCAGCGACGCTCCTCATCCAACCTGACAGAGCTTGAGAGGATTTGCAGAGAAGAATGGGAGAAACTCCCCAAATACAGGTGTGCCAAGCTTGTAACGTCATACCCAAGAAGACKCAATGCTATAATCGTTGCCAAAGGTGCTTCAACAACGTACTGAGTAAAGGGTCTGAATACATTAAGTAAATGTGATATTTCGGGTATTATTTAAAAAWAWTAAWAAWTTGCAAACATTTCWAAAAAKCTGTTTTTGCTTTGTAATTATGGGGTATTGTGTGTAGATTGATGAGGTGAAAAAAATGATTTAATCCATTTTAGAATAAGGCTGTAATGTAACAATGTGGGAAAAGTCAAGGGGTCTGAATACTTTCCGAATGCATTGTAGATGCTATGCGTTCTCACTTCTGTTCTCTCTCTTACTGTCTTTGTTTCAGAGGAGACAGAGTATGAGTACAGTGGCAGTGATGAGGAGGATGAGAACCGTGGGGAAGACGGAGAGTCCAGGTAACACAACACTACCCCAACAACGTTACTACCCCAAGCAATACCGCAGTAATATAAGACCACAGTGCCCTGAGATGAATGACACAATCTCCTGCTTCTCTACTATGATCTTTCCATTACCTCATCCTGCTATATGTCTCTGTCTCTCTGCGTCGTTCTCTCCCTCTCTCCGTCCTCAAGTACCTCCATCCTGAATGTGCCTGGTGAGTCGACGTTGAGGCGGGACTTCCTGCGTCTGCAGCAGGAGAACAAGGAGCGATCGGAGGCTCTGAAGAGACAGCAGGCCCAACTGGCCGCCCAGCGCCGAGACCCAGAGGAACACAAGAGACAGCTGCTGCACGACCGACAGAAACGCATCGAGGAGCAGAAAGAACAGCGTCGCCGCCTGGAAGAGGTAATACGCACAGGCCTTATATCAATTAGATTTGCTCACCTCCTGCACCCTCTCTCCTCCGTCCTCTCTCCTCCGTTCTCTCTCACCTCCTGCGCACTCTCTCCTCCGTCCTCTCTCACCTCCTGTGCCCTCTCTCCTCCGTCCTCTCTCACCTCCTTTTGAAAAAGGTAAAAGTTAATCGAGGAGAGTTGGTGAGGAGAGGGAAAGTGGACAAATGCACTCGTATGAAATGACTTTTACAGYGGTGGATCCCAAAATAAATGTGTGAAGTGCTAAAAACTAATTTAGTTAGTAGTGCAAGACATTTTATCGATAAAAGGAGGCTATCGAGGAGGGTAGGACCGTCTTCTGTTTGTCTACTAACAMATTTACACACACCTCAACCACTTATCGGTTTCCKAGTCACGGAGGAGAGAGGACGGAGGAYTGGCTTTTGCACAAACGAGAGAACTCCACTGACACACGGTCACACACAGCCTTATCAACTGCGGCTAGTGTTCTTTAGCAGGTTCAAGTAAACCACGATTTTACCCTGTGAGGTAAAACCAGTRACCAACATGGTTCAGCTGACTTTATTYTAACTTACAGAGAATGAATCATCACATACTTTTATACAGCTATTTATGTCACCCCAAGTCTCTAAGGTTTTCACAGTAGCCAGGTTTACTGGGCTTGTACTAGGCTGTTATGTATATTGCCAAAACACACTGTACAGTGTTTTTGAAGATGCCATAATACAGCAGGATATGAAGCTTGMTAATTTAGCAAGTTGGTAATGCCAGGTAGCCTAGTGGTTAGAGCGCTGGGTCAGTAACCGAAAGGTTGCTGGATCGAATCCCCGAGCTGACAAGGTAAAAATCTGTCGTTCTGCCCCTGAACAAGGCAGTTAACCCACGGTTCCCCGGTAGGCCGTCATTGTAAATAAGAATTTGTTCTTAACTGACTTGCCTAGTTAAATAAAAAAAGCTATCTATATTGCTTTTTTAAAATTTTTATAATGAGTATTATAATAAATAATTGTACATAATTTCTGTGCCAACTAAAAGAATTCAACTGGATTTAAATCTCAAATGTTAGATTCACCACATGCAGTAGATGGGATTATCACAAGGTCAGGTATCAACTTTTCTTCAGGGAGRGAAAACAGTTTTTATCGCTGAATGTTCTCTGGAGATAGTTCATTAATTGGCAACAACAAAAGAGAAGACCAGCATCTTAAATGTAAAACATGTCATTAGCAAGTTATATCTTGTTTTAATACAACAATGAGGAAGCCTCTCTTAAGGGAGATGTTTTAATAGGGAGGATGTAGTGTCTTTTCAGAAGGCGGCTTAAATCTATTCAGGGCGATACCAATTAAAGTGATGCTCCAGAGCTTTTGTATMATTTCAGCCAGTAGTTTTGAAAGTAGTGCTCACAAACCAAAACGGGTCCCTGAAAATGGTAGACAATTGTGTACTACGTCATGCAATTCGTATGATATGTTACGAATAGGAATTTGTACAGTATGTTAAGAAGATGTGCTGAAGATCCCGGACTGCATCTTTAACCCTTTAGCCCTATTCTCAACTGGCTGGCAGAGCATGTTTTGACAATGGATTTCGAAGTGGTTATGAAAAGAAACTTCACGTTAACTTAATTGGTCAACTCCCCTAGCCCCCTGCATCAAAAAACATACTTTGTATATTTTTGGGTTGCTGCAGTTCAGTGTTGTGGCACTGTAACTTTGCTCTCTCGGGGCTGTAAGAACTCTGTCACAAAATATATGGTATAAGAGGCAGGAATTCAGTTGATGAGGGATTAATATTGCACCATTCCTGTTAGTAGAGACCTTGAAGAGTAGGCATATGAAAATAAATTAAAATGTAAAAAGCCTAAAAAGTAAGAATTTTGTAAAAATGTGGTCAACCAGGCGGTTGTCACTGTATGTAATAAAAGAGAACTGCACTTTGTCATACATTATTATCTCAAAATGTCTGAATATGTGGGAAACATGGTAGAAGAACCTGGATCATTTGAAATATATAATTCCTTTTGGAGGCACATTGCAACATACACAACCTGAAAACACATTCATTTCAATGTAATTGAATATTGGACATAAATTACCATAATTTGTATTTAAAAAAATATATAAATCCACATTTACCCAAGCTTACTCATCTATAAACTCCATTGAAGCAGACCTAAAGTATGTMTTTTAAATATTGTTGAGATGAGTAAAAATGATATTCAAATTGTAATTCAAATATATAAAACATTAAAAACACCTTCCTAATATTAGCGAAGAGACAGAATCATTAGATAATTTGTTTTGCTACTGTCAATATGTAGCTTGTTTTTGGTCGCAGTCAAAATGTGGTATTTCATGGGCCTCCCGAGTGGCGCAGTGGTTTAAGGCACTGCATCGCTGTGCCACTAGAGATCCTGGTTTGAGTCTAGGCTCTGTCGCAGCCGGCCGCTACTGGGAGACCCATGGGGCTGCGCACAATTTGCCCAGCATCGTATGGGTTAGGGGAGGGTTTGGCCAACAGGGATGTTCTTGTCCCATCGCTCTAGCGACTCCTGTGGCTGGCCGGGCGCAATGMACGCTGACACAGTGTTTCCWCCGACATATTGGTKTGGCTGGCTTCCGGGTTAAGCGGGCATTGTGTCAAGAAGCAGTGGCTGGGTTGTGTTTCGGAGGATGCACGGATCTCGACCTTCACCTCTCCTGAGTCCGTACGGGAGTTGCAGCGATGAGGCAAGACTGTAACTACCAATTGGATACCACGAAGTTGGGGAGAAAAAGGGGTAAAAAAAATGAATGTGTTATTTCATAGTTTTGATGTCTTCTCTATTATTCTACAATGTAAAAAATAAAGAAAAACCCTGGAATGAGTAGGTGTGTCCAAACGTTTGACTGGTACTGTACTTATTCAAGAGTTTTCCTTTATTTTCCTGTTTTCTACATTGTAGAATAATAGTGAAGACATAAATGATGAAATAACACATGGAATCATAGTAACCAAAAAATGTTAAACAAATCAAAATATATTTTATTTTTGGGATTATTCAAAGTAGCCACCCTTTGCCTTGATGACTGCTTTGAACACTCTTGGCATTCTCTCAACCAGCTTCATGAGGTAGTCACCTAATTTATTATTTGACCCTGCTGGTCATCTATGAACATTTGAACATAGTGGCCATTTTCTGTTATAATCTCCACCCGGCACAGCCAGAAGAGGACTGGCCACCCCTTATAACCTGGTTCCTCTCTAGGTTTCTTCCTAGGTTCCGGCCTTTCTAGGGAGTTTTTCCTAGCCACCATGCTTCTACACCTGCATTGCTAGCTGTTTGGGGTTTTAGGCTGGGTTTCTGTACAGCACTTTGACATCAGCTGATGTAAGAAGGGCTTCATAAATACATTTGATTGATTGATTGAATGCATTTCAATTCACAGGTGTGCCTTGTTGAAAGTTAATTTGTTGATTGGTGATGATGACATGAACATGCATCTATACATGTGTAACAGTATAACTTTAARCCGTCCCCTCGCYCCGACACGGGCGCGAACCAGGGACCCTCTGCACACATCAACAACKGTCACCCACGAAGCATCGTTACCCATCGCTCCACAAAGGCCGCGGCCCTTGCAGAGCAAGGGGCAACCCTACTTCTAGGCTTCAGAGCAAGTGACGTAACTGATTGAAACGCTACTAGCGCGTACCCGCTAACTAGCTAGCCATTTCACATCCGTTACACATGCGGTAAAGCGGCATTGGACTAGTAACCGAAAGGTTGCAAGATCGAATCCCCGAGCTGACAAGGTAAACATCTGTCGTTCTGCCCCTGAACAAGGCAGTTAACCCACGGTTCCTAGGCCGTCATTGAAAATAAGAATTTGTTCTTAACTGACTTGCCTAGTTAAATAAAGTTTATTTTTWATTTTTATTTACGGTCATTCGAACTCRACCAAAACAATGGAATTGCCATGGAAACATGTGGGAGAAAGATACTGAATCTCCTTGCCCCCCAGGAAAATTAGCATACGTTTAGGCTATTGTTTGTGTGTTTCACACAATGTTGTGGTAAAAATTTGAGTATAATGTTTGCATATGGATGTCAATCCCAACACATGTTCATGTCATCAATCAACAGCAATACAGTTCTAAACAACTAACTACTACCACTGAATTCTGTATGCTAACTAGCTTATATGAACCAGAG
Organism: Salvelinus sp. IW2-2015; assembly: GCF_002910315.2. Taxonomy (NCBI): domain Eukaryota; kingdom Metazoa; phylum Chordata; class Actinopteri; order Salmoniformes; family Salmonidae; genus Salvelinus; species Salvelinus sp. IW2-2015. The sequence continues at coordinate 27,534,868 of NC_036863.1, read as the reverse complement.
TCAGTGTTTAGCAGGCATTTACCGCATCTATGKCATTGCTGGTATGGCTGTATTTTGACTTCTCAACYGCCTGGTAGAGATCTGTTATTTCCTAAATAAACATCAAGTTGAAAAAAAACCATTGATAGTTCCTATTTGAGTTCTTAGTAGTAGGAATTTAAGTTTTTAATAATAAAAAATTGTAAGAAGAGACCGGTAAAGGTTTAAAAGAACAACTGGCCAAGTGTTTGAATCAGGGAGAAGGTCAGTCTCAGAAGATGAGCAGGGCTGCAGTGGCTGGCGGTACATGTGTGACTCACAACCAACATCTCCCCCCTCCTCCTCCCGCTTTTTCTCTCTCGCTTGCTCTTTTACACCTTTTATTTCCTCTCACAGTGGAGGAAAAAAACTAACGGTTTATGCAAAAGTAAGGCATCCATTATAACCACAACATAATATGCAAAAGTGGCTTCCACACTCATTTCTCTCCCTCTCTCCTGTCATCCCTCTCAGCAACAGAGAAAAGAGCGAGAGATGGTGAGACAGCAAGAAAAGGGCCCCCATCGGAGACTTGACGATATAAGGAGGGAGGAGGATAGGAGGCTGGCCGAGAGGGAGCAGGTAACCAACCATGAGAAGCGCAGGAGCACAGTCAGCCAATTGTGGAGAGGTGTGGGCGTAGCCTATTCTGCAGGCTACTGCAAGCCACTCTGGCTGTGGAATGTCCGTGAGCTGGTTGCCATGGCAGCAGGGATCTAAATTAGAGTATTTATACAGAGATGAGTTTTCTGTGGGTGAGCTCAGTTTCTGCGTCTCTCTTTTGCTTCGTTTCTGCTCTACCTTAGTAACACTGTGACTGGCATTATATCACAGTCAACCTACGTTTTATAATCAATTCTCCTAGTCTCCTTTTCTCCATAAACCGTTTAACTCTCCTACCATTGCCCGTTTCTAAGTGATAACTAACCTGCATCGAGTCCTAAATGAAGAAGTGATGCAATTTATATGGATTTGTATTGTAGAGGCTAACAGTCAAACTGCAAAAGCTAATACCTTTTTGCAGTAGCTTTTAGTTTACCTGTAGAATTTTAAAGCCATGACAAATCACTAAGGCTGTGTACTAACTAGTGTATGACAGTCATAATTTCCCCTCTACATCGTGGTCTATTTATATCTATCCTCTTCTCCTCCATTGTCTTTCCTTTCCCTCTTCACCCCTCCTCCACCTCTCTCTTCAGGAGTTCATAAGACATAAGTTAGAGGAGGAACAGCGGCAGTTAGAAATCCTTCAGCAGCAGCTGCTTCAGGAGCAGGCACTGCTCATGGTAACTCTCTTCCTTCCTTTATCCTGCAGTCACCTCCTCTCCTCAGCCCTAGTCTACCCCTACCTCTGCCTGCAGGGCATACTGCTTACCTTACCCTCCTCCTCCTACTGGCACTTCACACCTCTCACCACTAGAGGCGTCAAATACTCCAGTTTGACAGTTTGCACTAACATACTGTATTTTGCTTCTTTGTTTTACGAAAACATTTCTTGAGAGAACTAGAGAATCATTGAGAGAATTTTSAGAATAAGGCCCATRTCTATGTATACCCTGCATGATGTCCCCATCTTTGTATGTAGGGTTGTGTCTGTCTGGGGGGCATGTCAAAGGGGTGTGTATTGTGTACTAGCCATGCTCAGGCCTAGAAAAGTCTGCTTTGACCGTATCATGGTGTGTGTSCAGGAGTACAAGCGTAAGCAGCTGGAGGAGCAGAGACAGTCTGAGCGTCTGCAGAGGCAGCTGCAGCAGGAGCATGCCTACCTGGTGTCCCTGCAGCAGCAGCAACAGGACAAGAAGCCCCAGCCYCTCTACCACTACAGCAAGAACGTGGAGCCCAACAATAAGCCTGCATGGGCCCGAGAGGTACAATAATGCCACACGGACATGAACAGTGGAACGTGCTATAACTTCAACTTAAATAACCCTATCGACCACACCTTTCATTAAATAGGGTTTTATAACCTAGAGTAATACCAGAGGGATATATTTAGCAATTACCCTGTAACAAGTTAGCATCAAGCAGTTATGCAGTATCACCTTAAGTGTCATCTTTTTTCCTGAAAGTTAGTCTGATTCGACATCTCTGTGATGGGCTTTCTCCCTCTCCCCCATCACTTCTCCCCTTATTTCCTTCCATTTTCCTCTCTCAGGTGGAGGAGCGCAGTAAGCTCAACAGGCAGGGCTCCCCCAAAATCTGCAACACTGTCTCTGACACTGCCATCCAATCACGCTCTGACTCCATCAGCCAATCCGGAGGGGGCCAGGCTGCTCAGACCCCGCCTATGCAGCGGCCTGTTGAGCCTCAGGGGGGACAGGGCAAGGTGTGTGTTGGTGTTTGTTCATCTGGGAATATATTTGTGTGTACTTTATTAATATGTTTCCCTTGTTACAATATAGTGTAGACATGTTGTTGAAATACTGGTTTATCACAATGGAGACTGCAATGTGTCAAAGTTGAGAGAAAAATTAGATGTTCTTTCCTTCCCCATGTCTTTTTCCTTGGACTGCATTACCCCCTGTCTAATAATGTTTATTTTACCTTTATTTATTTTCAATCTTCTTTTCCTTCCTTTTCTCCCCTCTCCTCCTCCTGGACCCACCCTTTTCCCTTCTTATTGCTTTCATATTGTCTTATTTCCCTAATTTCATAAAATGGCAAAAATCCCTATATGCCCTGCACAATCCTCCCTCCTATCACTCTATTTTGCTTGCTCTCACTACCTGACCCTGCCCTCTCCTCCACCTCTATACTCACTTCCTCCGTTCCCTCCTTCCTCACTGCTGCACCGCTGCAGTTCCAGATGGCCCACTTGGTCCCGCTGAAGCCCTACGCTGCCCCTGTCCCCCGCTCCCAGTCCCTGTGTGACCAGCCCACTAAGACCATGTCCGCCTTCCCCACCCAGGATCCCTCCCCCACCCCCCGCCCCGTCCACTCCAGGGAGCTGGTCCGACAGAACTCTGATCCCACCTCCGAGAGCCCCGCCCCACAGCCTCGCAAAAGGGAGGACCGCGGCCCCTGGATTCGCCTGCCAGAGATCGAACAGCCGCCCAAGGTGAGAGGCCACCTGCTGGGTTTTAGTCTTTTAGATATACTGTACCAGTCAAAGGTTTGGACACCTACTCATTCAAGGTTTATGTTTTATTTTTACTATTTTCTACATTGTAGAATAATAGTGAAGACATCAAAACTATGAAATAACACATATGGAATCATGTAGTAAGCAAAAAAGTGTAAAACAAATCAAAATATATTTTATATTTGAGAATCTTTAAAGTAGCCACCATTTGCCTTGATGACAGCTTTTCACACTCTTGGCATTCTCTCAACCAGATTCATGATGTAGTTGCCTGGAATGCATTTCAATTCACAGGTGTGCTTTGTTAAAAGTTAATTTGTGGAATTTCTTTCCTTCTTAATGCGTTAAAGCCAATCAGTGTTGTGAYAWGGTAAGGGTGGTATACAGAAGATGGYCCTATTTGGTAAAAGACCAAGTCCATATTATGGCAAGAACAGCTCAAATAAGCAAAGAGAAACGACAGTCCGTCATTCCTACAAGACATGAAGATCAGTCAATCTGGAACATTTCAAGAACTTTCAATGTTTATTCAAGTGCAGTCACAAAAACCATCAAGCGCTATGATGAAACGATCTCATGAGGACCGCCACAGGAAAGGAAGACCAGAGTTACCTCTGCTGCAGAGGATACGTTCATTAGATTTAACTGCACCTCAGATTGCAGGCCAAATACATGCTTCACAGAGTTCAAGTAACAGACACATCTCAACATCAACTGTTCAGAGGAGACTGCGTGAATCAGGCCTTCATGGTTGAATTGCTACAAAGAAACCACTACTAAAGGACACCAATAAGAAGAGGATGCAGAGTAGGTAAACGGATGATCTCCACATGTGTGGTTCCCACCGTGAAGCATGGAGTAGGTATGAAGGTTTGGAAGTGCTTTGTTGGTGACACTGTGTGATTTATTTGGAATTCAAGGCACACTTAACCAGCGTGGTTACCACAGCACTCTGCAGCAATCTGCCACCCCATCTGGATTGCGCTTAGTCCCACTATCAKTTGTTTTTAAACAGGGTAATAACCCAACACACCTCCAGGCTGTGTAAGGGCTGTTTGACCAAGAAGGAGAGTGATGGAGTGCTGCATCAGTCTAATACTACAATCACCCGACCTCAACCCATTTAAGATGGTTTGGGATGAGTTGGACCGCAGAGTGAAGGAAAAGCAGCCAACAAGTGCTCAGCATATGTGGGAACACTTTCAAGACTGTTGGAAAAGCATTCTTCCTTAGGAAGCTGGTTGAGAGTATGCCAAGAGTGCACTGTCATCAATGCAAGGGTGGCTACTTTGAAGAATCTAACATCTCAAATATATTTTGATTKAACACTTTTTTTGGTTACTACRTGATTCAATATGTGTTATTTCATAGTGTTGATGTCTTCACTATTATTCTACAATGTAGAAAATAGTAAAAATAAAAACCCTTGAATGAGTAGGTGTGTCAAATTTTGACTGGTACTGTATATTTACAAAATATATGGGGGAATGAAAATGATGCATACAATTACATTGATGAGAGCTATAATCTATCTGCAATATTAAAGCTGATCTACCTGAAAATTGCAGATGTACTTAATGTTTTGTACACCTAGTGTACATGCGGTAGAGGCCAATGGAACACAGACCGTGGAGGATAGAAGGACATCGCATTGGCGCACATTAGCAAATCAGATTTAACAAAGTGGATATTCGTCATCCGTCATGATTGATGTATTGTAACAGGCMCACAATGTGGTTACTAAAGTCAGATTTGGCAGTTTTCACTGCATAACATTTAGAAGTTTCTTTTCAGGTTTAAGAAGTTGGASAGTTATAGCTCCCTCACTAACTTCAAGCATCAGCTGTCAGAGCAGCTCACAGATCATTGCAGCTGTACACAGCCCATCTGTAAATAGCCCGTCCAACCAACTACCTACCCCATCCCCATATGTTTTAGTTTTTTCTGCTCTTTTGCACACCAGTATTTATACTTGCACATCCTCATCTGCACATCTATCACTCCAGTGTTAATTGTAATTGCTTCGCCTCTGTGGCCWATWTTTTTTTTRCCTCCTTACTTAATTTGCACACACTGTATACAGATTGACTGTACATTTGTTTATCCCATGTGCAACTCTGTGTTGTTTTTGTCGCACTGCTTTGCTTTATCTTGGCCAGGTCGCAGTTGTAATTGAGAACTTGTTCGCAACTGGCCTACCTGGTTAAATAAAGGTGAAGTAAAAATAAAGAAAAACCCTTGAATGTTTAGGTGTGTCCAAACTTTTGACTGGTTCTGTATATACAAAAGTATGTGGACACCCCTTCAAATTAGCGGATTCGGCTATTTTAGCCACACCTGTTGCTGACCCGTGTATAAAATCGATCGCACAGCCATGCAATCTCCATATATAAACATTGGCAGTAGAATGGCCWTACTGAAGAGCTCAGTGACTTTCAACATCGCACCATCATGGAATGCCACCTTTCCAACAAGTCAGTTTGTCAAATYTCTGCCCTGTTAGAGCTGCCCCGGTAAAAGTGTTGTTATTGTGAAGTGGAAATGTCTAGCAGCAACAACGGCTCAGCCGTGAAGTGGTAGGCCACACAAGCTCACAGAATTGAACCGCCGAATGCTGAAGCGTGTGGTGTGTAAAAATTGTCTGTCTTCGGTTGCAACACTTACTACCGAGTTCCAAACTGCCTCTGGAAGCCATGTCAGCACAAAAACTGTTAGTCGGGAGCTTCCAAGCCTAAGATCACAATGCCAAGCCTCTGCTGGAGTGGTGTAAATCACCACCATTGGACTCTGGAGTAGTGGACACCCGTTCTCTGGATTGATGAATCACGCTTTACTATCTGGCAGTTTAACAGCCAAATCTGGGTTTGGCGGATGCCAGGAGAATGCTACTTGCCCCAATGTATAGTGCCAACTGTGAAGTTTGGTGGAAGTGGAATAATGGTCTGGAGCTGTTTTTTATGGCTCGGGCTAGGCCCCTAGTTCCAGTAAAGGGAAATCTTAATGCTACAGCATACAATGACATTCTAGACTATTCTGTGCTTCCAACTTTGTGGCAACAGTTTGGGAAAGGCCCTTTCCTGTTTCAGCATGACAATGTCCCCGTGCAAAAAGCGAGGTCCATACAGAAATGGTTTGTTGAGATCGGTGTGGAAGAACTTGACTGGCTTGCACAGAGCCCTGACCTCAACCCCATCGAACACCTTTGGAATGAATTGGAATGCAGACTGCGTGCCAGGCCTAATCGCCCAGCATCAGTGAGGTCTGKCACTGCGGGGAAGCAAGTCCCCTTAGCAATGTTCCAACATCTAGTGGAAAGCCTTCCCAGAAGAGTGGAGGCTGTTWTAGCAGCAAAGGGGCGACCAAGTCCATATTAATGCCGATGATTTTGGAATGAGATGTTCGACGAGCAGGTGTTTACATACTTTTGGTCATATAATGTATTTAGTAATGTCGGATATCTCTCGATCTTTCGCAGATTCCCCAGAGGACCGCCTCCATTGCCACAGCTCTCAACACCAACCTATCGTCTGGCATCAGGCATCCAGTCAGAGCCAGGTAACTCAGACGGACACATCTAAGCTACTCTCATTCTAATTCCGKCTCCTAGAACCAAATCTCCCGCTACTTGATTTAGGTTTTGGCGGCAAACACTTTCCAATCTGTCTTAACGAAGTCCATACCTCCCTCTGCCAAAGCCTGTTCCCAGTCCCTCCCTCCCTCTTCAGAAAGGGCACGCGTTTATTCATATGTTATGCACTACATGCTAACATGGAGGTATCTGGCGATGTTTTCGATGAAACTATTTAGCAGGTAAGCAGTGTTTAGAGAATTTTGGCAAAAATTTGTCCCCACTAAACAACACCTCCGAAATCATGCACCAAACAAAGTCAGTTTTACTCCCCGTCTCACTCATGAGCTCATTTGGCAATACATTCACATTTTAAACATGTGTCAGAAGACTATTCTGATTCCAATCATGACACATGGATGATGGTAGATCATGACAGAGTTATGATATTCACTGCTGAGGTTTTAATAACTAATAATCTTATCTCTTCCTTGTAATAGCAACCCAGACCTCAGCCGCAACGACCGCTGGGAGAGAGGAGATAGCATGAACCACGTATCCAATCTACCCCAGACTGGCTCTCTGGAGAGGCACCGGATACTCAGTGAGTCAATCACATTCTCTGTGACTCTGCTTATCTATCTCCTTCTCTTTCTGTTGATCCCTCTTATGGAATGAAAGCAAGCCCCAGCAATGATGTTAGCAATTCCATGTTGACATTCAGAATGTTGGTTTCAGGCTCCTCCAAAATAGACTCCCCCATACTAGGCCATGATGGGCGCATGACGGGGCACAAGCCAGGGGAGTCTCGCACGTCGTCCCGCCCCAGTCGCCCTGCTGTAAGTACCCCTCACCTGTAAAACACCCTCACTATGAACACTGCATGAAGGATATTCAGACACTTTACACACCCTTCCCATTTGTCAGCTGTTCACACGCATCTTCTTTTCAGCTTATCACTTTTGAAATGAATTTTCACTGACTATTCTGCACTATTGTAACACCTGCACTCACTCCCCAATCCCTACAGCGGATCTTTTTCTGGAAATTGACTCCTACACTAACAGTTTCTCTTTTTTTCATATCCTATTCTCTGCACTTTTCTTTTTCTCTCTTCCTACACCGCTCACTTCCCTGTTTGTCCACTGCTTCTTCCAATGCACAGAGTTACAAGAGAGCTATAGGAGAGGTTAGTATCTGTGTGTGTGCTGTGATACACATGTATTGGTTTCACTATGTCAGGCTGCTGTGTTAAGTTACACATGCCTGTCATAGTCCTAGTATGCTGGCAAAACCTGTCGTCTGTGTGTCGTGTGTGTGTGTGTGTGTTCAGGACCATGGGCTGTATGCTAAGGAGCGTCCTGAGGAGCAGCCCAGACCTCCGGTGAAGGCCAATGACTACTCCTCATCCTCAGAAGGCAGTGAGAGCAGTGAGGAGAGTGAGAGTGGAGAGGGGAATGAGGAGGAGGACAGCCCTACAGACCGGTCAGTACCAGGGTGGGAGAACACACACTGACAAACAGGAAGGAGAAAAAAGGAGAGACAGCTTATTGTGTGAATAATGACATTGAAAGGAGAGACGGCTTCTCGTGTAAATAATGACATTGAAAGGAGAGACGGCTTCTCGTGTAAATAATGACATTGAAAGGAGAACGGCTTCTCCGTGTAAAATAATGACATTGAAAGGGAGAGACGGCTTCTCGTGTAAATAATGACATTGAAAGGAGAGACGGCTTCTCGTGTAAATAATGACATTGAAAGGAGAGACGGCTTCTCGTGTAAATAATGACATTGAAAGGAGAGACTGCTTCTCGTGTGAATAATGACATTGAAAGGAGAGACGGATTCTTGTGTGAATAATGACATCGAAAGCCCATTCTTATCCTCTTTATACCGCCACCCTCACCTTCCCTTCTTTCATTTTCCTGTCTACTTCATATCCTCTGCTGTTCCGTCATTTTCCTCTGTTTCTTCCTCCTTGACATCCTCTCCTGTCTGTCTTTAGTCCCCGGGATGCCGACACTGACTCGGTCAACACCATGGTGGTTCATGAGGAGGAGGAGGGCGAGGGAGGGGAGGARGGGCAGGCTGGAGGCTACAGGGACCAGACCATGCTGGTGCAGAGGGTGAGTTATGTCTTTCAGGAAGTAGCCTACTGGACTAGAGAGAAGTAATCTGTATTAACACACATATGTATACATGTATGTGTGTGGAGTTGTGTAAATGTGTGTGGGTGGTCAGGTTACTCTTATGTAGGAGGTTGTGTTGGGCCATTGTGACTGGTTTGTCCCCGTTGCCTGGCAGACACCAGAGAAGCGGAGCCACAATGGATACACCAACCTGCCTGATGTGGTGCAGCCCTCCCACTCCCCCACTGACTCCGCCTCCCACTCCTCCCCTGGGAAAGACTCTGTTTATGATGTGAGTCTCTCTGACTCTCTCCCCGAATACAAGTACAATCATGGACATGGTTCTCTGCCCAAAACTCCATTCTCTCCCTTCCTTCCTGTTTCCTCCAGTATCAGTCCAGGGGTCTAGTCAAGGCGTCAAGTGGCAAGTCCTCCTTCACCACCTTTGTTGACCTGGGCATGTACCAACCACCAGGTGACACTGCGGATGCCATCTCTGTGGGCAGTAAGTACAGACAGAATGTCTCATTATCAAAAGGTTAAATGAGGTTCCCCTATACACCCTCAATTCCTTAGTTCCCTATTCCAGTCTCTAGCTTCATTACGCGGCTCACAATCCAGCATCTTTTACTTTACTGCTGTTATTAAATCTGAGTCATGGAAATGTCTCACAGCAGGAGGGCAGCATTTGCCCATAGTAGCTTGATTCAATATCATTCCCTTAAGGAAGTTTTTTTCTCCTCTTCCCTCTAAACTTTGCCTGCTTCTCTGCCTCCCTCCTGCTGTGTCCAGGCCTGGGCTCCAGGTTTGAGCAGCTGAAGATGGAGGTGAGGAAAGGCTCCATGGTGAACGTGAACCCCACCAACACACGCCCCCACAGCGACACCCCCGAGATCCGCAAGTACAAGAAGAGGTTCAACTCTGAGATCCTCTGTGCTGCTCTCTGGGGTGAGACAGACGGCACGCTGGTCTAAGCTATAGCCAACACTGTAATCATTTTATTCCATCCACCATGAGTATCACATCTTCTACATATTTCCTGTAGGTCCTGATTGTTTGCATTTTGGGGATATTTGTATCTGTGTGTGATTCCCAGGTGTGAACCTGCTGGTGGGGACAGAGAACGGTCTGAAGCTGCTGGACCGTAGTGGTCAGGGGAAGGTCTACCCCCTCATCAATTCGCGCAGGTTTCAACAAATGGATGTTCTGGAGGGACTGAACCTGCTCATCACCATATCAGGTGATTAGTACTGCTCAGCACTTGAACAACACTGCGCTYACCTGGGGTCTGTTCAGGATAGTGCAACGTCACAAAATCTTCAGATAGAATCTGTTAGCTCTACATTTTGCCTTTCTATCTGCAACGTYCTGAACGTTTCATTTCAACTGAATACACCCGTGGCTAGTTAAGGATCATATCACCTCTACCTTACCTGACACCCTAGACCTACTTCAATTTGCTTACCGCCCCAATAGATCCACAGACGATGCAATCGCCATAACACTGCACACTGCYCTATCCCWTCTGGACAAGAGGAATACCTATGTAAGAAAGCTGTTCATTGACCATAGCTCAGCATTCAACACCATAGTACCCTCCAAACCCATCATTAAGCTCAGGGCCCTGGGTCTCAACCCCGCCCTGTGCAACTGGGGCTTGGACTTCCTGACGGGCCGTCCCCAGGTGGTGAAGGTAGGAAACAACACCTCCACTTCACTGATCCTCAACACAGGGGCCCCACAAGGGTGCGTACTCAGCCCCCTSCTGTACTCCCTGTTCACCCATGACTGTGTGGCCATGCACGCCRCCAACTCAATCATYAAGTTTGCAGATGACACAACCATAGTMGGCCTGATTACCAACAATGACGAGACAGCCTACAGGAAGAAGGTGAGGGWCCTGGCGGAATGGTGCCAGGAATATAACCTCTCCCTCAATGTCAACAAAGCGAAGGAGCTGATCGTGGACTTCAGGAAAAAGCAGAGGGAGCAGCCCCCTCTCCACATCGACGGGACCGCAGTGAAGGTGGAAAGCTTCAAGTTCCTTGGCGTACACGTCACTGACGATCTGAAATGGTCCACACAGACTTGTGGTGAAGGTGGCACAACAGTGCCTCTACAACCTCAGAGGAGGCTGAATAAATTTGGCTTGGCTCCTAAGAGCCTCACAAACTTTTACAGATGCACCATTGAGAGCGTCCTGTCGGGCTGTATCATCACTTGGTATGGAAACTGCACCACCCGCAACCGCAGGGCTCTCCAGAGGGTGGTGCAGTCTGCACAACGCATCACCGGGGGCAACTACCTGCCCTCCAGGACACCTACMGCACCTGATGTCACAGGGAGGCCAAAAAGATCATCAAGGACATCAACCACCCGAGCCACGGCCTGTTCACCCCGCTATCATCCAGAAGGCGAGGTCAGTACAGGTGCATCAAAGCTGGGACCGAGAGACTGAAAAACAGCTTCTATCTCAGGRCCATCAGACTGTTAAATAGTCATCACTAGCCGGCTACCACGCGGTTACTCAACCCTGCACCTTAGAGGCTACTACCCTATATACATAGACATGGAATCACTGGTCACTTCAATAATGGAACACTAGTCACTTTAATAGTGTTTACATACTGCTTTACTCATTTCATATGTTTATACTGTATTTTAGTCAATGCCACTAAGACATTGCTCGTCCTAATATTTATATATTTCTTAATTCCATTATTTTACTTTTAGATTTGTGTGTATTGTTGTGAATTGTTAGATATTACTGCACTGTTAGMGCTGTGAACACAAACATTTCACTACACCCGCAATAACATCTGCTAAGTATGTGTATGTGACCAATAAAATTTKATTTGATTTGACAAGGACCTGTGCATCACAAACTCCATCTGTTGCTACTCAGCCCCTTTTCTTATCCACTGTATAACCTCTTACTGTGTGTGTGTGTGTGTGTGTGTGTCTGTCCCAGGTAAGAAGAACAAGGTGCGTGTGTACTACCTGGCCTGGCTGAGAAACAAGATCCTCCACAATGACCCGGAGGTTGAGAAGAAGCAGGGCTGGACCACTGTAGGGGAGATGGAGGGATGTGTCCACTACAAAGTGGGTGAGTAAAGGAAGGAAGGACGGAGACAGCAGAACAGTGATGTGACCCGTTATTGAACCGCATATCTATTATCAATGCATTTTCCAACAATGTACATTTACACATGGTTTTTGCCTTTTTGGACGTGTTTATTTATAGTATAATATAAAGGCTCTAATCCCGCTTTGTTGTTTGTGTCTAGTGAAATATGAGAGGATCAAGTTCCTGGTGATAGCTATGAAGAATGCGGTGGAGGTATATGCCTGGGCTCCCAAGCCTTATCACAAATTCATGGCCTTCAAGGTAGGTCTCACTTTTCCTGCCTTATTGTTCTGAGTGCCAGGTGTTCTATTTCCCACAGCCAGTCAACCAGAACAACATTAAAAAAAACGTATGTTCTCCCTCTTTCTCGTCTCTCTTTCCGTCTCCCATCTCTCTCTCTCTCTCCTCTCCTCTAGTCCTTTGGTGACCTGCCCCACAGGCCCCAGTTGGTAGACCTCACAGTGGAGGAAGGTCAGAGGTTGAAAGTCATCTATGGCTCCATTGCTGGCTTCCACGCCATCGACGTTGACTCTGGGAACAACTATGACATCTACATCCCAGTGCATGTAAGTGGATAAGTTYCTAGTGACACCACTGTCGTGTCTTTGCTATCATTAAATTGAAGACTTAGTTTTTAKCAAAGACTCCTGTAATTAGGGATTACGYGATCAACTGATTAATAACGTAACTAATTAACTATGAATTTGGGGCACCAAGGAAAAATATTCGGATTACAAAGTTATCATTTCCTAAAATAACTTTTCAGATATTTTATCTGATCAATTAGTCTTCGAATTAATTAATTATTTACTTTACCTMACGTYAGTCTCATTCCAAACGTYGTAAATTGTTGGTTATCTGCACGAACCCAGTCTTCACTATGAGTCATCCATACATCAATTGTCTTAAATCATTTATTTATTACTAACTAAGTAATTCACATAAATGCATAAACAAACAAACAAACTTAAAATGGTTACATGAAAATGATAGGAGAATATGCCCTAGTGGGCTGAACCGGCATGGCGGCTTGTTAGACAAAGGGAAAATTGGGGTCGACTAAGAAGTCACTACAGAGTTCATATTATAACAATTGACATGCTAATCCTTTACACATGAACGCTCACTCATTCGGGAACAATTGCAATCAATATTATATATATTTACGCTCAGTGTGTCGTCTTGATCGCTGGAGAAAAGTTAGTTTCTGTGGAGAGTTTCGTCTGTCTCTATCATGGTTATTGTGGGTAGTTCAGAGTGACATTCCATTATAGAATGGATGTTTCGGCGGTTGTCGTTCTTCGCGTTCAATGATACCGAATTCCTAGCTGCAGACTAGTAGTCAATATCAAAGACTTGTTCTTATTCTGTCGGTATAGTCTTTGAGTTTAACCACGTGGTATGGTTAAAGACTCAGCAATTGTCCACAACCTTTGTTCCTCTCCTAATGGAGAAAAAACATGGTCTGGTGATAATTTCTCAAGTTGGGTTTTTATTAGGAATTGCAGAAAGGGGCTGTCCCAGGATGTCTGACCCAACTGGGCTCAGGGGCTGGTCCTCGGATTTAGTTCAAATCAAAAGGGATTTGTATTTTTCTTCATTAAACAGTCCAAAATCATATTACACAATTATACAAACAGTATCATACTCACTCATTCATTTTATACAACAATTAGATGTAAACCTCATATCTGAGGTTATTATATAAACAGCGGTATGGTAATGTAGCCACACAGTCTCCCATGAGTTTCCCAAGTTGTGACAAACGGACATATTAATAGCTGGAATCTTCACCGATCTTTTATACTTTTTCCGGAACATGAAATCTGTTCGTACCTCAAGTTCTGTGAGGTGGAAGAAATCCCTTTGTTCTCTTTGGAAGTTTTACCCTCTGCTATACTGTGTGTCCATGAGGAGATTCTCAGGAATTTACGACGTCTCTTTGTGACCACAGCAGCCTAGTTGTAGGGGGCAGGGAGAGGGGGATGGGGCTTGCTATACCCAAGCAGGCAACGTCATGACACCACACACATATAAACAGGGCCAGACAGAAACTATGGGGACAGAATATCCTTAAGCCCCCACAAATTCTTCCAAATCAGATAGACTTGARAATACATTCACACCTAAAATAGCTACAGAACATGAATAATAACCTGTTTATTGATTAGATGCCCAAACTTGACAGGTATTGATGTAAAAACCTCCTCACAGTTTTCACCCACTTCTTGCTAGCTATACATTTTCATCACTTCACAGCAGTGTGGAAGTACTCGAGCCCAGGACTMGGATTCGAGTCCCGATTTTTCATGACTTCTGACTCGACCATTGGTGACTCTGACTCGCCTTTTTGTGACTTGTATTTTCACTTGGACTGAGTATGCTACTACACTCTTCTATTCGTTTATTCCCACCCTCTTCTACTCGATTCTTGTTGTATAGTCTTCCTTGATTTTCCTGGAACACCATGTTGTATTTTGTTTCGTCTTGTCTGAACACTCTGTTTCGTAGCCTCAAGTTCTGTGAGGTGGAAGAAATTCCTGGTTCTGCTGTTGGAAGTGATTTTAGTTACCCTCTTCTCGCTTACCATGTTGGTGGATCCATTGGAGTGAAAGAGAATTCCTCAGTCGGAATGTCTCCTCTACGGCAACGTCTCTGGTTCGTGACCCTCCTACAGCAGCCTCCTGTCAAGTTTTGCGGTAGGGGGCAGGGGAGTAGGGGCGAAGGCATGAGGGCTCTGGTGTCTAATTACTCCAAATCGTCATTGGCTTCTCTCTGTCGTCAACGTCATGAGACAATGAACCACATAAAGTCACACATTTATAAACAGTGTGCCTAGACATGAACTACTCGGGGCAATCACTCAGGAAATACATATCCTTGTAGCCTTTCGCCCGTCCTCCCGTCCTCCGCCCGGCCCACACGTTTAATTCCTTTAGTTGCTTTTTCCCAAATCAGATAGACTTGTGAAATACCTTCACAACTTTGGCTTAGACCACGCTATCTATTCACTGTTTTTTAACCCACGGGATGAACGTGTATATTTTGACTCTGCAGTTTGCGACCATGTAAAGATAGCTTACAGGAACATGAAAATAGACCTGTTTATCACCATGATTAGACTGGCCGTTGCCTTCTAAAGTGGATTTTGGTTCGGGTCGGATGACAAGGATATTGCGACTCGTAATACAAAACCTCCTCACAGTTTTCAACTCGTCACCTCTTTGCTAGCCCCCCTATATCATTTTTGCATCACTTGTCAACAGCAGTGTGGAAGTACTCTGACCGCAGCCCAAGGACTCGGATTCGAGTCCCGATTTTTCATGACTTCTGACTCGACCATTGGTGACTCTGACTCGCCTTTTTGTGACTTGTATTTTACCACTTGGACTGCTCCGTA
>NC_036863.1:27461232-27514411 GCF_002910315.2 Salvelinus sp. IW2-2015 | reverse complement strand
CACATATGTCAGAGTCAAGGCGCGGGCCACATCCGGCCCGCGAGAAGGTTTTTTACGGCCCCTGGGATGATCTTGATTTATTATTAGAACCGGCCCGCAGACCGCAGCAAGCCGGCAGCCCGCAGATCTTTACACGCACCAATACTACATTTCCCACAATGCAACGGTGACGCACCGAGCAGTAGGCTGCTTCAATTTCAAATTTATGGCACAGCAGTCGTCAGCATCACAGTAAAATTAACTTTCAGATACCCATCAAAAATGCAAAACGGAAGGTGGACATGAGAACGGGGTTTCAAACAAGGTGGGAGTCGGAGTATATGTTCACGGAGGTAGCTGGAACCTGTGTGTCTTCTGTGTGGAGAAAGTGTGGCGGTACTGAAAGAGTATAATCTGAGACGACATTATGAAACGAAACACGCGGACAAAAACAAGAATATGGACATGGAACAAAGCTACAAAAGGCAGAGGAATTAAAACGAGGCCTCAAATCTCGACAGGCTCTGTTCAAAAAAAGCCAAATCACAAGGCCAGGCTGTGTCAAGGCCAGTTTTATTTTGGCAGAAGAGATCGCTAAATCAGCCCGGCCATTTACGGAGGGGGATTTCATCAAAAACTGCATGATTAATAGTTCTGTTGACGAGTTTGCTACTATGATAAGCAGAATATTAGCAGAACTGTGTGCGCAGAGCAGCAAGGCTTCTGTTCTCTAGCAGTGGGAAGGACGCGCCACAGCCTACATCAGCTGGTGAGCTGCTGCGATGYAAGCAATGAGTGTGGGCAGACAGGCAAGGCAGGCTCTGCGTCCCCGTAACCACAGACTACTATTTAGCTTTGCCTGGTTAAGAAACACAAACTGCTTTACGAAATTGAAAACCATAGTATTGAGTTTAAGAGTAAAACAGTCTAGCTATTTCTCTCCCCCTTGAGCATAGAAAAGTAGGCTCTTTGAATTTGTCGTCTCACTCTACCCTCCTATATTCCCCCCTACAACCTATAGCTATGTTCTGACAAGTCTTAAGATTTCAATCTGCATTAAAAAACCTACACAAATATCAGTGGGTGATTTTACAAAAAGTAGCAGAGAGCYTGTTACAATTATTGCAAGTAATAGTCTGGTCAATCTGACAGGAGCAATAGCCAATTCCATCTAGAGAACATTCATCCATTACTGACTTGACATAACTATTGAACATTACATTAAAATAAAATGTGTGAGCCTGTGTATGAATTACTTATTTGTTTCATAGTCTATTGCATATTGCTGCCATTTATGACCATTGGGCAACAGGAGGTAAATCTTTGCGTTACTTCAATGCTCACATTAAAATCTTCCCACCAGCCCGCCACTAGTTGTTGCTGGGAAGATTTCTTCTACTAAATCTGAGCTAAATCAATAGAGGCGCGAATCTCTAGCAACAGACGAGCATCGAGCCATCAGTACGAGTGTGCAAAAAAACAGCAGTAACCAAATACCAAACCCTGAATCATTAATTTTGCTTTCCAAAKTTTTTCAGCAGATGGTGCAAAGAGTGTGGCGCAATGTCAAATATGTAACAGAAAAATAGAGAAGACCGGAACCACTTCGAACTTCAAAACTCAGACCCAGTGATTCAGACTTGAGCATTTAGACCAGGACTCAAACACTGAGACTCAGACTTCAGCCATAGGGACTCGTGACCTGACTATTGGTGACTCGGAATTAGCCATAGGGACTCGTGACCTGACTATTGATGATTCGTACTTAGCCATAGGGACTCTCGTGACTCGGACTTAGCCGTAGGGACTAGTGACTTGACTATTGGTGTCTCTGAATTAGCCGTAGTGACTCGACTATTGGTGACTCGGAATTAGACATAGGGACTAGTGACTCGACCACAACACTGCTTCACAGACTCTTATTCAGAGCGAGAATCAGTGCATTTAACTGTTAGGTCAAAAAATATTATACTCCTTCTCTCTGTGTGTGTTCAGATCCAGTGCCAGATCATGCCCCATGCCATCGTGTTCCTGCCCAGCTCGGACGGCATGGAGATGCTGCTGTGCTACGAGGACGAGGGCGTCTATGTAAACACCTACGGACGCATCATCAAAGATGTGGTGCTTCAGTGGGGCGAGATGCCCACCTCCGTTGGTATGGCACATGTGTACAAACACACACACACTTCCTCATAAAGTTGCTGTGTTCTGAGTTATCTCCTTCTCTTTCTCTCTGTTCAGCCCATATCTGCTCTAACCAGATCATGGGCTGGGGAGAGAAGGCCATAGAGATCCGTGCTGTAGAGACGGGCCACTTGGACGGAGTCTTCATGCACAAGAGAGCCCAGAGGCTCAAGTTCCTCTGTGAGAGGAATGACAAGGTGGGTCACACACACATACTCACACAAACAGGTATGCACACACATGGATTCAGAAATGTACCCAATCTATATGTGTGTGGTCGTAATCTTCTGTTTTGCATCTCAGGTGTTCTTTGCTTCGGTGCGCTCCGGGGGCAGCAGCCAGGTCTACTTCATGACCCTGAACAGGAACTGCATCATGAACTGGTGAAACAACATCGTCCCATACAAYTATGTCCCGTAGTCAGTGTATGGAAACCACCAGGCCAAGCTATTGACACTCAAACCCCCACCCACCCCCCACGCCCCACTTACAAGGACACACCACACAGTCAGACTCAACACAAACACAACACACACATACAGCACACACAAGCCTACTGTAAATCCATTCCAGCCTAAAGTCTTCACGACAAAGTCTATCTCACCTGCCACCTGCTGACTCCCCTAAACTGATTAAGCTTCCTCTGAAATGGTAGCTAACTATGAGACATCACCACAGGATTCTCATGTAATATCATCTCTACTCTACTGTGTATATACTTGTCCTGTATTATTGTACCTCAGTCACTTGGTGGACCTGTGTTTAGTCGTAACTACTGTAGTTAGTTCCTTCTTATTGGAGGTATGTTAAAAACATTCCTTACTGGTGAAATACATTTGGAAGAAGGCAAGATTGAACCAATATAAGTCAAGATTGAATTGTAAATAGCCAGTATCTAACATGTTCACATGGAAGAGAACATGGGTAGATTGAAGTCACTGGCAGACTTGTATATTACACCTCCATTTGGGAAGTTACCATGGACCTGATATATACTGTACTGGCACACCCTAGAGGTTTGAAGTATTGTTGCAACACTTCACCATAGAAGCTCACTCACTATGCTAAGCTTCTGATTCCCTATGACATCATTATTCAACTCATTGTTTAAAAATAAGAAGTGTTGTTTGATTAAAACTTGATTTAATGTTTCTTATTTTGATGTTTTTTGGGATGTAGGTTTAAAAAACCTCATCGGAAGATGGACTATCTATGATGTGAACATAGTATTGTTCTATTCCTTAGTAAATCCAGAGAAGTTAAATAGAACACACTGCTGTGCTCAAGCTATACACCTTCTATTCCTTTATTATATCCTTGCTACATATCGGGGATGGACCTCCTCAACTTTTAGGAGGCTTTCTAACTGGCTTTAGATATTTCTACCTTTGTTTCTTGTCAATATCGCTAATATCGCAACAAAGATTTGATATCTGTACGGTTCCTGTATTTGGTATTAGCCTAACTGGTATTCTTACTTTTATCTCTACTGTTATATTGCCGTTATATTGCAATATATATGCTGTTCTAGTGCAGTTCTTGTTCGGAGAAGGGAGTTGAGTTAATTTGTTGTGTGTAAAATATACCAGTGGAAGGGAGTGAGGTGACTTGTTAAGATGTGGGGGTCGAGGGGTGATGAAGTATGAAGGCTTTGAAGTCACAGTAATAAAGAGGACATAGAGGATTTGGAAGAGAGAGAGATGTAGTTGTAAGAATATTATAATGGAAGTCAGGTTTTCTTCATCTTGCGGATGTTATCCAGTTGAATATAGTTCCCTTTKCTCTTACTAGAGCTACTCTGTCCGCAACCTCCGTTTTTAATGTATTTTATGTTCATTGGTATGGATTTGGGTATGTGTGTTTTGTATGCAAAGGTGTGTGTGTGTGAGTGTTTGTAGGGATGGGGCTGCAGTGGATAATACTGAACTATTATTGTGGTTTCAAGCAACAGCTGTGTGGTTCTTGAGCCAGTATTGAACTTCACTGAGTGATGCTTTAGCAGTCCCAGTTCTGTGGCATCTTTGGCTCTGCAATACTGTACTAGAGGACTCAAACTCATTGGGCACTTTTATTTATCATACTAAACTGGTAGTAAGGCAACAAGTTGTTGAATATATTGGTATTGTTGTTTTCCCTACCAAAATTCACAATGCTTCTCTGAACATACTATGAATCTACTTTGATTATTTAAGAGATCATCGGAAATGCATAAGCTGTGGGTATTTTATGTACTTTACTCTAAATGGATTCTATATATTATAAATATATTTAGCAAAGCAAATATTATTTACACCTACTCATTCAAGGGTTTTTCTTTATTTTTTACTATTTTCTACATTGTAGAATAGTAGTGAAGACATAAACTATTAAATAATACATATGGAATCATGTAGTAACCAAAAAAGTGTTTAAAAAATATTTTATATTTGAGATACTTCAAAGTAGCCACCCTTTGCATTGATGACAGCTTTGCACACTCTTGGCATTCCCTTGACCAGCTTTACCTGGAATGCTTTTCCAACAGTCTTGAAGGAGTTCCCACATATGCTGAGCACTTGTTGGCTGCTTTTCCTTCACTCTGCGGTCCAACTCATCCCAAACCATCTCAAATGGGTTGAGGTTGGATGATTGTGGAGGCCAGGTCATCTGATGCAGCACTCCATCACTCTCCCTCTTGGTCAAATAGCCCGTACACAGCCTGGAGGTGTGTTGGGTCATTGTTCTGTTGAAAAACAAATGATAGTTCCACTAAGCGCAAACCAGATGGGATGGCGTATCGCTGCAGAATGCTGTGGTAGCCATGCTAGTTAAGTGTGCCTTGAATTCTAAATAAATCACAGACAGTGTCACCAGCAAAGAACCATCACACCACCTCCTCCATGCTTCACGGTGGAACCACACATGCGGAGATCATCTRTTCACCTACTCTGCGTCTCACAAAGACACGGCGGTTGRAACCAAAGAATCTCAAATTTGRAGTCATCAGACCAAAGGACAGATTTYCACCGGTCKAATGTCCATTGCTCATGTTTCTTGGYMCACGCAAGTTTCTTCTTCTTATTGGTGTCCTTTAGTAGTGGTTTCTTTGCAGCAATTCGAACATGAAGGCCTGATTTCACGCAGTCTTCTCTGAACTGTTGATGTGTCTGTTACTTGAACTCTGTGAAGCATTTATTTGGGCTGCAATTTCTGAGGTGCAGTTAACTYTAATGAACTCATCCTCTGCAGCAGAGGTARCTCTGGGTCTTCCTTTCGTGTGGCRGTCCTCATGAGAGCCAGTTTCATCATACCGCTTGATGGTTTTTGCGACTRCACTTGAAGAAACTTTGCATCTTGAATTTTTCCAAATTGACTGACCATCATATCTTAAAGTAATGATGGACTGTCATTTCTCTTTGCTTATTTGAGCTGTTCTTGCCATAATATGGACTTGGTCTTTTACCAAATAGGGCTATCTTCTGTATACCAACCCTACATTGTCACGACACAACTGATTGGCTCAATTGCATTAAGGAAAGAAATTACACAAATAATTTTGGCGTACCTTTTTAATTGAAATGCATTCCAGGTGAAGCTGGTCGAGAATGCCAAGTGTGCAAAGCTGGCATCAAGGCAAAGAGTGGCTACTTTCAAGAAGCTTACATCTAAAATATATTTTAATTTAACACTTTTTGGGGTTACTAAACTCAGCAAAAAAAGAAACGTCCTCTCACTGTCAACTGTGTTTATTTTGAGCAAACTTTTAACATGTGTAAATACATTTGTATGAACAAAACAAGATTCAACAACTGAGACATAAACTGAACAAGTTCCACAGACATGTGACGAACAAAGGGGGGGTCAAAATCAAAAGTAACWGTCAGTATCTAGTGTGGCCACCAGCTGCATTAAGTACTGCAGTGCATCTCCTCCTCATGGACTGCACCAGATTTGCCAGTTCTTGCTGTGAGATGTTACCCCACCGGGAAGTTCCCGGACATTTCTGGGGGGAATGGCCCTAGCCCTCACCCGCCGATCCAACAGGTCCCAGACGTGCTCAATGGGATTGAGATCCGGGCTCTTCGCTGGCCATGGCAGAACACTGACATTCCTGTCTTGCAGGAAATCACGCACAGAACGAGCAGTATGGCTGGTGGCATTGTCATGCTGGAGGGTCATGTCAGGATGAGCCTGCAGGAGGATGTCTTCCCTGTAACGCACAGCGTTGAGATTGCCTGCAATGACAACAAGCTCAGTCCGATGATGCTTTGACACACCGCCCCAGACCATGACGGACCCTCTACCTCCAAATCGATCCTGCTCCAGAGTGCAAGCCTCAGTGTAACGCTCATTCCTTCGACAATAAACGCGAATCTGACCTTCACCCCTGGTGAGACAAAACCGCGACTCGTTTGTAAAGAGCACTTTTTGCCAGTCCTGTCTGGTCCAGCGACGGTGGRTTTKTSCCCATAGGCGACTTTGTTGCCGGTGATGTCTGGTGAGGACCTGCCTTACAACARGCCTACAAGCYCTCAGTCCAGCCTCTCTCAGCCTATTGYGGACAGTCTGAGCACTGATGGAGGGATTGTGCGTTCCTGGTGTAACTCGGGCAGTTATTGTTGCCATCCTGTACCTGTCCCGCAGGTGTGATGTTCGGTTGTACCGATTCTGTGCAGGTGTTGTTACATGTGGTCTGGCACTGCGAGGACGATCAGCTGTCTGTCCTGTCTCCATGTAGCGCTGTCTTCAGCGTCACACAGTACGGACATTGCAATTTATTGCCCTGTCCACATCTGCAGTCCTCATGCCTCCTTGCAGCATGCCTAAGGCACTTTCACGCAAATGAGCAGGGACCCTGGGCATCTTTCTTTTGGTGTTTTTCAGAGTCAGTAGAAAGGCGTCTTAGTGTCCTAAGTTTTCATAACTGTTACCTTAATTGCCTAGCCTCTGTAAGCTGTTAGTGTCTTAACGACCATTCCACAGGTGCCTGTTCATTTAATTGTTTATGGTTCATTGAACAAGCATGGAAAACAGTGTTTAAACACTTTACAATGAAGATCTGTGAAGTTATTTRGATTTTTACAAATTATCTTTGAAAGACAGGGTCCTGAAAAAGGGATGTTAATTTTTTTGCTGAGTTTATATGATTCCMTATGTGTTATTTCATCGTTATGATGTCTTCACTATTATTCTACAATGTAGAAAATAGTAAAAATAAAACCCTTGAATGAGTAGGTGTGTCCAAACTTTTGACTGGTACTGTATATTAAAATGGAGAGTACGGAACATAATCGATTGTAAATGGATAAAAGCACTTAGTACAGTTAAAATGTCTATATTTTACTCTGTGAGCATGCTTGCATGCACATATATGAGCAATTCCTCCTGTATCACAATTCAGTATCAATTCTTAGATTAGTTTCCCCCTAGCCTACTTTATTGAATATCAGCTGTGGGACATTGTGACTGATATCTCACGTTTTTACACACTCCACAAGTAGCTCTGACAGTCATGTAAATGGTCCTCCTATCTTAGTAAGCCAAACTGCCATGTTTACAGTTTAAGCAGTGCCTTGGAGTAGGGAAGAGACTGGGTGTTGAGGGTTAAAGGTAGTGAGTGTTGAGGGTTAAAGGTAGGTAGTGAATATGACCCTCCACTCGCTCTTATAACTGAACTCCAGGAAGAAGAGGTTATACTGACAGACAGTTTACAATAATAAATAGTTGCCTCCTTTGTTACTGGTGTCCTGTGCCAATGAAGTGCACTTACATAGAAACCAGAACATCCCTATATGACTCAACTACTTTTACATTTGTAACATTGTCAACGACTATAGATTTTATTCTGTAATAACCTCAATGTTTACCTACTGCTTTTTAAATGTAATAGACTCACCAGTTACAGTGACTGTAGATCTGTTGCCATCATCTAGAAGAGTTAGTGTAGAGGAAATATTACACATGTAGTCTGTAGGCATTTTCTATAGAATTTTACAATATCCTTGTATGACCCATTCATGTAACTACAATATTGGCACAGGACAAACGTGCAGTTCATGGYAGCAAACCTACCCAATTTTGAAAATGATTATATGCCTATAAAGATACATTTTGTCAGAGGTTGATGTGATAGTCCTCTAGACAGTAGGAGGGRGGCCAATATACCATATAAAAGCCATAGGAGTATTCCACATTTGTTGAGAATAATTTGATAGTATTTTATATGTTCAAATGAAACTTAAGCCAGTGACCTGGGATGTGACGTTAGATGCGCTTGAAATGGAGATAAAGATGCAGGTTTTTCTTGAGTGATCAGAWATGTGGACTGGGTGAGATGCAGTGGGAAATTAACTAACTTAATATATTCTGAAAGGACTATTTTATTAAAGCATATGTAAATTATATAAAGATTTAACAAAATGAATGTACATTATAAAACAGATTAGTATTTGTATAACATACTTTACGGTCTGGTATATGAATTAATCTAAGCACAATGTATTCTAATTTACGGCACAAAGCAAAGCTATAAATGTGGGTGTCTACRTAAATGTTTGGACCGTCTTTGTGGGTGTGACGCATGAGCGTGATGGTGGAGCTGTATGTATTTCCAGTGGAAGTGCAGATTCCTCTTGATACTGCCTAACTAGTAGTCATACTGTTAGTTGAGAGGGAGGGAGGGACCAGTCTGATATTGAGGACATGTATTGTCATTGTGAGATGGGGGAATAGTCAACCGAGACAGAAAGGTTGGTGAATGGAGAGGGTCAACAGTTGTCATTAACTTTTTTATTGTCCAATCTAAATTCATTATCAGTCAAGTGTAGTGTTACAACAARGTTCTAACAGTAAAATGGGATTGTTTAATGTTTCAGCCCCACAGAACATCGGTATATCACAAAGGCTGTCCTTGCCATATCAAATGTTGTGACGTTTCTCCTTCATAAGCAATATGAGCGTTAAGAACAGATGAAGTTCAATTCTCTGCTGTCTGTCTGTGAGACTTGTGGGAGGGTGTTTGTYGTGGCCTTTGGCAGACTGAATCTAAGCTGGACTGTTTGTCCTTGTCTCGTTAGTGAAGGAGATACCCGTATGTTGTTTAATAAAAAAATGTGCGGTCTTAATCACAAGAAAATATACCTTCTAATCCACAGTCTGCATAATATTCATACATCACGTTAACAGCTGTGATGCTTGTCTAGTTTTGCATTCATGCGTTTMTCCAGTTATTGCCTTTTGATGAACTATAAGGTGGATCATAAGGCTGTGTTTACACAGGCAGCTCAATTCAGATCTTTTGACAATTTCCCTTCACGAAGTCCCACCCCAGAATTTTGGGCAAGCAAACGCATGGATAGCAACTGTCGTCARGGCCTAGCCAGTGTTGCCAATTTAGTGACTTTGTCGCTATGTGTAGCGATTTATTTTTGTTATATAAAAAAATGACCCCTTCAGTGACTTATTGGGAAGAGGCTAGCGACAAATTCAGCTACTTTTAATTTCAGGCTGCATTTGGAGTTTTGCCACCGAGAGTTTCCATGGTTTTGATAGCATGTAGCTAATTTCCCCCGTAAATTCTGAGAGTTGGAGAACAGGCAGAGAAGCACAATGGGAGGTGCCGTGGGTTAAAACTACATTGGGGCCGCAGCTTAAAACTACATTGRGGACCGCAGCTAGGCAAATCTGTGCTGTGACGTCGTAGCGGCACATTAATGCCAGTGAGGGGAGTGGAGGAAAAACGTAGTTTCCTGAAATGCAGAGCCTGTTGGAGCATTAATCTGAAATTATACTTTTGTTCCATTGTTTGTTAGGTCAACTGGTTGKCTAGCCAAGGTTGGCTCTGTCGCACTAGGCCTTTTCAAACTGCAATGTTCTTAGCCTTGGGCTAAAATCTTCCTTAGCCCAGGGCTAAGGAGCRGTGTGAACGCATCTATTGACAACCTAACGTAATATAACTTGTTTTCTCAATGTATGTGAGCTWGCTAAGTTATCCATGCTATTAATACAACTYCCATCTGCTGTTGACATCAGGATATGATTTGAGAGCACTAACTAGTTAACTCCAAAAGTGGTTAGTAGCTTTGACTGCATGCTGACAGTGAATTCAGAGAGCCATTCAGTGGCTAACCACACTAGCTACAAACCATTGGAGGCTGCTGAGGGTAGGACGGCTCATAATAATGGCTGGAACGGGGCGAATGGAATGGCATCAAACTCATGGAAACCATGTATTTGATGTATTTTATACCATTCCACTCATTCCTCTCCAGCCATTACCATGAGCCTGCCACCAACCTCCTCTGCTACAAACAATTTTACCAGGTTCCCGTAAAGCAATTATAATGACAGTCCACCACAACATACCCAAGAGATTCCTGATTAGCCAGGGGTAGTCTGTTTTAATTTAATTGTTGTGTATTAAAACAGTTTGACATCATTGCGAGGGGATTTCGCCAGTGGTTGACAAGGGAATTGGGCTTCCAGGGAAAATGTTGTCAGAGGTTGCAACAGTAACCAAGGGGAGCAGAGCTTAACGTGGGTAAATTATTTATATATCTGATACCCATCTGATATTTTCCCCAATGTGTAAACGGCAACAACAAAAACACATTTGAATCTGATCTTTTGACTTCTGATTTATACCACATCCACATGTGGATCTCAATCGTGATATAATTCTGATGTTTCATATGTGACCTGTCTGGATGATTAGATTTGTTTTTTTGCACATGACCTGYCATTACCATGACAACCACAGCTACATTTAAAGGAACAGTGACAGAAATAAGCATTGTATCTGTGTGTTASATCAGTGGAAAAAGGCTATACGGACACTCCTGACCTGCAAAACAATATTTAATAAAAAATGTGTTMAAATGAGGTAAGGGTCAGTTAGATTTTGGCTTTTACATTGCTTGCTGTTTGGGGTTTTAGGCTAGGTTTCTGTATAGCACTTTGACATCTGTTGATGTAAAAAGGGCTTTATAAATACATTTGATTGATTACAGGTCAGGAATATCCTTATAGCCTCTCCCACATCAGTGTGAATGCACAAATCTGATATGGGCACATGTAAAACTGAGTGTGGACAGTCAGAAGAAGAAAAMAAATCTGAATTGTGTTCTTAGGGTGGCTGTGTAAACACAGCCCAAATGAAGGATGAATTACAATACACTGTTCTCATTTGGGTGGGTTTTCTGCTTCTGTGTAGTAAATGTTTTAGGTATACTGTCTCTGAGCCTCTGCCTGTTGCTATGGAGGCAATGACCTGCTTCACCCAATGTAGTCGCACATTAATCAAGACACTCTATTCACAGATATTATATAGTCAGACTGTACAAAATCTTGGATCTCCTTGTAGAATAACATTTAAAGTATGAATGGATTTGTGATTTTTAATAGATGCTTGTTGTTGGAAATAGGACYGGTGAAAGTCAGAAAGCTGAAAAAGCTGGTATCTTTGGACGGGTCTATAATCTCTTATCCTTTTTCAGTTTTTGAGAAATTAAATGTCTTTACAATGTTTAGTGTCTCTGTTTTTGAGGGGTTRACTCCAGATTGTATTTCATAGACTGATTAACTTTCAAGATTATGTTGAATGAACTCATGAGTCTGTAAAAGTCTTAATGCAGAGTTGTTTAAAAAATAAAACTACATTGATCTAATCTTAAAATTGTTTGTATTACTGTGCCTTTATTCATAGTTTGAATTCATTGTTCCTCATGTTTTACACCCAATGAAAGAATGGGCTAAGCATGTGTTGTATAATTGACCTCYAGTCTTCTATAAGGAGTTCCTACCATCATGCAGGCCTTCACTCCAACCTACACATTTACCWGGCTTGGGTCCCCCAAACTCTGTCCTGGGGCCCTCCCTGGGTGCATGTTTTGTTTTTTGCCCTATCACTACGCAGCTAATTCAAATAATCAAAGCTTGATGTGTTGGTGATTTGAATCAGCTGTGTAGTGCTCAGGCACAAAACTAAACGTGCACCCAGGGGTGTGCCCCAGGACAGAGTTTGGGAAACAGTGCTAATCAACCATATCCCTGAAGTGAACATGTACACTCCCCCTTGTGGAATTAAAGGGAATAGACTGGTGTAAAGAACATGGTGAACTCCCTTGGTCTTGCATGCACCAATCCAATCCATCTGTGGGAGTGAACAGGTGTACGCTCCTGGAAGAAGGGTAGAGAATCGGTATACAAGCCATGATTTTCATGAATACATCTGACTATTCTAAAAAATGACCTGACACTATATTATGAATCAGTTTGTAGTAAGTAGTTTGTTTAGAAACTGGAGCAGAAATCTGGACATCAGGTAGGTTTCATAAAGGTTMAAATTGGTTCATCAAAGCATTTMAAAAATGTGTTTTGTGCTAAACATGATCCCCATATCTCCCTTAAACTAGCATGCATCATTTAAAACACAATGCTAAAAAAAAAGAAGTATACACAACTGGCCGAAACTGGCAAGAGGCTACGTGTATTTATTAATAGTATGTACAATGTATACCATCATAAAGTTGACATAATATATTGACAAAGTCAAAGTATGAATATTGCCCCTGCTTATTTGAGAGTTGTCTCTTGATAATCCATTTTTTTCTCATCTTATGAATCTCTCATTTTATTGATTTCATTTAGTTTAATTTCATTATTCTCTATTAATTATCCTTAAAGTGTATCTGAGGCACACAGGGAAAACATGAATAAAATAAGCGTAAAAAAAAATAAAAAATTAATACAACAAAAACATCAAAACTATCATATTTACTTATGTGGGTGTACATATCTATAAAAACAGTRACTACATGATAGCATTTTGTTTGAGCCAGGAGAAACTTTAAGAATTGATGATTTATCTTGATTTTCCTTGAACAGTGTCACTGTGGAAAGTCGGTTCTCTATCTCCCTGTCTGTAGTCTCTTGAGTGTTAATGGATTCACTTATTCTCTTGCTTTTCCAGCCCATCACTCTATTCCCTCTACTGTCACTTTTTTCACCCTGTCACAGAGRCACACAAATCTACTGTAGCACAGAAAATCCATTTTAGGGATATTTGGGACTTCTGAGTAAACAAACGAAAAACAGAATTGTCCAATAACTACCTCTCCCCCATTTAGCTCAAGGGATAGTTTCTCTCAGAAATAAACATGTACTGTTATATGTGTGTGTGTGTTTTAGTTTAGCAGATGTGAGGATTTTATTGAATTTGGTCACGTCTTTTACGGTGGTTCCAATGACATATGGTACTCGAGTGTGTGCTGTGTACATATCAGTTGTGGGTAGTGTTGGCATTTGTTTGTAATTCTGGTGGACTCTTCCTGCATACAAYGGGATTGGTAACATGTCAAATTGCAAGTGGCATGTGTGTGTGTGTCTGTGTAAACTCATACCTAATTGGCGTTATATATATATTATGTACAATGTTTCAATGTGTATGTGTACATCTTTACGTACAGTGTGAATACAGTGTGCAAACTATGTGTACCAAAATGTGAGATGTGAATACTTTGTATGATCAATAGTGTGTGTGTGTGTGTGTGTGTTTGTGTGCGTGCACGCATGGCTCAGGTAACTTGTCAGTTCCAGATCTTGAGGAAGCTGTCCCAGGACCCAGTGGCCACCGCCATGCCATCATCAGTCACGCCTAGACAACTCACACGATTGTCATGGCCAGCTAACACTCCTGACACAGAGAGGGACAAACAAATGTCATCAGGTGTCATAGTTAGCCATTTTATCATTACCCCATCTAACAATATCCCTTAGTGGAGAGTTGAATTAAACTTTACTGAGATCAGCTTRTGAATTGAAGTCTAACATTGCAATAMAATCTGAAGATATACCATTGTCTTTTCAGTTATCAGTCATGGGTCTGATGAATAGTCAGAAACAACAATGACAGCCACTCCCTCCTACTCCACTGACCTGCTCGATCTCCCTTCATGGCGTCCCAGATGTTGCAGTTGAAGTCGTCGTAGCCGGCCAGCAGCAGCCGTCCGGATCTGGAGAAGGCCACGGAGGTGATGCCACAGATGATGTTGTCGTGAGAGTACAGGCTGAGCTCCTGGTCAGCGCGCAGGTCAAACAGCCTGCAGGTGGCGTCGTCGGAGCCGGTGGCAAAGGCGCTGCCGTTGGGAAAGAACTGGGAAAGAAAAAGAGAGGGAGGGACAGACATGGTAGATCAGCTGGCCATGCACCTAGCATTAGGTACATKAAACACTAAGCATKAGCTAGTGCAGCTAACATGAAGGACTTTGGGAACAGTGACATGTCTATGGTATCCTGGCTTAATGCCATGACATGAACCAGAAAGCAGGTCACCAGTGGCCCCCAGCTTGTCAGCACACTCACACAGACTGCGTTGATGTCAGACTCATGGCCCGTGAACGTCTGTCGGCACATGCTGTCCCTGATGTCCCACAGCTTAATGGAGGCGTCACAGGCTCCGGACACAAAGGTGCGGAAGTCTGGGGACAGAGACAGGCTCATGACGTCACCACTGTGGCCCGAAAACACTGTGGTCTGCTGGCTGGTCTCGATGTCCCACAGCGCACTGGGGGAGAGAACAGAACAGGGACCCACTGGATTTAACAACTGTTATTAGACCATTTTAAGTGTAAGTTTGGGTTAGCTCATAGCTAGTACCAGTATAGACCAATTTCACACTAAGAAAATATATACAGTACCAGTCAAAAGTTTGGACACACCTACTCATTCAAGGGTTTCTCTTTATTTTTACATTGTATAATAATAGTGGAGACATCAAATCTATGAAATAACACATATGGAATCATGTAGTAACCAAAAAAGTGTTAAACATATCAAAATATATTTATATGATGTCTTCACTATTATTCTACAATGTAGAAAATAGTACAAATAAAGAAAAAACCCGGGAATGAGTAGGTGTGTCCCAACTTTTGACTGGTACTCTATATCTTTTTTGGAACTCAGGTCGGGGTCTCAACTTACTGTTGAGAGTTAGAATAATAGAATACACAAGGTGCAATTGGGACATGTGGTTGTGGCCATGCGCAATTARCCCATGTCAGCAAAACACTTTTAGCTGGCCGCTAGACTAATTTACCAATCTATCTAAACTTGTAGTAAGCATGGTTGAATTACAAACCGTGGTGGGACTAATTGGTCATCAGTTATCATATAAAAACTGCAAACATCTTCCTCTACCCTATGGCAAAATGTGTAGGAATTGCAGGAAATTAACTTTAAATTAAAAAAATAAGTATCTTCGCTGTCACGAGGGGGGACGCTAAAATGTGGGAGGTATAGTATATTTATATTTGCATTCTCCATCAGCCTTGGTAACTAATCCATCAGGACTCACCAGGTAGTGTCTCCTGAGCTTGTGATGATTTGATTGTCATCGATGAAACGGCAACAGGACAGGTAACCTGTAGCACAAATAAAAACATATATTAGAACACTGACTGCAGCATATCAATGCATGTTACTCCTACAGAGACTTAACTACAACAATAYGTATGCTACAGAATGTGACTCATTTGAAGCCACAGGTGAGCTAGCACTGTAACGCAGCTAAGGGACATTCTGTCTCAGGTCGTTATAATTGTGTTGCCCTGTGACTAATTAGCCATGTGAATTAAAGTCATCCTTGTTTGGAACCTGGGGCTCACCGAGGGACAGGGGACAGGCAGGAATACACAACTGAACTGCATACACAACCATATGTAGTGCCACAGGGGAAGTTAAGAGTCAGGGMGGTTCAAATAAAATCACATAACCTAGCKAAGACACTTCCATGGTTTCTCAAAGGAAAATTAACACAAAATCCCTCAAGCTTTTTGTCACATAGGTATTTGTGCAGAAGTGCTTCTTCACCTGTGTGTCCAGGTAATTCCCTGCTGACCCTGACGTTGCCCTCACGGGTCTTCAAGCAGTAGATGGAACAGATGTTGTCCAGACCTCCACAGGCCACGTAGTTACCAGAGGGGGCATAYGCACAGGTCATCACCCAGGAGGAGCGCAGGGGGATAGCATGCATCTGGAGGGGGGGATAAGAGTTGGTCACTGCGTCACAGAATAAAGGCATGGCCATGGAGAAGGACAGTAGCATCACAACTGGGGCCAGGCATGAGTCCTGCTCCAAGTCCAAATCCAGACAGAGCAGAAGTAGCACAATAATAGTCCATTGTGCTTCCCCTATACTGAAATGTGGGGTCTTTTCTGGGTGCCGTTGCATAATGTCATTTACAATGTTTGAATGTCAAAGTGACTCTGGGTGGTTATGATGTAARCAGATTATGAGATGAGTCAAACACACATTCCTAGTAAAGGAAGGTCTTTAGTATGCTCCCATTTAACTTCCAATTCCTGAAGGCAGACAGTGAGGCAACCTAGTCAGGCCTCTTGGGGAGATTGTTGTTGTTATTATTGTTATTTGGGTGCAGCTCTCACCTTGTTAGTGGTGTAGCTGTCCCAGATGATCAGTTTTCCATCTTGAGAGGCGCTGACCAGGAGCCTGCGGAGACAAAGAGGTAGAACCATTGTATTATACCTACTCAAAACAAGCACAGCTTGTACCACCATGAGTGAGAGTGTGAAGAGAGAGGGACAAGCCCCCTAAGGGGTTGGCATAACGTTACACCCACCTAGAGTCTGTGCCCCAGTGCATGGCATAGATCTTAGCCAGGTGGCCACGGAGAGTGCGCCTCGTCCGCATCTGAATCCTCCCCACTGGATCCAGACCTGCTGTTATCTGGTTGACACACAAACACACAGAAAAGTATTGTGAAGACAAGTTCATCACAGGGTTAATGTGGCAATGTAATGTACTGTAGGCTATATTGTATGTCGGTTATAATCATGGTGTCTTTTATGTGGGCWTGTGTGCTACTTACCTGTGTTAGGGTTGAGTCCCCACATGCTTTCCTGGCATCCTAAGAGACAGAGAAACAGAGAGTGGTTAGACAAGCATTAGCACTCTCCCTCAATCTTACCCAGGTCAACCTCCCACCTCTCCATATGGTTCATTAGGCCAACTACCTTTTCCACCAACCCCCTTCTCTCCTAAACCCAATGGTTTTACTGCTTTATTTGAGATCATAAAGCATCAGAGTAGGACTGCTGATCTAGGWTCAGGTCCTTCTGTCCATATCCTGTAATCTCATTCTTTATGATCTACAGTAAAAGGTAAAACTGATCCTAGATCAGCACTCCAAGGCTCTGGGACTTTGTAAATGTGGGCCCAGATCAGTGACATTCTGGCTGCGTTTACTCAGGCACACCAATTCTGATCTTTTGCCCAATTATGGGCAAAAGAGCTGAACTGATTGGTCAAAAGATCAATTAGCAAAAAAAGATCACAATTGGGCTGCCTGTGTAAACGCAGTCTCTCTACAACGCTTGGGTCGTGTTCCGCTGCTCARACGTTGCTGACGCATGCCTGATCTTACTTCGCCTGGATAGGTATTTTATGTGTCAGCTAACGACATCATATGTTATGGTAATCTAGTGCCCGACTGCAGTGCACAGTTGATAAGACACGCAACCATTGGTTGATGCATGCAACGTGTGAGCAGGAGAACGCGGCCATACTCTTATCTGGTTCCTAAGTTGTTCCGCCTCCTGACGCAGCTGCTCCAGCTCGCTCATTTTGGATCCCTGGCCTCGTCGATATCCTCTGTCACTCAAACAGTCACCTGGTGGGAACAAAGGATGGAAAACAGGATGAGAAGTGAAACTTAAAACCGTCCAAGAGAAGAAACGTCAAAATAGAATGATGGACAGTGCCTGCGTCAGAACAAACCAATCATCCCGCTTGTAATGTAATATGTGCTATGTTTGGTCATGACATAGCATGCGTATCAGGTTKAATAATTTGATTGCAGTGTTATCATGGTGAGTAATTGACTCAAACTACATCAGAGGTCTTGTGGTCCTCTGCTGGTCTCAACCTGATCAATGGGTGTGATCTGATCATAATCATTTTGGCATATTTCACCCGGAGGATAGTTGTTTTACACCATCACAAACATGGCTGCAGAGCGGCAGCTAGATTGAGTAAATTGGGTATATAAACTGTAAAATAATACTTAATTCAGTATTTTAAGCGCATGGTTTACCAACATAGCACATGTAAAATATGGAAAGCTTGTAATCTGTATGTTTATGGTTGTACAGCCTTGTCTGGTTTAACAGTGGAGAATAATCTCTAATCTGGTATAATCTGAGAAAGCGCTTCATCATTTAATGGGCTCTCTTTGATATCCACAAATGACTTAACGCACAGAAACAAGATTAGGATTACTGCATGCAGCATTTATTATTTATTACAGACACATTGAACAAAATGTGTGTGTTTGTTGTGTTCTTAAAGCAGTTTTGAATCTCTATTTAGCATAGCTATCATTCAAGGAATTTGGCAGTGGAATATTTCCATAATTACCATGTTATTGCCTGTTTCTTACTATATTTTTACAACGACTTGTTAATGATTCAACATTCCAACGATTATGGTCGATTCTGGTAGACACAAAATGTCAATTTGTTCAATCTGCCGTATCAAAACTAATGTTTCTCTCTTTAACAGCCTCACGTACTAGTGATCTATGTTGTTCACACATTGCATTTACAAAATGAAGGCATACTGTGCTCTGAAAACTATTTTACAGCAGGATCTGGATCACCTAGTGAAATATCCTCTTGAAAATGGCTGATACTAGCATTATAACATACTACATTTCCAAATTACTACATTTTTCCCCGTTAGACACGCGTTTCCAAAACTCGGTCCTGGGGACCCCAAGGGGTGCACGTTCTGGTTGTTATCCTAGCACTACACAGCGTCACAGGATCGCGTTTGGGAAAAACTGCAMTAGACCAGCAGTTGAAGTCGGAAGTTTACATACACCTTAACCAAATACATTTAAACTCAGTTTTTCACAATTCCTGACATTTAATACTAGTAAAAATTCCCTGTCTTAGGTCAGTTAGAATCACCACTTTATTTTAAGAATGTGAAATGTCAGAATAATAGTAGAGAATKATTTATTTCACCTTTTATTTCTTTCATCCCATTCCCAGTGGGTCAGAAGTTTACATACACTCAATTAGTATCTGGTAGCATTGCCTTCAAATTCTTGAACTTGGGTCAACGTTTCAGGTAGCCTTCCACAAGCTTCCCACTATTGGGTAAATTTTGGCCCATTCCTCCTGACAGAGCTGGTGTAGCGTAATCAGGTTTGTAGGCCTCCTTGCTCGCACATGCTTTATCAGTTATGCCCACAATTTCTATGGATTGAGTCAGGCTTTGTGATGGCCACTCCAATACCGGACTTTGTTGTCCTTAAGCCATTTTGCCACAACTTTAAAGTATGCTTGGGTCATTGTCCATTTGAAGACCCCATTTGTGACCTAGCTTTAACTTCTTGACTGATGTCTTGAGATGTTGATTCAAACTATCCACATAATTTCCCTCCTCATTGCCACAGATTTTTGAAGTGCACCGTCTCTCCTGCAGCAAAGCACCCCCACAACATGATGCTGCACCCCCGTGCTACAAAAGTGGGATGGTGTTCTTCGGCTTTTGTAAGCCTCCCACCCTTTTTCCTCCAAACATCGGTCATTATGGCCAAACAGTTCTATTTTTGTTTCATAAGACCAGAGGAACATTTCTCTAAAAAGTACCAATCGGCCTTGGTCTGAGCGGCCTTTCAGTTATTCGATATAGTCTCGTTTACTGTGGATAAAGCATTACTTTTGTATCTGTTGTCCCAGCCATCTTCACAAGTCCTTTGCCTTTGTTCTGGGATTGATTTACACTTTTCGCACCAAAGTACATTAATCTCTAGAAAACAGAATGCGTCTCTTTCGCTGAGCGGTATGACGGCTGCGTGGCCCCATGGTGTTTATACTTGGCATACTATGTTTATCAGATGACGTGGTACCTTCAGCATTTGGAAATTGCTCCCAAGGATGAAACCAGATTGTGGAGGTCTTACCATTTCTTCGGAGTCTTGGCTGATTTCTTTTTATTTTCACATGATGTAACAAAGAGGCACTGAGTTTGAAGGTAGCCTTGAAATACATCCACAGGTACACCTCCAATTGACTCAAATTATGTCAAGTTAGCTATCAGAAAGCTTCTTAGCCCATACATTGTTTTCTGGATCCCAAGCTGTTGAAAGCACAGTCAACTTAGTGATGTAACTTCTGACCCACGGAATTTGATACAGTATTATAAGTGAAAATATCTGCGTAAACAATGGTTGAAAAAAAATTACTTGCTTCATGCACATAAAGTAATGTTACCCGACTAGCCAAACTATAGTGGGTAACCAAGATATTTGTTGAGTGTTGAAAGACGAGTCTTAAGACTCCAGCCCTAATGTATGAAAACTTCCGACTTCAACTGTATATTTGTTACCATCACATTGTTACCATTTACTGTCATATGTAATATGTGGTCTAGTCAAGCTCATCCTAATATAACTCTGCTTTACACGTCTTTTCATTTCAATACGTCCATACTCTCTACAGTACCCACACCATTATATACATATACGAGTACCATCAAAGTTACTCATTCAATTCTTTTAAAATATTTCTACATTGTTAGAATAATAGTGAAGACATCAAAACTATGAAATAACACATATGGACTCATGTTAAACCAAAACTGTTAAACAAATCAAAATATATTTAGATTTTAGATCCGTCAAAATAGCCCACCTTTGCCTTAACATCTTTGCACCTCTGGCATTCTCTCAAACCACCTTCCGAAGGAATGGTTGCCAACAGTCTTGAGGTTGCCACCAAAATGCTGAACTTGTTGTGCTTTTCTTCACTCTTGCGATCCAATTTCATCTCAAAACCATCTCAATTGGTTGGAGTCGGGTGATTGATGGAGCCAGGTTATCTGATGCCGCACTCCATCCTCTTCTTCTTGGTCAAATAGCCCTTACACAGCCTGGAGGTGTGTTTTGGGTCATTGTCCTGTTGAAAACAAATGATAGTCCCACTAAGCACAAACCAGATGGGATGGCATATTGCTGCAGAATGCTGTGGTAGCCATGCTGGTTAAGTGTGCCTTGAATTCAAAATAAATCACACACAGTGTCACCAGCAAAGCACCCCCACACCATCTCCTCCATGCTTCACGGTAGGAACTACACGTGGAGATCATCCGTTCACCTGACTCATCAGACCAAAAGGACAGATTTCCACCGGTCTAATGTCCATTGCTCGTGTTTCTTGGCACAAGCAAGTCTCTTCTTCTTATTGGTGTCATTTAGTAGTGGTTTCTTTGCAGCAATTAGACCATGAAGGCCTGATTCACGCAGTCTCCTCTGAACAGTTGATGTTGAGATGTCTGTTACTTGAACTCTGAAGCATTTATTTGGGCTGCATTTTCTAGTTAACTCTAATGAACTTTTTCCTATGCAGGAGAGTCCGAGTCAGGGTCTTCCTTTCCTGTGGCGGTCCTCATGAGAGCCAGTTTCATTATTGGGCTTGATGGTTTTTGCGACTGCAATTGAAGAAACTTTAAAAGTTCTTGACATTTTCCGGATTGACTGACCTTCATGTCTTAAAGTAATGATGGACTGTCGTTTCTCATTGCTTATTTGAGCTGTTCTTGCCATAATATGGACTTGGTCTTTTACCAAATAGGGCTATCTTCTGTATGCCACCTCTACCTTGTCACAACAAAACTGATTGGCTCAAATTCATTAAGAGGGAAATAAATTCCACAAAGTAACTTTTAAAAAGGCACACCTGTTAATTGAAATCCATTCCAGGTGACTACCTCATGAAGCTGGTTGAGAGAATGCCAAGAGTGTACAAAGCTGTCATCATGGCATATGGAATCTCAAATATAAAATATATTTTAATTTGTTTAACACTTTTTTGGTTACTACATGGTTCCATGTGTGTTATTTCATAGTTTTGATGTCTTCACTATTATTATACAATGTAAAAAATAGTAAAAAATAAAGAAAAACCCTTGAATGATTAGGTGTCCAAAATGTTGACTGGTGCTGTATATATACACTATATATACAAAAGTATGTGTTGTATGTGTTGACCCCCTTCAAATTAGCCACACCCGTTACTGACAGGTGTATACAATCAAGCACACAGCCATGCAATCTCCATAGACAAACATTGGCAGTAGAATGGCCTTACTGAAGAGCTCAGTGACTTTCAACGTGGCACCATCATAGCATTCCAMCTTTCCTACAAATCAGTTCGGCACATTTCTACCCTGCTAGAGCTGCCCCGGTCAACTGTAAGTGCTGTTATTGTGAAGTGGAAATGTCTAGGAGCAACAATGGCTCAGSYGCAAAGTGGTAGGCCACACAAGCTCACAGAACCGTCAAGTGCTGAAGYGTGTAAAAATCATCTGTCCTCRGTTGCAACACTCACTACCGAGTTCCAAACTGCCTCTAGAAGCAACGTCAGCACAAGAGCTGTCAGCAGGGAGCTTCATGAAATGGGKTTCCATGGCTGAGCAGCCGCACACAAGCCTAATTTCATCCATGCGCAATGTCAAGCGTTGGCTGGAGTGGTGTAAAGCTCGCCGCCATTGGACTCTGGAGCAGTGGAAATGCGTTCTCTGGAGTGATGAATCACGCTTCACCATCTGGCAGTCCGACAGACTAATCTGGGTTTGGCAGATGACAGGAGAATGCTACCTGCCCRAATGCATAGTGACAACTGTAAAGTTTGGTGGAGGAGAAAAGGGAAAGGRTGCATTCAACTGAAATGTGTCTTCCACATTTGACCCAACCCCTCTGATTCAGAGAGGTGCTGCCTTAATCGCCATCCATGTCTTCGGCGCCCGGGGATAATGGTCTGGGGCTGTTATTATGGTTTGGCCTGGGCCCCTTAGTTCCAGTGAAGGGAAATCTTAACACTACAGCATACAATGTCATTCTAGACGATTCTATGCTTTCAACTTTGTGGCAACAGTTTGGGAAAAGCMCGTTCATGTTTCAGCATGACAATGCCCCTGTGCACAAAGCGAAGTCCATACGGAAATGGTTTGTCGAGATCGGTGTGAAAGAACTTGACTGGGCTGTACAGAACCCTGACCTAAACCCCATTGAACGTATTTGGGATGAATTGGAACGCCGACTCTGAGCCAGGCCTAATCGCCCAACATCAATGGCCGACCTCACTAATGCTCTTGTGGCTGAATGGAAGCAAGTCGCCACAGCAATGTTCCAACATCTACTGGAAAGCCTTCCCAGAAGAGTGGAGGCTGTTTTAGCAGCAAAGGGGGGAGCAAATGCCCATGATTTTGGAACGAGATGTTCGACAAGCAGGTGTCCACATACATTTGGTCATGTAGCGTATTAATATTCTAGACTCCAACATTGCTTGTTCTGATATTTCTTAATTTCTTTATTTTTGGGATTTGTGTGTATTGTTTTGTTAGGTATAATGCACTGTTGGAAATAAATACATAAGCATTTCGCTACACCTGCAAAATAAAGCCCACGCGACCAATACAATTTGATTTTCACAGTTGAATGTGACTGACAATAATATGGTAGGCCTATTTGWATTATATTTTGTGTGCAGCACTACTTTAAATTCACCAAAACAGTATTTGCTGTACCATGCACTTCCATATCAACATGCTTAGCACTATAGGTGTGTTTTTGATCACATGCACAAGGAATTAGAAATTGGACCCAGGGGTAATAAGTAATCCTCCCATCTACATCCAACCCAGAGAGAGAGAGCGAGAGCGAGAGCGAGAGAGGTTTCACATTCAAATTCTATCCCAAATTGGGCACTAGTATTTACATGAGTTGGTGGGCCTATTCAAATCCGTTAGACACCGATGAAATACCTCTGACCATTCTACTCTGTTTTGCACATTAGATTTGCATCACTGTCAATACCATACCTCTGTCGGTGGCGGTGCAACGGTACTTGGAAAACACAGATATTAAAAAAGAAAATGCTTCACAGACAGCGTAGACTGCATGTATCAGGTAGTATCACAAGTAGACTGTAGACTGCATGTATCAGGTAGTATCACAGGTAGTGTTCACATTTTGCATATATTCCTCTAATCCCAGTGCGTCAAAGTTAGTTAGCATTACCTAACACTCACATCACATGTTCCATGTTTGTTATTAAAGGCTTCCAACTTCACATGCACAAACAACCAGAAACATCCACATCATCACCATCTACTRGGCTAGGGAGACGAGCAATTAGCTGGGTCATTGTTCCCTGGGGGAACCTCCAACCAGATGGATCACACAGCACTAATGGAAGGCGACAGGAGGAAATTAGTGGGTCCCAGTCTCCTGGCACAGCTGCTCATTTAGCCAATAAAGCACTAAAGGGGGTGGTGGTGGTGCATCATCACCAGAGACCAGGGTGGGAGAGGAGAGGAGTGGGCATCATGAAAAGTGATGAGACGCAATCGCCCATTGACATCATCAAATTTCTTGGACTTTGTTATCACAATGCAATTCACCTCATCAGGTAGTAACCAAACCAATCCCATGTTGTCTGGACACAAATTCCTGTTCCTAACCCTTCCGCAAGAAAATCACTGTATGAGAGGATTTCTGGTAGAATTTAAGTGTTTGTCCACTGTTAAAATCATTTAGAAAGCTGTATAAAAGGACACAAAACACAGAGCACGGCTGKATGAAATGTTCCTTATTGAATACAACTGGTTGTGGACCTCTACTCAGGTGTGGGGGGATACAGGGGTGCACAGGTTGTTCTTGATACTGTAGACTGAAGGCATAATTTACATAAATAAGTGTTGTAGGCCTATTGCAGATGTACAACAATTGTAAAATACACAGCAGACAAGATATTAAAGTGCCCCATCTAGGCCAGGATGTGTTCCACACAGTTCCTCTAATGAATTCTCTGGGAATGGAATGCTATATTTTAACGCTCACTTTAATCTGTATATGTAATAATTGTTAAAATGGTGCTGCTGTAGCCAATCTTATTCCAATCCACATGTGCGCAGGGCCCTGKACGCCCATCACAAAGAGACAGATTGTTACAGAAGGCCTGATGATGGAACACTGCTGAATAGTGATGATGATATATTGTACCGAACAACCCACGTGTCCAGTGCTTAGAATATGTGGGCTAAAATGTAACCATAATAGCTCTTTAAGCCTTTTCTCAAAGACAAGAGATAACCAATGATAATTGACCTAAACTATGGGTCAAAGACATGCTTCTGATTTAGAAGAATTATGCAAAATGACAATGTGGCCACACCCCTTATGTTCATGCACAGTAAATGATAGGCCTACTGGTCTATTCGGTTGATATTTCACAGAGAACCACGACTGGTAAACTCATATTAAGCACATTATATTAGCGTTATTGGATTGATGTTCGGTATAATTTTCTAGAATTCTAAACMAATTCCTTGCATTGAATGTGAAATCCATTTTAAGGTCAGATAGCAGCATAGACACTGTAACACAGCCCTCCCTGATCAACAAATAGGTTGCCTACATCGGCCTTGCGGCGCAACTCAGACGGCTACTCCCTCACTGCAAGCAACAGTAGCCTAGGCTACCCACAAATGTATAGAGCTACTTGACATATGTAGCAGTTACTTGATGAATTTAAGGCCATAATTCGATTATTACAGCAGTGAGCCATGGGCATTCACGGTTAATGGCACTGACACCCTGGCAACCCTGGCATTTTTCCAAGCCGCTAAATATGCAAACGCTTAAGGGGTTGTCTATTAATATAGGTTATCGTAATAATGTACAGCAAGTTATGCTATATGCAGATATAAAACAATTTGTACAGTGGGCATGTTTGTCCATATGTATATATTTACCAAAAAATACAGATGAAAAACAATTTCATCGAAATGATGAGCATAGTCATGAATAGGCCCATCATCATCCAGCCATCTTACATCCAAGACAATTCTGACAGCATTTTATAATGGATGGCTACCTGTTAGTTAATGCTTCCGATGAGGTTGCTGGTCTTTCTCGAAATAATATCTGGATGCAATGTTTCAAAAAGGCTGGGGGTGTTTATTGKCCCCTTTTTTCTTTAGAAAACGAAATAGGGACAAAAATATGTAGATATTTTCAATATCCTCTCTGCTCCTTTTCTTCTAGATTCTTGCTCAGAGTATCTCCAATGTAGGCTGTACAAATAAATATTAAAGATCGAAGTACAGAGACACCATATCTCCGTTTGATTGGACCTCTTGAAAAGATGAGATCTGCTGTTGTGTTCCCGTTTCCTCTTCAGAATGGTTTGCCTTTCTACGCCCGAGACCTTCATAAACTCGAAAACATCTTTGTTGGAGCGAGTTGAACACAATTGCCGTCTGTCCACGCATCAAAGAAAATGCACTGAACCTTATGAAATTAATAAATGGGTTTTCTATRCTCCGCTTTTCTCTTGATTGTATTTTTCGTGATCCTCGCTTCCTTCCTCCCTTGCTAGTTCGCGGATCTCTTCCTCCTCCCTCTCTCCTCTCACTCCCTCGCTTCGTAATGACCGCCGCCTCCTCGTCAAAAATGAATTATTAAATAAATTGCAAAACACAGGCTTAAGCTCTTGAGAGAAAAATATAAATACAATTTAAAAAGGGCTATCTTGCCGGAGGTACAGGAAACCCACCCATCGGTACACAAATAAATAAATAAAATAATAGCATGCAATAATATATATTCACATGAGGTGTTATTTTATTTTTATCTCTAAATTGCAGAATTCTAATACATCTCACACAATAACGTAGTTTCAGATTAAATCTGCGYTTGCTAACGTTAGATCTCATAAACACGATTCAACCACACCCATTTCGGGCTGTACCATTTTAGAACCCCCCTCTGGTGTCTTACTGGATACGGGTGGGAGGACTGTCAGAAGGTCCTCGGTCTACTGCAGATTTAGATCATCACAGGGTCGCGTTTGTCTACTCTATGATAACCCTTTCGCGTCGTAGTTATTGACTAATCAGACTATCCCTCGGTGCAGTGTGCGCTTATAGCGTTAACTACTTCCACTAGCCTACAGGAAAATGACTGCCCACCCACCAAGAACCAAATAACTGTTGAAGTTGCTCCAATGGGCCTCAACTCATCACTCAGTATAGCAGATTTCTTACTTCTTCCCCTTCACTTTTTGATTAAACTACTTGTGTAATTAATACCTCAGAGTAACCTAATTACTCTGGAGATGTAACTAAGGGTTCCTTTAATTATTTTTATAATTAGCAGATGTGTGTCTGTGAGAGAGAAAGTGCAAGGCCATAAGCTGGTGAGAGCTGCTGGGGTTTTATCAAGCCATGGTTTTATATTCATGATAGGGAGTAATCCGCTCATTTCGAAATCATCTGTCTGTCACATTTTTTTTTAAACTTTTGCTTTATTTACTGTCATTGACTGTGTGAACATTACAGTGCGATAGAGAGGTCAGAGGCCTGTGTGTACACACACACCACACAAATACACACAATACAGAATACACACGTCATTTGCATAATAATTATATTCTTATAGGCTATATAATGCATTTTTAAACTGTCATTGAACTGTATACACTTTAGAGTATGATAGAGAGACAAGAGGCGTGCAACATGCACACACCACACAACACACACCACACACACACCACACACACACACACACACACACAACACCACACACACACACACCACACACCCCAAACAAACACATTAGCTAATCATGTATACTCCTCTATGTAAGCATTGTAAACAGGAGTTAAATAAAACAAGCAGCTGTTCTAAACTGCATATAAGGCCTGATAATATTTCTAAGGTTTACTGGGAGTAACCATTGTTCAATTGGACCAAACAACCAATAATCTTATTTATAAATAATGGAACCCTAGGTAGGGGGAACCTATGCCTTCGATCAGGTCAAAATGCTGTTTCTTCAAAGAAGACAACAACAAAAAAAAGATTGGATTTCTGGAGAGGAGCATTTTAA
The DNA here is from genome assembly GCF_002910315.2 of Salvelinus sp. IW2-2015. Classification (NCBI taxonomy): domain Eukaryota; kingdom Metazoa; phylum Chordata; class Actinopteri; order Salmoniformes; family Salmonidae; genus Salvelinus; species Salvelinus sp. IW2-2015. Next base: position 27,486,290 of record NC_036863.1, on the reverse strand, counting down.
TCAACAAAAAATAACAAAAAAGCTCATCATTTCGTATATAATATGCTTTCCCACTAAAAAAAATTTTTTGGAGGTTTACCCAGAAACCCACTGTGGACTGGTTTTTGGTTATTGGTGGTCAGGACCTGCATAGTCTTGTGAAGTGAATGATCACAACACATCTAAAAGGAATGCATATTTGCTTTATTTGACACTTTGTTGTCATGCATTCCAAAAATCATTGGAAAGCTGAAAGCGTTGCTTTGAAGCTTCAAACATAATAACAAGTAGAACTACCTTCTTTGTCTGGGTTCGGCAGTGCACTCAGTTTCAGACAAAGGAGTAGCTTGGACATCAAGTTAGTGAAACAGCAAGGCAGCAATATTAGAGGCAGGGACGAGCCTCCTCCCCTACACAAAGTAAGGCAATGGTACATCCCACCTGCCCTGTCCCTCTGCAGGCCCCATAAGGGACTGTAGTAAATGAGGATAGGTTGCCTAGCAACAGCAAGGGCTTGAGCAAAGAGATGGACACAAGGAGCCATATATCCACAGATTGAAAAGACGCATGCATGCACATATTATACGTGCCACTAAAAATGTCTTACTTCAACTACTCAGAAGCATACATCGTCAGATTTTTTAGTTCCAATAGGGGTTCCCCTTAATCAGAGCAAAATCCACACATAGCCCTTTTCTGCAGTCAAATTACCTTTAGTGTCCTCATGGGTGGAATGTCATTAATATTTTTCATAATTTCATAATGAATAAACATTTATTTATTTTTAATGCTAGAAATCCAGTGTTTCTATGTCAAACAGTTTTGTTACATTTCAGTCTTCTGTGTTGTATATACAGTGTAATATTGGCATGCAAACTCAAAATTGAATATATTTCAACTCTGCAGTGCATTCGGAAAGTATTCAGACCCCTTGACTTTTTCCACATTTTGGTACGTTACAGCCTTATTCTAAAATGGATGAAATATTTTTTCCCCTCATCAATCKACACCCCTCTGCCCCATAATGACAAAGCAAAAACAGGTTTTTTATTAAAAAGAAAAAACACAAATACCTTAATTACATAAGTATTCRAACCCTTTGCTATGAGACTCGAAATTAACCTCAGGTGCATCCTGTTTCCATTGATCATCCTTGAGATGTTTCTACAACTTGATTGGAGTCCATCTGTGGTAAATTCAATTGATTGGACATGATTTGGAAAGGCACACACCTATCCCACAGGTAGGTCCCACAGTTGACAGTGCATGTCAGAGCAAAAACCAAGTCATGAGGTCAAAGATATTGTCCGTAGAGCTCTGAGACAGGATTGTGTCGAGGCACAGATCTGKGGAACGGTACCAAAACATTTCTGCAGCATTGAAGGTCCCCAAGAACACAGTGGTCTCCATCAATCTTAAATGGAAGAAGTTAGGAACCACCAGGACTCTTCCTAGAGCTGGCAGCCCGGCCAAACTGAGCAATCAGGGAAGAAGGGTCTTGGTCAAGGAGGGGACAAAGAACCTGCTGGTCACTCTGACAGWGCTCCAGAGTTTCTCTGTGGAGATGGGAGAACCTTCCAATCAGGTCTTTATGGTAGAGTGGCCAAACGGAAGCCACTCCTCAGTAAAAGGCACACGACAGTGCTCTTGGAATTTGCCAAAAGGCACCTAAAGGACTCTCAGACCATGAGAAACAAGATTCTCTGGTCTGTAGAAACCAACATTTAACTCTTTGGCCTGAATGCCAAGCGTCATGTTTGGAGGAAACCTGGCACCATCCCTACGGTGAAGCATGGTGGTTGCAGCATCATGCTGTGGGGATGTTTTTCAGTGGCAGGGACTGGGAGACTAGTAAGGATTGAGGGAAAAATGAATGGAGCAAAGTACAGAGAGAAAATGAAAACCTTCTCCAGAGAGCTCAAGACCTCAGACTGGGGCGAAGGTTCACCTTCCAACAGGACAACGACCCTAAGCACACAGCCATGACAACGCAGGAGTGGCTTTGGGACAAGTCCCTAAATGTCTTTGATTGGCCCCACCAGAGCCTGGAGAGACCTGAAATAATCTCTGGAGAGACCTGAAAATAGCTGTGCAGCGAGGCTCCCCATCCAACCTGACACAGCTTGATAGAATCTCCAGAGAAGAATGGGAGAAACTCCCCAAATGCAGGTGTGCCAAGCTTGTAGCATCATACCCAAGAAGACTCGAGGCTGTAATCGGTGCCAARGGTGATTCAACAAAGTACTGAGTAAAGGGTCTGAATACTTATGTAAATGTGACATTTACGTTTTTTTATKTTTAATAGATTTGCAAAAATGTTGAAAAAACTGTTTTTGCTTTGTCATTATGGGGTATTGTGTGTAGATTGATGAGAAAGAAAAAACTATTTAATCAGTTTTAGAATAAGGCTGTAATGTAACAAAATGGGGCAAAAGTCAAGGGGTCTGAATACTTTTCGAATGCACTGTATATGGTACAGGTGTCATCTTTTATTTTARGCCCATAACCACGTGTGTGAGGTGTATACTTTTGTTTCAAAGTAGATTTGTTTGAGGCTACCAGGAAACACTCTGTGTTACCCTGATTTAGCCCACAACAGTAAATATGCTTTACGTAAAAAGGCATGGTTAGCTGGAGTAAATTCCAAAACTGGGTGACTGCTCTTATCTTTTGACCATAAAGCTTTTCCTGATTAAACCTTTAGATAAACACAATTGCGCATTTTGCGCTCTATTTTTGCATGCAAGAAATGTCCAAAGTCCAAGAGGCTGATTTGATGTTCAATTCTTTGCTTAAACAGTGGGTGGCAGTGGAACATTTAACAAAACATAGAGACCACAATTGTCCTAAAATATAATGTATTCCCATTTTAAGAGAATGTCACCTACTAGTCCCTGGAGCCGTTGTTGGGTCACATCAATAGGAAGCTTTGTTCCCAAGGACACTGAATGCAAGAGTATGATAGGAATGGCCAGTGCCATGTATTTAGAAAGTCGGGCCAACTTTTAGAATTTTGAATATTGTTCTAGTTCTAGACATTCAGTTTAATATCATTGATTAAATATTCCTCATGTGATGTTAATGGGGAGTTAACATGGCTTCCATACAGTGTTGAAGTGTCATGTGTTGGATTCGGGCTAAACTTTGAACATTGATATATTAAAGACATGAAAGATCAGACGCATAGTATATAAAGGAGAGATCTGTAGAAAGACAGAGTGGCTGTGGAATGTACTGGGTGGACGGGAGAAAGTCACGGGAGTGTGATAGGTGATACGAGAGGACATCTGTGGATTAGGCAAAGGAGGGGTTGAGGTCAGGAGGTCAGGTCARAKCCCCTGAAGGGAGAAATAATGGTTATATTATCATGTTACCCTCTTCCTGTGGAACCATAAGATGTAAGGATTGGAGAGAAGGAGGAGTGTCTAAACTGGAGTATATATACTTGTGATGATGGGAACATGTCTTTGTCTGAATTACAGCTGTAACGACCCTTTGGRAAGAATTAAACTTGGTTAAGCTTTTCTAGTGTCTGTGAGTTATTTACTCTGAAAAATAAGAACCTAACACATGTAAATGTATCATATTGCAGAAACTGCATTGGCCCAGCTTTCTAAATACATGGCTCTGGGAATGGCTAATTGCAGAACAAATGAACAGACTCATTATTGGCCTTTCGCACCTGGAGGGATTAAAAAACATGATATGACAGTGTCATAGTCCATCAAATAATGTCTCTATGTGATATTCGAGGAGCTAGCTAGTTATGTTAGGTGCATTTGGGCTTTTTTGAAAAGATATAGAGAATCCCACCTATCATCCTAGACCCGTAACATCTGACCTTCTGTCAGTACTAGACCTATACTATACTTTCCCCTATTTTAGCTGTCTCTCTATGCTGTTATGTAAGTAATGCTGGTTAAAATGACTGTATGGTCATTGCACGACATGGGGTCTGTCTGCCCTCTGCTAGAACTACAAAGCCCACAAAGCTCCTCCTCCACTGTACCTCGTTTGACTCCATAACTAAGCGACACACAAAAGTTGTTGCATGGTAAGGCGTGCCAAATACATCTCATTATTGTAATAATTATTTGAATATTCGATAAGGGTTGTTGACCTCAACCGCTTGTATTCAATGGAGAGAGTTGCTATGTTACTAGCCTCATTTCATAATATGCATAGCCATCTCGAGACAACTGTTATAAAGTGTTTTTTTCTCAAAGTTGCCCGGGATGACACGTGTCCTATTTATATCAGTACACTCTTAACAATAAAAAAATTAGGACATTTCTATTTGATCAAATAAATCTCACGTAGAAAATAGGGCTCCCGAGTGGTGCAGCGGTCTAAGGCACTGTATCTCAGTGCTAGAGGTGTCACTACCGACCCTGGTTCGACTCCAGGCTGTATCACAACCGGTCGTGATTGGGAGTCTCATAGTGCAGCGCACAATTGTCCGGGTTAGGGTTTGATCGGTGTAGGCCATCATTGTAAATAAGAATTTGTTCTTAACTGACTTGCCTAGTTAAATAAAKGTTAAATAAAAAATGAATCCATAMATTTTTTTGTTGACCAAATTCGACACTCATTGACCTCCATACAAAAACTCCTTGCTTGGAGGGAGAAACAACGAAAAACCGCCACCTGCTGGAGGGAGAGAGATCTTCCACCGAGTTGGGCGTCTCTCTTCCACTTTATCTCTGGGTGAGCAGGCAAACAAGAAGTCCAAGAAACAGGATATAATCACAGATACAACAATGAGCCAGATATTTCACCGGATGAAATATGTGAAACATCTGGTTGGCATTTCAACTACCTACCAAATATGGTGATGAGAGGAAGCCCAGTGGCAAGCAGTGGGAGAAGATGTGGCGAAATGGGATTTTGGCGGACATTCTGCAAATTAATTGATGAAACATTTGATCTACACACAGTTTTCTGTATCTAAAATTWGAATCTGTAAGGTAGACTTTACCCTTTGTTTGTAAAAATGGCATTGTTTAGAAGGAGCGCAAAGGCGAATTGAGTTATTGCACACGCGCAYTTCACAGCGTAGACGTTCCCTAACGGAAATATGCAAATAAATGCTAGAACGCGCCAATAGGACCTCGTTAGCTCGTGTTTGGCTCAGCCCACCGCCTTGCTTGTTCTGCCCACTATGATTAATTTGCTCCCATTTGAAACGACAGGCTCTGGTCAATTATAAAAATTGGGTTAGTTATAAAAAAATATAGACTTTGCTACGCTACTAGCCTCATCGACTGTGCCGTCGGGCTCCAGATTGATATAACATATGGTGTGGTTAGCTGATACTTAAATACATATTCAGGCATTGTAACATCTGGTATGCGTCAGCAACGCCTGGGAAGAGGAACGCGCCGATAATCTGCGCAKAAATGTTTTTGGGTTTCAGGAACGAACGGTTGAAACATTGCAGGGAATAGGCCTACTGGCCGCAAATGTTCCCTCTCCCAGGCCCCTGAGCCTGTGCAGGGATGTGATATCGATCGGTATGTGACTGAAGGAGTGGGATGCGTTATTATTTATTTATTTGAGTTTTTTTCCTGAAATATTTTTTCCCACAGTTCACTACTCCGTACAGTAGGTGGCGGAAATACAGTTTATAGTTGTGGACCACAATTTGTAGTCTGCATGGCTGTCATAAAACCTCAGAGAAGAAGAAGAAGAAGAAAGGTGAGCTAGAAAAACATATAACACAAGTTATTACCACGTTTTTGAGTAAGAACATCCGAGAAACAAGTTGACTCAATGTATGAGTAATTTAGTTGTTTGATTTAAAAACTTTAAAATGACTGTAACTCGTGTATCATGCCAGAGCGGCTAGCTAGATATTTAACGTTAGTTAGCTAAGTAGCGGAGTTACGTAGCTAACGCTACCTAGCTAGCTACCTTGCTTACAAAACAAGGACTGAATCCTGAGCCTCTTGTTGTAGCTTGCTTATTAGAACTGTTGGGAAACGTCCCATCTAGCTAATCACTACCATGAGTCTGACGATGGAGGCCAGTGTCTCTTTCCTCCAATATGAACTTGCATCGACCATCGAACGGGCAGTAAGGTGTGCAGTTGAAACCGTTTTAAAGGAAACTGCCAGAGTAGTCGGCATCAAAATGACCGCAGCTCGGACTGCTGCTGCTGAGTCTCATCGGGAAAACCAAAGTTTGAGAGAGAGACTTGAGCTATCAGAGGGTGAACTCAACGCTGTACGGTACTACATGACAGCAGCCGAGAACAACATCAAACAGTGTTTACTCCTTAATCCCAACCATCCTAGATCAGGTACATTAGGTCCTGGTACGGGGAGTCCATCCAGCATGCTGAATAGGGGCACGACCCGTGTGCCCAAGTCGTTTCGAGCCTCATCCACAAGATCCCAGTTTTCGAAGTCACTCCCTAGTGTAGGTCTTTGCTTACCAACAGTGCAGCATGAATGGCCCAGGAGCAGCTCAAGCTTGAGAGGAATACGGACATCCTCCTCCACTGTCTCTTGCTCCAATCCTTCACAAACATCCAAAGCGCCACAAGTAGAGGTTGAAAGCTCACCTCAACACACTGAGGAGGATACAGAGGATCAATTCTACATCACGGATGATGGAGTTGTAGAGAAAGGTAGGCTTACGCCGGACACATAGACATCAATACTTGCATGCACTCAATAAGTGAAAAGTATCCTGCTCACTGGTCATGATGATGTCATTCATCTCTTTCAGAGTACAAAGTCAGTGCAAGTGGATCAGAGGACTCTAGAAGAATTCCACACGAGCAGGAGGGGGAAACAGTGGCAGCAGAGGTCCCTCACAGAACCTCTATTACCAACTTTGAGTTTGAGATGGGTCCGAGTCACCCAGCAGGCAATGTGAATGACCTGGGCCTGATCCAGGTGCTGGATGAGGTGCAAGAAGTCAAAGGAACAGTTAAAATTGAAAACGACCCTGAGTTACCTAGTATGCTGCAGTCACACCTCCCTGAATCATCACAACTGCCGCCACAGATGCCAACTCACATCGATAACCATGATGGTGACAATGATGGTAACTTCATGGGCTTTGTCCCACCTATTGTAGGGGACCCTGTTCTTATTGGGGCTTTTGAAGTCAGAAGGGAGAGCTCAGATAAGGTGCATCGCTGCAACGTGTGTGGCCGGGGCTTCCGTCGCTTCTACTGTCTGAAGACACACCAGCGCATTCACACGGGTGAGCGGCCATATCCCTGCAGGTATTGCGAGAAGCGTTTCCGCCACCTGGACAGTCTGCATAAGCACCAGCGCATCCACACTGGGGAGAGGCCCTACCGCTGTGCCCAGTGTGGCTGCTGTTTCAGAGAGCTGGGCCAGCTCAAGAAGCACAGGCTGACCCACTCACCTTCCCCCACCACACCCCACCCGTCACTGTCTTTACTTCAAGCAGGGCCCTCATACACATGGCCACACCTCCACTCACAGTCCCCGGATTCCTGATCAGGGTGGATTTGGTACACATTCATACACACATTTGATAAATGTGATGGAGATATTATTTGTGTTAAGGTCATCCTAATCAGAAGTTAATATTATTAAATTGATAATGTAGACAAGCTGATTGTGTATAGAGTCATATTTATTCTAATATATATTCTCTTTTCTACTTGTTCACAATTTTCTTCATTTGCATAAAAGGGTGTTCATTATGTTGTCATAGATATGAGAGGTTTGCAGATTCCACCTGGAAAGGTTTATACAGCCATTTGGCATCAAGGGTTGATTTCCATTTACTTTAAAAATATCATTTTTTGTATAAAATGGAAATACAGAATACTTGAGCTGAGTTGGGAGCACAAGGCAGAAATCATTGGTGTATTTTTGTTGGTATCACATCACCATTATCAACAGCTAAATGCCATAAATARCCCATATCAGGGAGGTGATATGTATTTTAAATTATTCTTCTGGTGTATTGTTTTTATATTGAACTGTGTGAGTTAGTCTGTTCAATTTGAACAGCAATGCATTTACATTAAGTTTTTGACAATTTACCAATAAAAAGTGACACTTTCACAGTATTATTTGATTATTATGTTTAACGTCTATGGGATCAGTGTTTCCCCCCTCCTGCSGGATGGTTGAGCTAACGTAGGCTAATGTGATTAGCATGAGGTTGTAAGTAAGTAACAAACAAAAAAAATCCCAGGACATAGACACAGTTGAAGTCAGAAGTTTACATACACCTTACCCAAATACATTTTAAACTCAGTTTTTCACAATTCCTGACATTTAATCCTAGTAAAAATTCCCTGTCTTAGGTCAGTTAGGATCACCACTTTATTTTAAGAATGTGAAATATCAGAATAATAGTAGAGATTTATTTCAGCTTTTATTTCTTTCATCACATTCCCAGTGGGTCAGAAGTTTACATACACTCAATTAGTATTTGGTAGCGTTGCCTTTAAATTGTTTAACCTGGGTCAAACGTTTCGGGTAGCCTTCCACAGCCTTCCACAACAATAAGTTGGGTGAATTTTGGCCCATTCCCCCTGACAGAGCTGGTGTAACTGAATCAGGTTTGTCGGCCTCCTTGCTCGCACACGCTTTTTCAGTTCTGCCCACAAATTTTCTATAGGATTGAGGGCAGGGCTTTGTGATGGTCACTCCAATATCTTGACTTTGTTGTCCTTAAGCCATTTTGCCACAACTTTGGAAGTATGCTTGGGGTCATTGTCCAGTTGGAAGACTCATTTGGGACCAAGCTTTAACTTCCTGACTGATGTCTTGAGCTGTTGCTTCAATATATCCACATCTTTTCCCCCCCTCATGATGCCATCTATTTTGTGAAGTGCACCAGTCCCTCCTGCAGCAAAACACCCCCACACATGATGCTGCCACCCCTGTACTTCACGTTGGGATGGTGTCTTCAGCTTGCAAACATCCCCCTTTTCTCCAAACATAATGATGGTCATATTGCCAAACAGTTCTATTTTTTTCACAGACCAGAGGACATTTCTCCAAAAAGTACGATCTTTGTCCCCATGTGCAGTTGCAAACCATAGTCTGGCTTTTATGGCGGTTTGGAGCAGTGGCTTCTTCCTTGCTGAGCGGACTTTCTAGTTATGTCGATATAGGACTTGTTTTACTGTGGATATAGATACTTTTGTACCTGTTTCCTCCAGCATCTTCACAAGGTCCTTTGCTGTTGTACTGGGATTGATTTGCACTTTTCACACCAAAGTACGTTCATCTCTAGGAGACAGAACATGTCTCCTTCCTGAGCGGTATAACGGCTGCGTGGTCCCATAGTGTTTATACTTGCGTACTATTGTTTGTACAGATGAACATGCCACCTTCAGCCGTTTGGAAATTGCTCCCAAGGATGAACCAGACTTGTGGAGGTCTACAATTTTTTTTCTGAATTCTTGGCTGATTTCTTTTGAATTTCCCATGATGTCAAGCAAAGAGGCACTGAGTTTGAAGGTAGGCCTTGAAATACATCCACAGATACACCTCCAATTGACTCAAATTATGTCAATTAACCTATCAGAAGCTTCTAAAGCCATGACATCCTTTTCTGGAATTTTTCAAGCTGTTTAAAGGCACAGTTAACTTAGTGTATGTAAACTTCTGACCCACTGGAGTTATGATACAGTGAGTTATAAATGAAATAATCTGTCAACAATTGCTGGAAAAATTACTTGTGTCATGGACAAAGTAGATGTCCWWACCGACTTGCAAAAACTATAGTTTGTTAACAAGAAATTTGTTGAGTGGTTGAAAAACGAATGACTCCAATCTAAGTGTATGTAAACTTCTGACTTCAACTGTATCTGATATGGGCAGAAAGCTTAAATTCTTGTTAATCTTACTGCACTGTACAATTTACAGTAGCTATTACAGTGAAAGAATACCATGCAATTGTTTGAGGAGAGTACACAATTATGAACTTTGAAAATGTATTAATAAACCAATTAGGCACAACATTTTGAACAGATATGCAATGGTTCATTGGATCAGTCTAAAATGTTGCACATACACTAGTGGCCAAAACCTAAATTGCGCCTGGGGTGGAATAATACATTAGGACCTTTCTCTTGCATTTCAAAGATGATGGTACAAGATCTTTTACCAGATCTAATGTGTTATATTCTCCGACATTAATTTCACATTTCCACAAATGTCAATGTGTTTCCTTTCAAATGGTATCAAGAATATGCATATCCTTGCTTCGGGTCCTGAGCTGCAGGCAGTTAGATTTGGGTATGACATTTTAGGTGAAAATTGGGGGGTAAAGGGTCRGATCCTTTTAACATTATTACAGTAAAACAACTTCTGAAAGGGACCCAAGACACCAAGTTTATTCATAATCTTAAATATAGTTATTACAATATTTCATCTGGGGCCCTGTGTTTTGTACAATCATAACTAAACACAGGGCCCCAGATGAGAATTACACCCAAAATGTAAGCAGTTGTCTATGGATGGTGGTGGACCATCTGACATAAGAAAAAGGGTACCGTGTGATTAATAAAAATTAAGGTTAAAATGCAAACATGTCACATGATTGCGCAAAACACAGGGCACTAATCATTCATGACATATATTTGTGGTATTTTCACYCTCCCCTTTTTGGCAGTCACATGAACAGTTTCTACTGTCCCGTGACCTGCACMGAACAAATAGAGGCGGCAAGTAGACAGCATCATACCTGCAAACTGGTCAATGTCTATGGGCATATGGAGAATATATATGTACATTTGAATTACAGCTGTTTAGATTTAGGCATTTCTGTTTTATATCTTATGCGCTATTGGATCATTTGTATGTCGCCTATGCTACCTATAGCCAGTAGTTTTCAAATCTACTAAGATCAACTATTAACTAACAAAACACGCATGTGTTAATGGTGTTAAATTACGTCATCATTTTGCTGTAAACTGATAAGCGGGCAATAAGCGAGCAGTCACCGAGCCAGAGGCCGACTGAGGAGGGTTTTTTAAAAGCGGAAGTGCGCGCGCTGATTCTTGCTGACGGAGTGTAGGTGAGTTTCTGTTTTCATCTGGCTATACCTACAATACGGCATTATCGCAAAGCAAACAACAATATAAACAAATGTTTTATCATTAGTCAAACTACAAKTTTACGGAATTGCGAGGTTGAATTGTAGAATGACCTCGCTGAGAACCGCTGTGTATCGCCGTTTCACTTCCCCTTTGTGGATACATGAAATAAACATCAATTCRATATAATCGCGCAACTCTTAACGTTACTTGGTAACAAATTCTATGTTGATGTTGCATGACTTTGAAGCATCATGTTTATGTAGAATGTCTGATGCTTTTCTGGTGGCTCGTAGTTTTATTATTTAAAACCCTCCGCTCGCCCCTTCTATTTGCAAACCTGATTTTTTTGTTGTCGTTGTAAATATAAAGCCATACTGTGTTTTCAGGAACATGTCCTATTGTCAGCGTTGTTACGAACTTATACAAATAATGACTCCATTTAACAGGGTTACAAAAGGTTCAGGGGACGTCTGAACCATCTAAAAACTCTGCTGAAAGCCATGTCTAATGAACACACACCCCTCCTCGCCCATGGGGTATGTGGTCTGTCAGCAGACAATGCAGTGTGTGGCATAGGGGAGTCAGAGGGCACTGGGGAGGCCAGCACTCCTAATGCTGTACCTCGAAAGCTCAACACCTTCTTCGGGGTGATGGTGCCCACTGTCCTCTCCATGTTTAGCATTGTCCTCTTCCTCAGAACTGGTGAGTGCAGCATCTAGATGTCAGACAACTACAAATATAGGCTGTGAATGTGGAATTTATTTACAGTGCGATGTACAGTGATGCTTGCTGATAGTCAGAAGCTGCTGTTGGCTTCAAGCTCTGCTATATTATTTTAAATGTTTGTGTGTGTAACTGTGAATGCATTAGGTTAATATATTGTGGTCCTGTAACAAGACTAATACTGTGTAATGATGTCTCCTATAGGGTTTGTGGTTGGTCATGCGGGGCTCTTGCAGGGTCTTGTGATGCTGCTTGTAGCTTACACCATTATCTCCCTCACCATCTTGTCCATCTGTGCTATTTCCACCAACGGTGCTGTGCAGGGAGGTGGGGCCTATTGTATCCTTAACACCGGTTCGTTCTCATACCCCCCCAAAAGAAATATTTAGCAAGTGTGTTTGTATTCCTCTTAAGTATTAGTGCAGTTTAAAACAGCTATGTTTTTACTATTCAATCTTGATGCCACAGTCTTTACAGTAATTCTAGCCCTTATCTTTAAAGGGAAATTTCACCACGTTTCAACATAATTTTYATCATCTCCAGCACCAACCCAACATGGTGAAAACGGCGGGATTCTATGTTTTGTAGTCAAAAAGATAACTGTTTCTGATGACATCTGGATACGGTAAAGACATGGTGGACCCCAAGAAGAGTAGCTGCTGCATGTTCAACAGCTAATGGGGATCCTAATAAACTAAATAAAACATAATCTGATGCATCCAGGCCCAGATTACCGAACAGGCACGCAGGGCACATGCCCCGAGGCCCCCGACCTCCAGGGGGCCCACAACAACAAAATAAAATTATGAACATGTCATAAGCAMTGGCAAACTGTGTATAATTGCAGAACATTTGCTTTAAAACTGCTAAATGTTCTCTCAGCCTCATTACAAAATGTTTAGAATAGCATTATAAAACTGCACATTTTCTCTTTGCCCCATGGCAAAATGTGTTGAAATTCAGGAAGTTAGCTGTCCCCCTCCCCTTAAAAATGTGTTTTGGAGGTAGGTGCCCCGGCCCCGAAATGCATTAGTCCAGCCCTGTGTGCATCATATGATTTAACCAAATGAGCAGGTTGCAATGCTGACTTTTGCCTGCTCATAGTTTTAAAACCACATGATTCACTCCAGATCAGTGATATTTAACCCCTTGACCTAATGTCTGCCAGTCATGATCAGTCGATCTTTGGGCCCAGAGTTTGGAGGAAGCATTGGCCTCATGTTCTTCCTGGCCAAAGTGTGTGCATGTGGAGTGTATGTGCTTGGTCTGGTAGAGGCACTACTTGACATATTTGGTCAGGATCCAGGTTAGTTTTGACGTTCTATAATTAACAGCCCAATACCTTGTAATTCCTAGCATGCATGCCACGTTTTGTGGTACTGCTTTAAAAAATCTACTGAATATTTCTTAAAGGTTGGTGCCTCATGCATTCAAAGGAGTCATTCCACCATGTGTTTCATCCGACATCTTATCAACTTCTATGTCCCACTCCCACCTCAGTGTCCTCCTCTGCATTTCGAGTGCTTCCCCAGGGCTACTGGTACACAGTGCTGTACTCTTCYATAGTTCTCCTGCTGGTTCTGATGGTGTGCCTAGTGGGCGCCCACATCTTCGCCCGCACCTCCTTCCTCATCCTGCTGGTGGTGACCATCTCCCTTCTGTCCATCTACATCAGCCCCCTGGCGCTGACCACGCCCCTAAAGTTCCTCATCACCCACCAGGGCCCTGGCAACCAGACCCTCACCTACAACGCCAGCTACACAGGCTTCAACGGCACCACGCTGAAGGACAACCTGGGCTGTGAGTACTGGCTGCCTGGGGTCAAAGGTCAGGGGGGGACGGTGCGATAGTACTTAGGTACACTGTATAGGGAACAGGGTGCTATTTCAGATGCATTCTAGTTATAGTAAGCCTTGATAGGGAAGTTGAACTGGATGTGTAAAAAGTCGTTAGTTTTATGGTTTGAGAGAGCTGTTGTAGAAATAGTGTTCTTCCTCTTTCTTCTCTTTAGCGGGCTACACTGTGGACTACAGCACTGGTAAAGTCATGTCATTCGCCACCGTGTTCGCTGTCATGTTCACCAGCTGCACCGGAATCATGGCCGGAGCCAACATGTCAGGTACTGTCCACACACATTAAAACTCATGCCMGCTGGTGGATATTACAACTACAAATAGTTGTCATTAACAACTTTCCATATGMATTCTGAATCAAGGTAATGGAATCTTTTAGTTCCAGGGCAAATCCACGGTAACCAATTATGCTGAGACTCCGATTTTGTTTTACTTTAAAATGTATGCTAAACAAAAACCATTGATTTCAAAGTTTACAACTCTACACACAATGACCACGTTTATATATGTACATATTCTTATTCATCCCTTTACATTTGTATGTATAAAGTAGTCATTGTGAATTTGTTAGATATTACTGCATTGTCAAACTAGAAGCACAAGCATTTCGCTACACTCGCATTAACATCTGCTAACCATGTGTATGTGACCAATACAATTTGATTTGAACAATTTACACAGTTAAAAAAAAAACTTTTACTGGAAAAACTGTGCAGATGCAGAGTTTGTAAACAGAATTACAGTAAAATCTCCCTCTGTTTTATTCAGTTACCAAACTTTATATCTGCACAGTTGTACAATTTTCTATGGAAATTGTTAAAAGTAGTCTTGTGTTTTGTTCAACTTGGAAATCAATGTGTTTTTGTTTGGTATACATTTTAAAGTGAAAAATCTGAGTCTTAGCATAATTGTGTTACCATGGAATTGCCCTCCATTACTTCACATCTCATTAAGCTTCACATAGACTCAAACTTGACATGTTCCACCATCTTCCCCTCAATCTGTTGTCTGTAGGAGAGCTGAAGAACCCCAGTGCTGCCATTCCCAAAGGCACCATTATTGCAGTCCTCTACACCTTCATAGTCTATGTCCTGCTCTTCATCCTGGCCAGCTCCACCTGTGAAAGGTCTGAATGGCTGGGCTGTTATTGAGGGTTGGAATTGTTGGAACTCTGTCACCTATCTAATTTGCTCATAATTTAATGCCTGCATATTAATCATACTGAAACAATGTAGTTTAATACAGTCAACTAATTAATGTATTTTGTTTAGGACCCTGTTGGCTCAGGATTACGGGTTCTTCCAGCGTATAAACATCTGGCCTCCATTTGTCACCATCGGGATCTATTGTTCCGCCCTGTCAGCAGCCATGTGCTCTCTGATTGGGGCGTCCCGGATCCTCCACGCCCTCGCACTGGACCAACTCTTTGGTAAGATGTTGTTGAACAAGTTTCACAATTAAAATACAGTCTATTTCTGCAACAGAGTAAAGGACATGTTTTTGTTTAATATAAAATAAGGAGCATGCTTTGATGTTGTGTTACCCATAGGTTTTCCATTGGCTCCTGCTGCTATCACATCTAGCTCAGGCAACCCATGGGTGGCAGTGCTCTACACCTGGGGGTTGGCACAGGTGAGGGGAAGCGATGGGTGTATCGTATTGAGCTATGCAGTACTACTTTTGATATTCTACGGGCTCTGAGACTGTCTTTGGTGTGACTGTGTAGTGTGTGGTGTTTGCAGGCCAGCTTAATGCCATAGCTGGCCTGGTGACAGTATTCTACCTGCTGGCCTATGCTGCTGTCGACCTGGCCTGTCTGGCTCTGGAGTGGGCATCGGCCCCCAACTTCAGGTAATCAGACATTAGTATCATGCTGTACAATCTGTTATAAAAAAAGAAGACATTGACTTTATTGTGTGATGATGATGTTGTCCTTAGTGAAGTAGTGTTTAACTAGAATACTTCTGACCATCAATGTCCAGTTTTCGCCTGTCTTTCACCTTTCACTTGTTTTACCTGTCTCCCTGTCTTCACCAGGCCCACTTTCCAGGTGTTCTCCTGGCACACGTGTCTGCTGGGCATCCTGAGCTGTCTGGTGATGATGTTCGTCATTAACCCGGTCTACTCCTCAGCCAGCATCGTCCTCCTCTTACTGCTGTTGCTTTTCCTGCACTACAGATCACCCACCAGCAGCTGGGGATACATCAGCCAGGCTCTCATCTTCCATCAGGTACCCACACCACACACACAGACTTGTACCAGTACATACAAACACACACTTATGGGCCAGTTCCTGGTTCGTGTTCAGTAGAGAAAACATTTTGCAATGGGGAAGAACTACCTGAACTTGTCCAATTTAGAATTTAAATTTTCTGATGCAAAATGATTTTCTACGCTGTTTCCTACTTAACAGGGCCCTGGGGTGTGTCACTGCTGTCATACTTGATGCTTTGAATCTGGTTTCCACCCATTCCACCTCTCCTGTAGGTGCGTAAGTATCTGCTGATGCTGGATGTGAGGAAGGACCATGTGAARTTCTGGAGGCCCCAGGTGTTGTTGATGGTGGCCAACCCTCGCTCCTCCTGCCAGCTCATCAAYTTTGTCAACCAGCTGAAGAAGGGTGGGCTGTTTGTGCTGGGACACGTGAAGCTGGGAGATCTGGGTAATATTATATGGATGGTGACGGGAGTTCTGGTACCAGCGGAATCGTGATTAAYTTACAATAAATGCTTGCCATGTTTATGACCACATGAAACCTAAAGCTTCTACTATTTGATACAAAAATGAGTAATCTACAGTAAGTGTGATATTCCTAGAAATATGATGACATTTATATTCATAGACAATTCATAGAACATTTTATGGAAACTAGTCAGGCTCTTCTTTTGTTTGGGAATCAAGGCAGTCCAGTCACTCAGCCAGCCTCTCATCTGTGTTTCAGACACCCTGCCCTCTGACCCTGTCCAGCAGCAGTATAACTTCTGGCTGAGTCTGGTGGATAAGCTGGGGGTGAAGGCCTTCGTGGACCTGACTCTGTCCTCCTCTGTGAGGCAGGGAACACAGCATCTGCTCCGTATCACAGGCCTGGGTGAGTTACATATCCTCCTGCTTACCATTCTGGGTCGTTGTTTATTGTTTTCCTGTTGATTCCTCCTCTTCACACACAACGGTGTCGGAAAGAGTATTGACACGACATATTCATTATAATATTACTACTTTGGAAAATGGAACATAAAACAGCTTTACCCGTCAAGCAGTATACTTTTTAGTGCATTTCATTATCCTCCTCCACTCTAATCTCTTCAAGGCGGCATGAAGCCCAACACTCTGGTCTTGGGGTTCTACGACAGTTGCACCCCTGAGGACTACTTCCTCCAAGACCATGCCTTCTGTGAGTCAAAAGGGTCTGGAGGGGATGATTTTGGGGTGGATCTGCCCTCTCTGCAAGCCCACTTCCCCCCAGTCCGCCATGTGGAGAGCCCACGCTGGCTCACGTCAGAGGAGTATGTGGGAATCATCTCAGATGCCATCAAGATGAGTAAGAACGTGTGTCTGGGCCGCTATTTCTTCCAGCTGCAGGGAGAGGGCATGGGGACCAAGACGGACGGGGCCACGAGGATCATCGACGTGTGGCCCCTCAACCTGCTGCAGCCGAGCAGCACGTCTGCAGCCTCYGTGGACGTTTGCAGTCTCTTCCTGCTGCAGATGGCGTGTGTTCTCAACATGGCCAGCAGATGGCGCCATGCCAGAATGAGAATATTCCTGTGTGTGGAGGCAGAGTCCAGCGACCAGGGTTGGGTGGTTAAAGAGGAGACCTACCGGGAGCTGTTGAGGAAGCTGAGGATCAGGGCCTCCATCAAGATAGTGCCCTGGGACTCTGTGGTGCAGCTCTACGGACAGAAACGGACACAGGACCCAGAGCTGGAGGGCCTGACGAAGCCGGCCCAGACCCTTTCAGAGGACTTCCAGTCTGCAGTCAACAGGATGCTGATGGAGCACAGTGCTGAGGCTGCTGTCCGCTTCCTGTATTTACCACGCCCCCCTGCTCACTCCAGCCAATCACAAAAATATCTCAGTCAGCTGGAAGCTGTGACTTACGGTTTAGGCCCAACCCTCTTGATTCATGGTCTCACCCCTGTCACGTGCACTGAGCTTTGAGTGTGTCACTCTGTGTGTTTATGGGATCAAAATGTAATGTAATTAACTTAATCCTGAACATGATAGAGAGGGCAGTCTAAATGCTTACAATATGAGCTACTTTACATAACATACTTTTTAGTTAGAAAATAAACACACAGGCACACTACACAACGGGACCTATAAGTATAGCTCTGTTCCCTGGGCATGTAGTTTCACATCTTGTATTGTAACTCATTGACACATCCACTCATTTCACAAATGAACACATTCAACATCTAGTCAGTCACAGTGGTACCTACCTACTTTCTGTAATATATTTATTTGTTAACTGTAATTTAATGGAGTACTTGTCTCATGCCTTTGTGTTGGTTGGGTAATAATATAAATACATTTATGTTGTGCCTGATATAGCTGTGTACACAGATGTAGTTTTCATAAAAAACCTCCGCTCTGGAATTGACCGTGTGGCCTGAGAGTGACACTGATTCAGTGTGAGTGAATGTTACATGTCAGTAGATCAAATGGTCTGTTCTGCAGCACTGGACCAAAGAAGAATCATATGATAGGTTGAATGGTGATGGAGGGAAAATGGATTCTGAAATACAGAAAGGGCAACATATGCTAACTAGCTATGGAAACTAGAATTTTGTGTTCYTTAATTTGATGCTGGTACAATCGCTTTCCATTGACCCCTTTTCCCAGTGTRTTCCTCTTCAGATTGTGACCCAGTTTGGGAGAGCTCACGAGCGTCTTTGRACCAAATGATCTCTTAGGATTTTGGGTCACTCACCAATTGGTCGTGCTTGAAATGCTGCTTCTTCGGACTACTATGTGGTTCATGATGGAACATCAATTCAAACTTCCTGAAACCGCTCTGAACTACATTAGTGCCTAATGCTTGACAATATTGTCATAATACACAAGCATTAAGCCACTGGCAGGCAGACTAAATATGGATTGCTCATTTATTTTGTCTAATTTATAATGCATCACCCTTATGCCAAATGCTAAGGATCATGCCATTCATTTGTTACTTGGAAAAAGTATTTAGATTTTTATGCTGTTTTGCTATGCTTTTCTTATGTACAGATTTTGGAAACAGAATGTTACTGCAAGGAGTTTGGTATTTATKAAAACGATTTACTAATTTAGAGGCAGGTAGTTGACGATATATGAAAGATTAAACATTTCACAACTTGTGGTGGGATGTTTGTGCTTAAGCAGAAATAGTTTCCTCTTTACAGTCCTATGAAGTTACTGTATATTTCTGACTCTGCTCAGAATCCATGTGCTGTTCTCAGGTTGTGCCACACAGACTGTTCTCTAGAGTCTGTGGACTGATCAGTGAGTGCCAGACAGGCTGCTTGTGAGTTAATCAGGACTCTGTCCAAGCAAATTACTCAATAGAAAATGTCAAAAACCAAAGTAATTACATTAAACATGCKGTTTCCTCTACACATATGTTACTCAGTTACAACTATTTGACAGTCATTTGTGAATGGGTTGGCAAAAGGCAATAAAATAAACAAAAGTAATTGTCTTTGTATTTATTTTTAAGAAAATAGAGATCACAAAAATGTGACGGTTGATACCAAAAATTGTACTATGTTAAAAGTCCAAATCAACCAGAACATGCACATGTTCAAGCATTCAGTTATAATGTTGTAGTCTATATCCCTAATATGTTTATAGCTAGAATATGTACTATAGAAGCCTGTTTGAGAGTTGCGTCTCCCACAGATCATACTCTGCTGCACTCAGGCTATATAGTTCCTGATGGATTTGGGGTCAGCTTGTTTACGTCACATCAACATTACACAATCTCTTTCCTATTACCAATACCTTTAAATGGCAGTCAATGCAAAAACAGTAACATTGATCAATTAGTTATCTACATATGAAGTAAAACATCTCATATCAATTTCCAATATGACCTCTTTAAAGCACCACAAACGTTTCAGTAGCAACCTCCTTTGCACTCCTTAGTCCTCTTTGCTTGCAGAATGTTCTGTCATTTCATATTTTTTTTCTCCTGTGTCCTCTGTGCAAATTTCTCTGTCTGCTTCACACAGTAGGATGAAAGGCGCAGCCAATCAGGGAAGAAAATGGACAGAGCAATGTGCTGTGGGACGGCAAAGAGAGACAGAGACATTTACAATCACATACAATAGTCTAATAGTATATACTGTTCATTCTGCATGGCTCATTTTTGGCTAAGGTAACAAAACCGTTAGAGTAGTTTGTTTTGAATATTTGCGTGGATAAGAGGAGTTCCTACCTGAAGAGCGTGAGACACACAGCCGCTGGTGTAGCTAGAGTGACCCACTGTGTTCAGAGCTTCACGGGCAAAAGCACTGGCACTCTTCAACAACAGGTTGGGGGGCAAGTTGTGGGTCATGTTAGTGGACACCATAAAGGGAGCCACACACTAAAGGAGAGGAAATTAAGAAAGGACAAGAGATAGGAAGAAACACAAAGATGCAAGGAAGGATACTGAAACAGGAGTGCATGTGATACAAMATTCTTAAAGTATTTTACCTGAACTGTTATTCCCTKTGACYTGTACTCTGAATTCAGAGAYCTGGAAAAATATGTCACAAAAATCTGCCAAGAAAAGAATGGATAACATTGATCCTCTGTAGCTGTTATAGAGCATGTCACTTACAATGCCAGGATAGTGGGTTTGATTCCCGGACCATCCGTATGTAAAATGTATGCATGCATGACTGTATGTCACTTTGGATAAAAGCATCTGCTGAATGGCATATACAGTTGAAGTCGGGTTTACATACACCTTAGCCAAAATTAACATCAGTTTTCACAATTCCTGACATTTAATCCAGTAAAAATTCCCTGTCTTAGATCAGTTAGGATCACCATTATTTTAAAATGTGAAATGTCAGAATAATAGTAGAAAATTTTTATTTCAGCTTTTTATTCTTTCATCACATTCCCAGTGGGTCAGAGTTTACATCACTCAATTAGTATTTGGTAGCATTGCCTTTAAATTGTTTAACTTGGGTCAAACGTTTCAGGTAGCCTTCCAAAGCCTTCCACAATAAGTTGGGTGAATTTTGGCCCATTCTTCCTGACAGAGCTGTGTAACGAGTCAGGTTTTAGGCATCTTTTGCTGCACACGCTTTTTCAGTTCTGCCAACAAATTTTCTATAGGATGAGGTCAGGGCTTGTGATGGCCACTCCAATACTTGACTTTGTTGCCTTAAACATTTGCCACAACTTTGGAAGTATGCTTGGGGTCATTGTATTTGGAAGACCCATTTGCGACCAAGCTTTAACTTCCTGACTGTCTTGAGATGTTGCTTCAATATATCCACATAATTTTCCTCTTATGATGCCATCTATTTTGTGAAGTCACCAGTCCCTCCTGCAGCAAAGCACCCCACAACATGATGCTGCCACCACCGTCTTCACGGTTGGAATGGTGTTCTTCGCTTGCAGCATCCCTTTTTCTCCAAACTTACGGTCATTATGGCACATTATTTTTGTTTCATCAGACCAGAGGACATTTCTCCAAAAATACGATCTTTTGTCCCAATGTGCAGTTGCAAACCGTAGTCTGGCTTTTTTATGGCGGTTTTGGAGCAGTGGCTTCTTCCTTGCTGAGGGCTTTCAGGTTATGTGATATAGGACTGTTTTACTGTGGATATAGATACTTTCGTACCTGTTTCCTCCCAGCATCTTCACAAGGTCCTTTGCTGTTGTTCTGGGATTGATTTGCACTTTTCGCACCAAAGTACGTTCATCTCTAGGAGACAGAACGCGTCTCCTTCCTGAGCGGTATGACGGCTGCATGGTCCCATGGTGTTATTACTCGATACTATTGTTTGTACAGATGAACGTGGTACCTTCAGGTGTTTGGAAAATTGCTCCCAAGGATGAACCAGACTTGTGGAGGTCTACCATTTTCTGTGGTCTTGGCTGATTTATTTTTATTTTCCCATGATGTCAAGCAAAGAGGCACTGAGTTTGAAGGTAGGCCTTGAAATACATCCACAGGTACACCTCCAATTGACTCAAATGATGTCAATTAGCCTATCAGAAGCTTCTAAAGCTATGACATTGTTTTCTGGAATTTTCCAAGCTGTTTAAATGCACAGTCAACTTAGTGTATGTAAACTTCTGACCCACTGGAATTGTGATACAGTGAATTATAAGTGAAATAATTAATAATAATAATAAACAAGAAATTTGTGGAGTGGTTGAAAAAAGAGTTTTAATGACTCCAACCTAAGCGTATGTAAACTTCCGACTTCAACTGTATATACACTGAACAAAAATATAATCGCAACATGTAAAGTGTTGGTCCCATGGTTCATGAGCTGAAATAAAAGATCACAGACATTTTCCATACGCACAAAATGCTTATTTCTCTCAAATTTTGTGCACAAATTAGTTTACATCCCTGTTAGTGAGCACTTCTCCTTTGCCAAGATAGTCCATCCACCTGACAGGTGTGGCATATCAAGAAGCTAATTAAACAGCATGATCATTACACCGGTGCGCCTTGTTAATGTTGAAACATTTTAAACAGAAATAACCAAACCAACATTTGAATGGTTAAAGACATGCTCCRGACCTTTGGCAACTACTAAGTATTTCTTTTAAACCTCCCTCTTCGGGGCCAATAAAAGGCCACTCTAAAATGTGCAGTTTTGTCACACAACACAATGCCACAGATGTCTCAAGTTGAGGCAGTGTGCAATTGGCATGCTAACTGCAGAAATGTTCACCAAAGCTGTTGCCAGAGATTTGAATGTTAATTTCTGTGAGAGAAATTACGTATTCACCTGATTTGTTTGATTTTAATAGTTAACAATATATACTTAACAATAGTAAGACATTTCTGTCCTAYTAATGCTGTGTTTTTATGGTCTCCACTCTAGCTTCCTGCAGCTGGTCTGGGTGTCGAGGACATGGGTTTTACTAGAGATAGCTTGAGCTGTCAATTGATTGATGTCTTGGTGATGAAAACTAAACAGCCACATTCCATTCTATRATTAGTGGTGCATGTGAGACATATGTCTCTGGGCTGACAGCCTGCATTCCATAGATAAGATGTGGTGTGTGTGACTCGAGATAGAGATAATCTGGAGGAGTAGAACAAACATCAGGTGCAGATAACCAGATGAACCCAAGATGGCTTATGGTGACCCCAATCTGCATGGGAGGTGTGGAACCAGCATTCTTASTGTCAGCTATAACCAGCATTCTTAGTGTCAGCTATAACCAGCATTCTTAGTGTCAGCCATATAAGAAACAGCATTTTTTGTAAAGGTTAGACTCTCAGTCCAACACTCAAGGTGTTGGGTCGACCAGCTTCATTATTGCAATAATTAATCGRTATTGAATAAAGATGATTGTTTGAAAAAATGACAAAGTCTCTCTCACTTGATTAGAATATTCCACAACATTTCTCTACCATAAGCCGCCTCAAAAGTCGTTCTAGAGAATTTGGCAGTATGTCCAACCGGCCTCACAACCGCAGACCACGTGTAACCACACCAGTCCAGGACCTCCACATCCGGTTTCTTCACTTGCGTGATCGTTGGAGGGGGGAGGGGGTTTTAAGGAGTATTTCTGTCTGTAATAAAGTCCTTTTGTAGGGAAAAACTCATTCTGACTGGCTGGGTCTGGCTCCCCAGTGGGTAGGCCTATGCCCTCCCAGGCCCACCGATGGCTGCACCCCATCCAAGTCATGTGAAATCCATAGATTAGGGCCTAATGAATTTATTTCAATTTACTGATATCCTTATATGAACTGTAACTCAGTAAAAGTGTTGCATGTTGCGTTTATATTTTTGTTCAGTGTATGTATGTACATGAGGTTGAGCGTGTATGTGTGTGATACATTGTGTATGCTTGAGTGAGAGAAAGTTAAGTGAAAGGGAGAGGCACCTTGGTGGCGGAGTAGAGAGACAGCATGGGTTGTGGTTGAGCACCTGCCTCTGAAGTGGCCGTCTTTGCTTGACATCAAAATGGGAAAATAAAAAAAATAAAAATTCAGCCAAGACCGTCAGAAAAAAAATGGTGATGTGACATTCTTGCGCCTACTATAACCAAGTCCCTGTGTAGTACTCAGATGCCTTTGGGGTATGTAGAGCCAATTTCCAGAGAATCACAAGAGTGCTTGTGAAGTAGGCGCCCTCTTGCTTGCAACACACTTTGTACAGGGTCCTGCCAGCAATTAGTGTCTCTTAACTAATGGAATTGAAGGTCAGGCTGTCTTAAAATTTGTGATAGGCAATCACGACTACGGCAAGTTATAAACCCAAATGAGACCTCT
This sequence comes from Salvelinus sp. IW2-2015, assembly GCF_002910315.2. Lineage (NCBI taxonomy): Eukaryota > Metazoa > Chordata > Actinopteri > Salmoniformes > Salmonidae > Salvelinus > Salvelinus sp. IW2-2015. Next base: position 27,462,244 of record NC_036863.1, on the reverse strand, counting down.
CGACTTTGTTTACGTGCCACGGTCCAAAGCATATTCATTTATATGACACAAACTTTGGAAGTATGCTTGCGCAGCTGGTCCACTAGTGAGTAAGCGTTCCTGGCATTCTCCTAGAGTGGATGAAAACGACACCATCTTGCGCACCAATACTGTCTTCTTTGGTGAACCTTGCTTCGTGTGACTGATGTCCTTGAAGAAGTTGCTTCAATATATCCACAATAATTTTCCTCCTCATGATGCCATCTAGTTTGTGAAGTGCACCAGTCCCTCCTGCAGCAAAGCACCCCCACAACATGATGCTGCCACCACCGGGCTTCACGGTTGGGATGGTGTTCTTCGCTTGCAAGCATCCCCTTTTTCCTCCAAACATAACAACGGTCATTATGGCCAAACAGTTCTATTTTTGTTTCATCAGACCAGAGGACATTTCTCCAAAAAGTACAATCTTTGTCCCCATGTGCAGTTGCAAACCGTAGTCTGGCTTTTTTATGGCGGTTTTGGAGCAGTGGCTTTCTTCCTTGGCTGAGCGGCTTTTCAGTTATGTCGATATAGGACTGTTTCGTGGATATAGATACTTTGTACCTGTTTCCTCCAGCAATCTTCACAAGGTCCTTTGCTGTTGTTCTGGGATTGATTTGCACTTTTCGCACCAAAGTAGTTCATCTCTTAGGAGACAGAACGCTTCTCCTCCTGAGGGTATGACGGCTGCGTGGTCCCATGGTGTTTATACTGCGTACTATTGTTTGTACAGATGAACGTGGTACCTTCAGGGTTTGAAATTGCTCCCAAGGATGAACCAGACTTGTGGAGGTCTACCATTTTTCTGGGTCTTGGCTGATTTATTTTTATTTTCCCATGATGTCAAGCAAAGAGGCACTGAGTTTGAAGGTAGGCCTTGAAATACATCCACAGGTACACCTCCAATTGACTCAAATGATGTCAATTAGCCTATCAAAGCTTCTAAAGCTATGACATTGTTTTCTGGAATTTTCCAAAGCTAGTTTAAAGGCAC
>NC_036863.1:27450420-27461207 GCF_002910315.2 Salvelinus sp. IW2-2015 | reverse complement strand
ACATGTTGATGATCAGACCGTTCCCTCTGGAAAGACAGGACAGGTAAATAAAGGGACAATTTCATAGATTGAAATCATTAAGATTCACGTTTCATTGATATCACCATGATATATGTACCTTGCAACCATGCGTGGAGAAACCAGTCTGGTCATCTGAGGAATGATAACACCATCAGTACCATCACCAACATCTCCATAATCACCAGAATCCTCTTTCACCCCCATCATCATCATCATCCGCATCATGATCATCATGATCAACAACACCAACATTAATCTCCTAAACGTTACCATTATATTTTTCACATAATGACCAAATATTAAAAGCTATGACTTTGTATGAGCCATAACTAGTTTAGAAACAAAAACTAAGACATGGACCATGCATAGAACTTCACAGAGGAGTCTATATAAGTCCTGACAGATCATCTCACCTGGGTGACAGAGAGGATGTTACAGTTGATCACCTGGGTGGTTCTCTGTGTTAGGGAGGAATGAAAACACAAATTAACTCAACTATTACCTGAAGCTTTAAATCCAACCATAGTACATTATTACCTTGTTAGAATCAAAATGGCACCCAAAACATGATATATACAGTTAAGTCGGAAGTTTACATACACCTTAGCCAAAAACATTTTCACAATTCCTGACATTTAATCCAAGTAAGAATTCCCTGTCTTAGATCAGTTAGGATCACCACTTTATTTTAAGAATGTGAAATGTCAGAATAATAGTAGAGAGAATTATTTATTCAGCTTTTTATTTCTTTCATCACATTCCCAGTGGGTCAGAAGTTTACATACACTCAATTAGATTGTAGCATTGCCTTTAAATTGTTTAACTTGGGTCAAACATTTCAGGTATTCAACACATTTCAAACATTTCAACACAAGCTTCCCACAATAAGTTGGGTGAATTTTGGCCTATTCCTCATGACAGAGCTGGTGTAACCGAGTCAGGTTTGTAGGCCTCCTTGCTTGCACACACTTTCAGGTCTGCCCACAAATTTTCTATAGGATTGAGGTCAGGGCTTTGTGATGGCCACTCCAATACCTTGACTTTGTTGTCCGTAAGCCATTTTGACACAACTTTGGAAGTATGCTTTAGGTCATTGTCCATTTGGAAGACCCATTTGCGACCAAGCTTTAACTTCCTGACTGATGTCTTGAGAAGTTGCCTTCAATATATCCACATAATTTTTCCTCCTCATGATGCCATCTAGTTTGTGAAGTGCACCAGTCCCTCCTGCAGCAAAGCACCCCCACAACATGATGCTGCCACCACCGGGCTTCACGGTTGGGATGGTGTTCTTCGGCTTGCAAGCATCCCCTTTTCCTCCAAACAACAACGGTCATTATGGCCAAACAGTTCTATTTTTGTTTCATCAGACCAGAGGACATTTCTCCAAAAAGTACAATCTTTGTCCCCATGTGCAGTTGCAAACCGTAGTCTGGTTTTTATGGCGGTTTTGGAGCAGTGCTTCTTCCTTGGCTGAGCGGCCCTTTCAGTTATGTCCGTATAGGACTGTGGATATAGATACTTTTGTACCTGTTTTCCTCCAGCATCTTCACAAGGTCGCTTTTGCTGTTGTTCTAGAATGATTTGCACTTTTTTCGCACCAAAGTATGTCATCTCTAGGAGACAGAACGCTTCTTCCTTCCTGAGCGGTGTATGACGGCTGAGTTGGTCCCATGTGTTTATCTTGCGTACTATTGTTTGTACAGATGAACGTGGTACCTTCAGGTGTTTTGGAAATTGCTTCCCAAGGATGAACCAGACTTGTGGGGGTCTACCATTTTTTTCTGTAGGTCTTGGCTGATTTATTTTTATTTTCCCATTGATGTTCCAAGAAAACAGTCAACTTAGTGTATGTAAACTTCTGACCCACTGGAATTGTGATACAGTGAATTATAAGTGAAATAATCTGCCTGTAAACAATTGTTGGAAAATGTACTTGTCATGCATAAAGTAGATGTCCTAACCGACTTGCCAAAAMTAGTTTGTTAACAAGAAATTTGTGGAGTGGTTGAAAAACGAGTTTTAATGACTCCAACCTAAGTGTATGTAAACTTCCGACTTCAACTGTATACATAGACCATTTATGTGAGTGGGGTGTGTGTGAATCCTACCTGCTCAGGGTTGGGAATGTCCAGGAAATGTACCAACTTGTCAGAATAGTTCATGCCTACATTATTAACTGTAAATGWGGAGTGTCAGAATATATTTCTATGTAATTGATTATTAAATTTCACTACTAACATCCATTGAAAGAGAGAAAAGCTACAGTGCCTTGAGAAAGTATTCACACCCCTTGACTTTTCCCACATTTTGTTGTGTTACAGCCTGAATTTAAAATGGATTAAATTGAGATGTGTTGTCACTGGCCTACACATAATACCCCATAACGTCAAAGTGGAATTATGTTTTTAGAAATGTTTACAAATTCATTAAAAATGAAAAGCTGTAATGTCTCAAGTCAATAAGTATTCAACCCCTTTGTTATGGCAAGCCTAAATAAGTTCAGGAGTAGAAATGTGCTTAACAAGTCACATAAGTTGCACGAACTCACTCTGTGTGAAATAATAGTGTTTAACATGATTTTTGAATGACTACCTCATCTCTGTACCCCACAAATACAATTATCTGTAAGGTCCCTCAGTTGAGCAGTGAATTTAAAACAGATTCAACCACAAAGACCAGGGAAGTTTTCATAATGACTCGCAAAGGGCACCTATTGGTAGATGGGTGAAAATGTTAAAAAAGSAGACACTGAATATCCCTTAGAGGATGGTGAAGTTATTAATTACACTTTGGATGGTGTATCAATACACCCAGTCACTACAAAGATACAGGCGTCCTTCCTAACTCCGTTGCTGAAGACAAAGGAAATAGCTCAGAGATTTCACTATGAGACCAATGGTGACTTTAAAACAAGTTACAGAGTTTAAGGAGATGTGATAGGAGAAAACTGAGGATGGATCAACAACATTGTACTTTTTCCACAATACTAACCTAAATGAGAGTGAAAAGAAGGAAGCCTGTACAGAATAAAAAATATTACAAAGCATGCATCCTGTTTGCAATAAGGCACTAAAGTAAAACTGCAAAACATGTRGCAAAGAAATTTACTTTTTGTCCTGAATACAAAGTGTTTTTGGGGGTAAATCCAACATAACACATCACTCAGTACCACTATTCCTRTTTTCAAGCATCATGGTGGCTGCATCATGTTATGGAAATGCTTATCATTGGCAAAGACTAGGGAGTTTTTTTTATGAAACAAATAAACAGAATAGAGCTAAGCACAGGAAAAATCCTAGAGGAAAACATGGTTCAGTCTGCTTTCCAACAGACACTGGGAGACAAATTCACCTTTCAGCAGGACAATAACCTCAAACACACTGGAGTTGCTTACCAAAACATTGAATATTCCTGAGTGGTCTAGTTACGGTTTTGACTTAAAATCGTCTTGAAAATCTATGGCAAGACTTGAAAATGGCTGTCTAGCAATAATCAACTTGACAGAGCTTGAAGAATTAAAAAAAATTGCWAATATTTTACATTCCAGGTGTGCAAAGCTCTTAGAGACTTTACCCAGAAAAACGAACTGTTATAATCACTGCCAATGGTGATTCTAACATGTATTGACTCAGGGGTGTGAATACTTATGTAAATTAGGTATTTCTGTATTTTATTTTCAATACATTTGCAAACATTTCTAAAAACATGTTTTCACTTTGTCATAATGGGGTATTGTGTTTTTTCAAATCAATTTCGATTTCAGGCTGTAACACAACAAAATGTGGGGGTATAAATACTTTCTGAAGGCACTGTATGTTGACGGTAATAAGAGCACATTCTACATTTAATTGCAGACTAGCTTTAGTTCCTTTCTCATTTCCTGATTGTCGTTCCCTTTATGACTCCTTGTTCTCCTCCTCCTATATATCATTGCCATAGGTTCCCTACCTAGGATGCCTATGTCCAGGTCCCGTAGTGCCTCAGCTATARCAGGGTAGATGTCATGGCCCTCTGTGAAGTCTGTCTGGATGATCTGGGTCTGGCGTCCATGTTGGCTCTCTGGAACAAACATATTGACGTACAATTTCATTTAAAGGGTCAATWACATTTGCATATTGATCTTTTGTACCTCAACTCTTCATTTAGTTCTGTTTTTCCATCTCAGCCCTTCACTCACCAATTTCCTTGGCGACAATGTGGAGTTTATCTTTTGACCGGCTGACCAGTACAATGTCCAGACCTCTTCTGGCCAACTGTAGTGTCCAGGAAGAAAGGCAACTGTTACGTGAGTAAAGACTCATTTTACAAAGCACTTGAATTACATSCTTATGCATGCATCAATCTTGTCTGTACACAGGCGAGAATCAGTAAAGACTCACCTCATTTGCATAAGCTTTGCCAATCCCTGAGGTAGCCCCTGTGACAACTGTAGAAAGGAGATCATGGTCAGAATTAGTTAGTCTGCAGACTTCCATAATTACATATTACTACTATTGTTGTGTCTCCTCATCCTCTGCAGTGAGAGGTCTCAGAGAGGTCAGGTCGGACACTGGATGTGACTGCAGGATGGAGGAACATTTAAGGATCTCACTCTCTCTTCCTTTCTTTCACAATGCTGGCAGGAATGCTGCTATCCTGGTCTGCTCGGTGGAAGCATACTATCGTTTGTCATCAGATACTTGTAAAATTGTTTTATAGTGGCCATTGTCAAGCACTGGCAACAACTTTTCTCCAACTGCTGCCAAAAGTGTAAAATTATGTGCTGCAATAACCAACAGGAAAGTTATGTTTCCAAATGAGACTGAAGTGGACCAGTGCCCACACAAATCCTGTTCCACCTAACAGCAGATATCATCTTGGGCACAGGGCAAAATAGTGAGCTGTAAAGTGGAATGTGACCTGCCTCTCTCAGTCTTCCATTGAACAGGGCTAGGGTAAGGTGCACAGGGGACACATGATACACTCAGGGTGGGTTGCACCAACATGGTTTAAATTAATGTAGGTTTTGTTTTTTGTATTATTTATTATTGTCGTTACTTAACATTATTGACCCATTTATTATTTGTCCGCTAGCCACCTGATCATGGCACGTCAAAGAAGTTCAAATTTCYMCGCTTATGAAAAAAAACTATTGAGCTGATGGAGGAATTTAGTAACATACTGGAGGATATAAAGACAGACAACACGACTGTCAAAAAGAAGTGAGACGCCTGGGCCATTTTATGCGACAAATGTAATGGATCGGCACGGATTAAAGAGAAGAGGGACCCAAATTGGATGAAAGCGTGCTGGAAAACAATTAAAGGCGAAAGCCAAAAAGGATGCTGCAGCGGAGAGGCGGGGGCTCTTTCAGACCGGAGGGGAGCATCGGTCCAATGGAATTGRTCCTCTCTCCCAGAAGATATGCGAGATGATTCCTCAGCAGTTTGCCCCTCTCCATWACCCCTATGATGACGACGGACAACTTGACCCACCAATATTTAGTAAGCATAAATAACTGTTAAATATCAATGCCTATAATACACGTTAAAACTAACGTTAATGCTACAATGTTACCGTTGTCAGGCCCGTTACAGCATGTTGCATAACATCATCATTCGTACCAAGGCAATATCATAAACCCCAATTCAATTGTTGTACAAAATGGGCACATAAATAGCCTACTAATAATGAGTTAATTATCAGAAAACTCAACAGGTCTCTAATTATTCTCTGAGGAACTCGTTATGGTCTCTCCGCAGTAGATATGCTGTCATTTATCAGTTAAACCACCTCAAGTGGCAGTTTAGAATTAATCTCCAATCTAAATGTATATCGTTTTTTWAATTAATTGAGCAACAGGCTTACAATTCATCTAGGTTTAAAGTGAAAATTARACTTAGATTAGAGGAAGGATGTAATTTAACTAGGATTAATTTAAAACTAGGTTTAACATTTGGTGCAACAATATTAATAGATACACCTTGATTTAACCCAGTTTAAGAGTTCATCCATGTTGGTGCAACCCACCCTCAGTCTACTGTAGTTTTTTTTTATCTTGTAGAGAACGTCTAAAGAATCATGTAACATAGCCATTACTATGACTAAAAAGAGAATGCATTTATTTTCATAAATAAACAAATRTCAGTCTACTGTAAAAATAGCTTCCTTTACATAGCATGTAGCCTGCCTTACCTGCCCATTGTCCATATGCCTTTAAATCAGTTTGCCAAACTTTTGACAGCACGTACACTCTGAATCCACACCAGCAAATCCAGGACCATTTTAGCATGTAATACAGCACTGTGAAGCCACCTATGAACACCAGTCCCCTCACAAGTATCGAGTCTGATACAGTGACAGTATCCATGTCTGGGCAAATTTCACTCACACTTTAGCAGACAGTTCTTCAAAAATATGAACTTTGGCTGGTTTTATAGTAGAAATGAACATGCTTACTTAGACATACAACGTGCAACGCTCCGCCCAAGAATCTTAATCTAATCGGCGCATTGGTCAGGAATATTTCCTGGTGCGTCATCTCAGCAAATCAATAGGCAAAAGCAGTATGACGCTTCCCCGCACGGTATTCATCGTCCCCCACAAGAGTAATACCAAAGAGGAAAATGCGACGCGAGAGGTTTTACTCTGGCCCCAAAATATAGATATTTATAGAGCTCTGGCTATACAAATACTACAGTTTATAGCTTCCTGTCCAATGTTCCCGCCTCCTTCTACGCCACTTGAACCGTATAGAGAGTAATGATAATGGCGTTTTGTAAAGCCAATGGGAAAATCAGTGGTGGAAAAATTACTCAATTACCATACTTGAGTAAAAGTAAAGATAYCTTAATAGAAAGTCACTCAAGTAAGAATGAAGGTCACCCAGTAAAATATTACTTGAGTCTAAAAGTCTAAAAACACTTGTTTTTAAATATACTTAAGTATCAAAAGTAAATGTAACTGCAAAAATATACTTAAGTATCAAAAGTAAAAGTATAAATCATTTCAAATGTCTTATTTTAAGTAAACCAAAAGGCACGATTTTYTTKTTTTTTTACTTTATAGATAGCCAGGGGCACACTCCAACAATCAGACATAATTGACAAGCGAAGCATTTGTGTTTAGTGAGTCCGCYAGATCAGAGCCARTAGGGATGACCAGGGATGTTATTTTGATAAATGCATGAATTGGACCATTTTCCTGTCCTGCTAAGCATTCAAAATGTAAGGAGTAGGCTACTTTTGGTTGTCAGGGAAAATGTATGGAGTAAAAAGTACATTATTTTCTTTAGGAATGCAGTCAGGGTTGAGTAGGTGTCACGCCCTGACCTTAGAGATCCTTTTTATGTCTCTATTTTGGTTTGGTYAGGGCGTGAGTTTGGGTGGGCATTCTATGTTTTGTGTTCTATGTTTTCTATTTCTGTGTTTGGCTGGGTGTGGTTCTCAATCAGAGGCAGCTGTCTATCGTTGTCTCTGATTGAGAACCATACTTAGGTAGTCTTTTCCCACCTGTGTTTGTGGGTAGTTGTTTTCTGTTTTTTTGTGTGTCTGCAACAGACAGAACTGTTTCGGTTCGTTCTCGTTGTTGGTTTTGTTATTAAGTGTTCAGTATTATTAATAAATCATGAACACTTACCACGCTGCGCTTTGGTCACCTTCTTCTCAGACGGCCCGTTACAGTAGGTTACTTTTTCTAACTGTATCCGTTACAGTTACAAGTTAGCTGTCCAAAATTGTAATCCAGTAACGTAACTTTTTGGATGACCCAAACTCAGTAAATGAATTTGATTACATTTCATTACTTTTAGATTACTTTACTCTTAAGCGGCTTTAGAAGAAAGACACAAATGTATGTTACAAATTGAAATACATCTATTGCAGGATAATCAATGTTAAAGTTACATAGCTGGCCATACATGGATGTTAAAATGTACTTTATGGTTTGGTTATGTGGCTTCTTCTAACCATCGCTTTCTACTACAATATAATAATACGATTAAATCTATCTTTCATTAAACCAGTCTCTATCAGAATTCCAATAAATGTTATACTCCCTTTGATCTTCAAGAATGGACTTGGAATATGGAAGTATAGATAGACTAATTGTTTTACTTGAGCATGACCCCAAAACTAAGGACTTTTTAGCTAGCCCTACTCTGTGTTTATGATTTTGATGTCATGGAGGACTGATTGGATTCATTGATTCGAGTTGAAAAATAAATGCTGCGAGTGTGCAAAGCTTTCATCAAGGCAAAGGGTGGCTACTTTGAAGAATCTAAAATTATTTTGTATGTTTAACACTTTTGGTTACTACATGATTCCATATGTGGTATTCATAGTTTTGATGTCTTCACTATTATTCTACAATGTAGAAAATAGTTAAAAATAAAGATAAACCTTGAATGAGTAGGTGTTTAACTTTTGACCGGTAGTGTATATATAATTTATAAGTCCAAAAATAAATGTAGCAACTACAGATTGCCAATTTAAGTCTATCAAATGTGTGCAAGTTTGAGAATGTGTCCATGAGGCCTATGGATTTTTTTTTTTATCAGCATGAATTAGGTTGAGCAATAAAAGCCCCGCTTTTATTCCATAGGCTTGGATCCGCAATATGCAGCTGTTGCAAGAGCGCATTTTTCACTGGCTGTCCACTGGTTTCAAAAACAATGATTAATAGGCAGCTTAAACTTTTTGAATTCAACCATTATTGGGTTCAAATACACATTTAGATTTGTGAAGAGCCATCCACAATCCGTAAGGCGCAAATAGCTAAATGAGAGAGCAGCAGTGTGATTCACACCAATGCGCTAACGTTATGTAAATATCAATAAGTAAAATCCGTATCGYCGTAGACTACACCACTATTGTCATCCTTACCTCCAAGAAAGAGGGTTCATATCTACTGTGTGAAAGGCACTCAATGCACGTAACTGACGTGAGGTTTATCTAGTCAATCCGCCATAGCAATGTTTTTTTTCTGTTGGCAGGGTTCACACACACACACTAGCTGAATTTGCAGAGCTAGCACGCAAACTAAAGCAAACGTTAACCATCAAGTTAGCTAGTACCTATTCCATTTATGTGGCGTCGTCAAATATGGAATCTTTGCTATCGTCAGTTTATTCCGAGATTAGCATGCAGCTGGAGTGCTTCAAAGTCCCCGTGATAAGGTTAGCGATAAACTGAAGTCCAAACTGAACAGAACAGAACTACACTCTCTTCTACCATTGTCTTAAATATATTTAATGGTCTCGTTGGAAAAGCTAAATTGTCGCTAGTGAACTTTTTAATTTTTATTTCACCTTTATTTAACCAGGTAGCAAAGATTATAGCAAACACCACAGAAACGGAATTGGTGCTCGCTCGCTTTGCAAATTCAGCTATTGTTGGAAGCCAGCCAATATGAAACAAACTATATTAAAATTACGAAAGGTTGCAGCATATGTTGTGTAAATGGTGAACTCATACAGCTGTCAACTCTAGTCACTGCAATCCGTTTCACATTTGCTAGCTACCTTTTAGATCGAAGCACATATAGAATGATAGAAGATAAGATGATAGAAGCCCATCTYCTACTGTAAATAACCTACACAATGTGTGTGTGTRKMSMSMSMSMSMSRKRKARAAAWRKSRSARAAAARAYRSRSAYMWSAGTATTTTTCAGTACACCRAAACRCAAAGTAAGAACCCTAGTAGCCTAATATCTCAAAGACTAGTTGATAAAATGTTCATAAGAAAGAAGTGAAATGCTAATGGAAATGTTTCACAATGATGTCATTAGGCAGAGCAGGCAACAGATGGCACACAGACAGCAGAGTTGGGGACAGATATGCAGGGACAGACTGGCAGAGACAGGGCGTCTCAGGTAAGTTTGTTGAGTCTTTGTTTGGCAACATTATGAAAGGTTCTCCATTTTTGTTTTTGTAAATAGGGACATAATTGGAAAATGCTATGGATACCCCCACTCTCAACTTAAACAAATCTTAGTTCAGTCACCAGTTTAAGGCAATGGTATTGCTGTTGTGATTAATTGTGTTGTTTTGGGTACCGGTAGTTATGAGTACGGCAAACACCTTATTTMTTTTCTAGGAGACAGACTGTGAGTCATTGAGGGTGGTGAAAGGGAAAGAGCCAGGGAGAGAGACTTCAGAGAACAATGTCACAGCCACGGCAGGACCAGGTGTCACCCTTGTTGCCAGCAGCACCAGTATAGGGGACAGTGGCACAGCATTGTCCAGTTACCTCAGTGATGGCACAAAACTATATCAGCCACACCCACAATTTATAGAACCGCAAACTCTTGCCAACAGAGTGTTGAGTAGTTTGCAGTTTAGTACATGACAGTACACTTACTAATTATTTAATGTTATTTTTATTTAAAATTGCATACTTTGTGTGACATACTTGTACATAGCTGCTGTTTGAAGAGTTGAGACACTGATGAGGATATTTGGTTGATTTAGTTGGGTTATTATTGAAGTAGTTATTTTGCTTTTAGAACTGTACTTATTTGTATCTTTTTGTTCTTGTAAAACTATTGTAGTAGACTCAGGCCAGTGGAGACCAACTTTGTGATGGTTCTCAATGGAGATTATTTAGACGAGATCACACCATGTTATATATTACGAAAACTGCACCCATACAGTGTACAGTACCATTGCCACCTACTGGCCTTTCTTGGTATTGCTGGTTTTAAGTACAAATACCTGCATACATACTGGACTGATAAGCAACACTGCTATAACTATATAGTAGTAGTATTATAATGATTTAAACATT
>NC_036863.1:27442366-27450395 GCF_002910315.2 Salvelinus sp. IW2-2015 | reverse complement strand
ACGTTTCAAGGAGAAGTTTCGGCGCATTATCCCTGGCTACATATATCAATCCATCAATAAAAGGAGTGTTGTGTTTCACTGTACAAAGGGTTTTCAAGCCACCATCTTTTGCCAAAGAGCAGATGCATTGCCTTCATTAGTCAGGATTTAGGAACTGGAGAAAAGCCATGAAGCAATTTCACAGCACATCAAACTGCCAAACCCACTGCCACTTTGTAATGTACAGCGACACCAGTAAATCCAATCAAGTGTTCCAGTTATCCAGCGCGTGGGGTAACAGCAGGATGACGCAAGGCCTTGCTTTTGATGAAATTGTATAGTTCGTGCGGCATGTAGTAGCAGTTACAAGCCTTAGAGGCCACACGGATGACAGTCGGAATTTATACCAGCTTTTGAAATCTAGGGCAGAAGAGGCATATCCATTTTACGAAGTGGTACAGAGCGTACCACATTACCAAAAGGCCCCAAAGCACGGAATGAAATTTCTGAACATCACTGGCCAATACAGTTCATTCGAGCCATTGCAGCTGAGATTAGTCTTTGCCGATGTACAATTGTTCAGTAAGTTGTTGATGTACTCAAGACTAGTCTCTTGGTGACTGAACAGCGAGAGGTCTGTCCTGCTTATGTTGACCATGACCTTGTCCTCGACAAGATCTCTTGCTAACAGGGTGATCGGAAACAAAGGCAGGGCATATGCGGAGTGGCAACTGATGTGTTGTTGAGGCTCAACTTTGCCCATGGCTGGCTTACGTGGCAGAGTGACTGATAGTGCCTCAAAACATGGCAGGGAAAATACACAGGTGCACAGGAAATAGTGAGAGGCAGCAGCCATTAGCCCTCTATGTACATTGTGGAGCACACGAGTAAATCTGAATTCACGGGTGGCTGCTCTACCTCCCCACTGATCCGGGATTCCCTTTCTTGGCCATCAGTTAGGGTCCCTCTATGGCCAGTTCAGGAAAGTTTAGAGATGTTTGAATCAATATCACGTCCAAAGATACAATTCGACCACCCATGAAACCCCTATGTCCAACAGGTGAGACTGGCGCGAATACTGCTATTACGAGCTGTGCTGGGCGTATGAGCGGTACTAGAGCAGCCTAAGGGAGATGGCCAAAAACTCATGCCAAGACAGCTTCAATGCCAGTGGCTTGTATCGAGCACTTCCAGCAAAGGCAAGACTGTGTTGGCCTCACACGTTGCCTCTGCCTGTTCTTGAGAGCTGAATGGCTAAAATTTCACTGCAGAAGAAAAACTCAGACTGTCTTGCGTATGCAGCTGCAGTCGAGTGTGTGCGTCATTCTCTTAGGGCAAGGAGAGAATGACGAAAGCTACCTTTGGACTGTAATGAGAAAGCAAAGCAGTTGACTTGACTACGTTGAAATCCATGAGACGCACTCAGAACGATTTGCTGGCAAAGCAGATGGATCACTATAGGGCAGAATTCTTTTAAGTGTTGGATTCTGTGTTTCTGGAGTTCGAGTCTTGATCACCGTTCATTGACCAGGCAGTCTAAACGTCCTGCAAAAGTTGAAAGAGCGCTTTCTCACGGGGGAGTTGCATGGTCTCTTAGATCAGTACCCAGAGCTGAACATAGATTCTCTTTCAGTTGCCAGATCCCTCTCTTTCACCCAACAAATACCCCTGTGCAAGCCAGTGGAGAGCAGCAAGCGGCCCTCCAGGAGGCTTTCATGGAAGTGCAGGGTGGTTTGCCCAAGTTGAGTGCTGATCAGAATTTTGTTTTGTGGCCAGTGTCTTCTGTGAGCTGAGAGGAGTTTCCCCAGTGCCACCTCCCGCCAGCGTTAAAGAACCTTTGGCTACCGGGCCTAGCCCATGCAAGAAAGAGACTAACCGCTAGGTTGTTCCCTGTAAATGTTAATAAAGCAGGCTGACAGTCCTTTAAGAAGGGAAATATTGAAGAATTTGTTGGAACATTTTGAAGCACAAACATAAGCTGGGATGTGTGTGTGTGATATAGTTGTGTGTGGTCACGAGAATGAGAAAGGGCCACTGATGGTAATAATAACCAAATACCCATAAGTGTGTTACGAGTGGCGTTGTGGAGAGCCGAGCGGCCGGGCCGGCCCGAATGTATGGGCCAGGCTATGTAAACATCCTTTTTTAACATTGATTGTATCCTGGCACATAGATGTATTTCTAATTGGTTTTAAACATACATTTTTGTCTTTCTTCTTAATAAATGACCCGTGCTTAAGAGTAAAGTGATATCTAAAAAATGAAGTTAAGGAAAAGTGGTTAATTCCGAGAAAAACTCAAGGTTTTACTTGGACGTGGTTTGTGTGCAGCGGCAAAAAGTTACAGTTGTTAACTGATTATCAGAATTAGGTTGAGACCACTTAAAGCAGAGCTTGTAAACCTGCATAGGCGGAATCTACATTTAGGAAAAAGAGTAATCTCTTACTTTAACTGTGTTCTCCGGTGGCTGAAGATAGAAGGTGACCAAAAGAAGCGGGGCAGGCGGGTGGGTTAAGTGTTCCATCTGAGTTATTAATAAATTAGCTGAAGAGCACTGAATTAACATAAAAACCCGAGAGACAACAACGTTGAAGAAACGACCGACAAATCCGAAAACGTGTGAGCTGTGTTTCTTCCCTATGCAGGAGAAACACCACAAAAAAAAACAGAAAACAGAGCTACCCACCAAGAACACGGTGGGAAAAAGACTACCTAAGATGGTTCTCAATCGGAGACAAACGATAGGACCAAGGCTTGCCCTCTGATTGTTGGAGAACCACACCCAGTGCCAAAACAACAGAAATAGAAAACATTAGAACCCACAAAAACATAGAATGCCCCACCCAAACTCTCACGGCCCCTGACCAAACCAAAAATAGAGACAAAAACAAAGGGATTCTCTTTAAGGTCAGGGCCGTGACACGCGTACTCATACCCTGACTATGCATTCCTAAGAAGAAAAAAATAAATTGTACTTTTTTTACTCCCACTACATTTTCCCTTGACAACCCAAAAAAGCAGGCCTACTCCTTACATTTTTGAATGCTCTAGCAGGACAGGAAAAAAAATGGTAGTCCCAATTCATGCATTTAATCCAAAATAACATCCTGATTCTATCCTAATTGGCTCTGAAATTCTGGCGGATATCACTAAACACCAAAATGGCTTCGCTTGTCAATTATGGTCTGAATTGTTGGAGTGTGCCACGGTGGCTATCTGTTATGAAAGTAAAAGAAAACAAAGAAAAATCGTGCCCTTTATTGGTGTTTAAGCTTAAAATAAAAGACATTTGAATGATATTATACTTTACTTTTGATGACTTTAAAAGTTATAATTTATTGCAAAGGTTTTACTAATCTTAAACTTTACTTTTAAGTATCCATAGTACAAAACCAGAATTTTTAACTTTTGTACTCAAGTATATTTTACTGGGTGACCTTTCTCACTTGAGTGTACTTTCTATTAGACAGGTATGTTTTACTTTTACTCAGAGTATGGTAATCATTAAGACTTTTTCCACCATCTGATTTTCCAATTTGGCTTTACAAAAAACCCGCAGTATTCATTTACTCGCTATAGCGGTTCCAAAGGTGGCGTAGAAAGGAGGGCCGGGAACATTGGACAGGTACTAGTGTTATTATATCGTGTTATTGTGTTATAGGCCAGTAGGCTCTATAAATATTCTAATGATTCTTGGGGCCAGAGTAAAAAAAAAAACCTTCTTCGCGGTCGCATTTATCCCTCTTGGTATTTACCTCTTGGTGGGGGACGATGAATACCGTCGGGGAAGCCGTCATACTGGCTTTGCCTATTGAATTTGCTGAGATGGACCGCACAGAAAAATATTCCTTGTATGTCTCTATATCTCGTCTCTATTAGATTAAAGATTTCTTGGGCGGAGCGTGCAACGTTTGTATGTCCTAAGCTAAGGCATGTTTCATTTCTTACTATAAAACCAAGGCCAAAAGTGGTCATCTGTATTTGAAGGAGCTGTCTGCTAAAGTGTGAGTTGAAAGTTTTTGCCCAGGGACATGGATAGCTGTTCAACTGGTAATCAGCACCTCGATACCTTGTGTGGAGGGACTGGTGTTCATAGGGGCGTCACCGAAGTGCGGGTTGTATTACATTGCGAAAAAAAATGGTTCCGGATTTGCTGGTTAATTCAAGAGGTGGTACGTTGGCTGTCAAAAGTTTGGCAAAACTTTATTTAAAGGGCATATGGACAATAGGAGCAGGTAAGGCAGGCCGTACATGCCTGTATATATTATATATATGTATATATTTACAGTAGGGACTGGACATTTGTTTAATTATGGAAAATAAATTGCATTCTCTTATTTAGTCATAAGTAAAATGGCTAATTGTTTACATTGATTCCTTTTAGAGCGTTTCTCATACAGATAAAAAAAAAAAACTACAAGTAGACTGGAGGGTGGGTTCACCAACAATGGATTTGAACTCTTTAAAGCTGGGTTAAAATTCCAAGGTGTATCTATAATGATGTTTTGCACCCAAAGTTAAAAACCCTAGTTTTAGAAATTTAATCCTAGTTAAATTAAACCATCCTTCCTCTAATCTAAAGTTTAATTTTCACTTTTAAAAACCTTAGATGGAATTTGTTAAAGCCTGATATTGCTTCAATTTTAATTAAAAAAAACGATATTAATACATTGTTAGATTGGAGATATAATTTCTAAACCTGCCCACTTGAGGTGTGGTTGTAACTGATAAATGGACAAGCACTAATCTAACCTGTCGGAGAACCATAACGAAGGTTCCTCAGAAGGAATTCAATTAGGAAGACCCTGGTTGAAGTGTTTTCTGTAATTAATCTCATTATTAAGGATAGGCTATTTATATGTAGCCCATTTTTGTACAAAACAATTGGAAATTGGGTTTATGATTTTATTGCCTTTGGGTTTACGGAATGATGACTGTTATGCAACCATCGCTGTAACGGAGGCCTGACAACGGTAAACATGGTGCATTAACGTTAGTTTTAACGTTATGTATATGGGCATTGTATTAACAAAGTTATTTCATGCATTACTAAAAATATTGCTGGGTCAAGCTTGTCTCTTCCTTTTGTGAACAAGTTGGGACAACCCTTCAGTTAACTACTGTACCTATCAATTATCCAGTAGTAGTGATTATGGTTCCTCAATATACATTTTACATTTTACAACGTAGGCTATGTGTTACAGCACTACTTTTGGTGTCCCCCTCAGGAATTGCTCTTGAGAAAATGTCATGTAATTGTCCCCTCCAAAGTTGATATCAGATTTTCGCCCCTGTGTAGCCTACAAAAGCCTACTCCTGCTCTTTTCCCGCGATCCATCAAACACATTTGGTGTGTCATCAGTGGTCTCTGATTTGTGGTCAGACTCGCTCAGGWGGAACAAACTTAAAGTTGCGCCTTTTTTCAATGCTGATTTGAATGTCTTTGAGAAAACAGAACTGTCAAATATTTTTTTTCAGAATTTAAAAGTAATCCACGAAGTAATCATCTAGTTTTTCCAAAATATCCGTTTTCTGATTACAATATTTTTGCTGCTAATGTAACAGATTACAGTTACCGTTTTTTGTAATCCCTTACATGTAACTTGTAATCCGTTACCCCCCCAACCCTGAATGTAGTGGACAAAAAGTAAAAGTTCTCAAAAATATAAATAGTAAAGTATAGATACCCCCAAAAACTACTTTAGTAGTACTTTAAACTATTTTTACTTAAATACTATACACCACTGGGGGAAATGAATGGAGTTTTTATAGTGTTTTTGAATAAATGCTGAAAATAATGTCTGTGGTAAACACAGGCTTAAGAGATCTTATCTGTTTTGTTCTATGAGATAATCTTAATCAACTAACTTCACTTTAAACATATTTTTTTTTTTAAGCATTTATGTAATAAAAAAAGGACATAAAGCACATAAAAGGCTTCATAATTCATAAAGATCATGTTAACTGACTGATATTATCTCATAGAACAAAACGTATGATGTTTATTACAAAACCCTATTCTTTCCCCATTCCTTTTCCCCATATGAATGGCTGAATGAACCAGAGGTAACTCATATCCGTTTTTTTGGACTTCAAGCTGGCGAGCTCTATTGSTATGACATCAATTACAATGTCATGTTCAAAGTTCACAATTTTACCTTTTGTAGGTGAGAGCAGAACTACTTTGAAATAGTTTTGACCGTGTTTAAAACTTGGGAACATACAACATGGGCTCTTTCACATCATCTACACATGTGGCATTGCAGTCGTATCAATACAGTGTAACAAGCAATCAGTTATCTGTAAGTTGCGTGGCTCCATTGTAGAGGCTGTGCTTGTTATGTACTTTGTATCACTTGCTTGTCCYATGCAGATAAATGACCAAACGCAATAGTGGCAGATTAACTCATTGTGTGCGGTGATGTTTAAAAACAACATGTTTATGTTATGCTTATAGATAAGCTAAAAATGTGCATGAGTAAGTGTTCATTATCATAATTGAGAGTGTGACGTCTCTCCTCTGCTGTACATTCATCCCTGTGATAGCTTTAGGGCTTGTTCACTGTACAAACTGTGTGCTTCCCCTCCATGCAATCTCCATAGTTTTATAATAACCCCCATAGTCCTTGGTTTATGATAAGGTAATACACTTGTAGGCCTACTAATATCATTGAGATGTTTCATATTCTTAAAACATGGATACCCTCTGCCCCCTGCAAAAGGTTGACATGAAACATTTGTTAAGCACTATATTTGAAAAAAAGAACGTTTGCACTCGGGTAAAGGTTAATGAAGAAGAATTAATAGGGACAGGATATTCTTCAAGTTTTGGCAATGCTACTACTGGAGCCTATAGGTGCATGTTAGTGGAGCAGTTCATGTTGAGAGAGAGAATGTGATAGAATCTGATTGTACTGCCAGTCCCTCAAACAATCAGATGTCAATCCTATGGTTTGGATAGGGCTTTTACATAACATTCAAAGTGTTGTTGCAGTATGGAGTGTGTATTAATGTATGGAAATATGAGTGCTTTAGAGAGATAGTCAAGTGACCATATCACCTCCACCTCACTCAACTAGACCATCCAATTCTCTACGACCCAATAGGTCACGACGAGCAATGCAACCACACCATTGCACACTGCCTAACCCATCTGGACAAGAGGATACCTATGTGAGATGTGCTTCATCGGACTCAGCTCAGCATTTAACACCATATTACCCTCCAAACTCGTCATCAAGCTGCGGACCCTGGTCTGAGCCCGCCCTGTGCACTGGGTCCTGGATTCCTAAACGGCCGCCCCAGGTGGTGAGGGTAGGTAACACATTCTGACCCGTGATCCTCAACACTGGGGCCCCCAAGGGTGCGTTCTGAGCCTCTCTGTACTCCTGTTCCCGATGAGTGGCTGCACCTCTCACTCGAATCATCTAGTTCGTCGCGGTACACGACCTAACGTTACGCTTGTTACACACGCGGCGGCTTTAAGAGAGGAGCGTTGGGCCTTCGAGTGTGATGTCAGCGAAAATTAACCTCACACTAACGTCAACAAACAAAGAGATGGAATTTGGATCAGGAAACGCAGAGGAGCACCCCCTATCCCAACCGACGGGACAGTAGGTGGAGAGGTGGAAAGTTCTCGGTGTACGACATCAACGGACAAACTGAATTGGTCCACCTCCACGACAGCGTTTCTGAAGAAGGCGCGGCAGCGCCTCTTCGACTCAGGAGGCTGAACAAATTTGGCTTGTCACCAAAGCACTCACAAACTTCTACAGATGCACAATCGAGAGCATCTTGTCGGGCTGATCCACCGCTGGTATGGCAACTGCTCCGCCCACAACCGTAGGCTCTCCAGAGGGTAGTGAGGTCTGCACAACACATCACCGGGGGCAATCACCTGCCCTCGGGACACTACCCACCCGATGTCACAGAAGGCCATAAAATCATCAAGGACACAACCCCCGAGCCACTGCCTGTTACACGCTATCATCCAGAGGCGAGGTCGTTACAGGCATCAAAGCGGACCGAGAGACTCGAAAAACGCTTCTAT
>NC_036863.1:27427626-27442341 GCF_002910315.2 Salvelinus sp. IW2-2015 | reverse complement strand
TGTGGACAGGAGAATGGAAAGCTCTGTTCAGTCAAATTAATACTATACTGCACAATGCACTATGTAGGCCATACATCAATAATCAAAGTTAGATCATTATGTACGGATCAAAGATAAAAGTAAAAAAGAAAGTCAATATAAAAAATAAAAACAGTTATGGAGGGCGAGAGGTCGCTCTGAATGGGAGTCAGTTAGATGACTGACTTGTAATGTAAATGACTTGGCGCTTCACTGCAGGTAGATTGTATGTTTTAAGTATTCCACAAAACAAATCTAAACATCATGACCATACTACTGCTAAATATAACACTAGAGGGAGCCAGCAGAATGGCCTTTTACTGGCACCTCAGTCACAGAAAGCAGCCAACAGAAGAGCTGATAGGGAGCCTCTGCCACCTAAACAGGTTGTTGAGGTGCCAGTAGTTGAGGTTTTGTCAGAGAATTCGCACAGTTGGGGGATTCTTAATTTCATCACTCTTTGTCATACGATTTTATCTGAGCTTCAGGAAATTCAAATGAGCCTCGTGAATTTAATAAAATCCAGTGAAAACCTGCAGTTCTTTTTACTTTTCTCCTCTGCGATTTAACGCTTAAAGTACCAGACATAAGTAACATGTCCTTACTACTGGTAGGTTCTACTTACTGCGACATTAAATGTACCAAAAATGGTAAACTGAAATGCCGGCAATACACCAGTCAACAAACCCATCCTTTATAATAGCTTAATAACACACAGCTGGAGTGAAGAAAAACCTAACTTAAAGAAAAAATACTTTGAAAAAAGTACTACCTTCCGTTTTCTTGTAATTTCCAAACCCTTTACCAAGTGGCTGTGGCTGTATGAGCGTCATATAGATTGAAAATTCGTTATCTACATTCTTGCATCGTGTTATATAATGGTTTTCGACTATCTGGACCCGCGCTGCTTTTCTACTTTATTTTTACTTTTATCTTGCACCGTCATAATGCATCTAACTTGATTATATAGAGTAATAGGCCTACATAGCACTGGGCATACTGTAATTAATTTGACTACACAGAGCTCCACTTCTTCATTCCACTATTTCCAACATATACACACTCCATACTTGCAACAAACAACTCTGATATGTTAGTAAAAGCCCTATCCAAAATCCATTAGGAATTGACTCTGATTGTTTGAGGCACTGGCACAGTTACAATCAGATTCTATCACATTCTCTCTCTCAAACCATGAACTGCTCCACTAACACTGCACCTATAGGGCTCCAGTAGTAGCATTGCCAAAAACTTGAATATCCTGCTCTCCTATTAATTCTTCTTCATTAAACCTTACCCCGAGTGCAAACGTTCTTTTTTCACAATTATACGTGCTTAACAAAATTTTCATGTCAACCTTTTGCAGGGGGGCAGAGGTTAATCCATGTTTTAAGAATATGAAACATTATATTTTTGACAGCCGTCTCTATGACTTATGTAACTCCTAACTTATAGCACCACCCTCACCAAGAAAAAAAATGTACTTCCTCTACTATCCACCATAATTTCGCCTGCACCCAAAAGTAGGCCTACATAGATGTATTACTCACATTTTTGTCAGAATGTTTTCAAAAAAGGACCACCCAGAATAAAGTGGTATCTACCTATTTCACACACCTATGATGCGGATGTAATAAATCGTATTAATGTTATGTCACAATCAAGCCCTTAATCGCTCATTGTAAGTCTGGCGGATTCCTCGCGTAAACACAAATATATTGCTGTTTGTAAATGATGTCTGAGTGGTGTGCAGTGTGCCCCTTGGCTGTCCAAAATCACAATATTTTTTTTAAACCAAAAAATTTGGAGCGTTTGTTTTGCTGTTAATATAAGGAATTTGAGATTTGTAATAGCATTTATGTTTACTATTTACCCTGATCTATCCACCACTTGTACTTAACTACATATTAACATCCAGTAAGTACTTTAAAACCAGATATTTGTTTACTTTACATACAAACTAGTAATATTTATCCTAGGTGACTTTCACGTTGAGTTCATTTTAATACAGGATCTTATTATACTCTATGTACTCAAGAGTATTAACAATTACAGTACTTTTCCACCACTGATACCAACACACAATATAATAATTGTTCATCTCCACCACAGACATACAAGTGTATCCCAAAATAGCACCTAAATTATAGCCTACTATCGTCTATGGAAAAGCTGGATGTTCCCGTTTTTTTTACCAGCATAAGTGTATTACGAAGTACAGGACTACAGCTGCAGATTCGGAAAAAGTAATTAGACCCCCTGTGATCCTTCCCACATTTGTTCGACGTATTTTATCTTTTATTTTAATAATTTGATGAAATAGTTTTTTGTTACTGCATCAAATCTACACACAAACTCCCCTATTAAATGACAAAGCAAAAACAGTCATTACAATAGCTTGCTAATTTTATAAAGCAACTGAATAACATGTACATAAGTATAGGAACCCTTTAACATCCATGTGCTTTAGCTTAGAAGCACCTTTGGCAGACGTATTACTAGGTCCTTCGAGATTTCCTGGGTTAGATGCTACACAACGCGTGATAACACCTTATATTTGGCGGCCAGTTTCTCTATCTACCTTCTCTTGCAGGATCCTCTCAAGCTCTGTTCAGGTTGGATGGGAGCATTGCTGCACGCTATTGATAGCAGGTCTCTCCAGATGTTGCAATCGGGTATTCAAGTCCAGGTCTCGTGGCTGGCCATCTCGAAAGCATTCATAACGACTTGTCCCGAATCCACTCGCTGCGTTCGCATCTTGGTCTTGCTGTAGCTTAAGGGTCACCTCGAGGCTGTCGACCAAGTTGAAATCGCTCACGTTGTATCCTGCTGGCCGCTCTGGAGATGGTTGTGGTTCATCAAGGAGCCTAGTATTTTGCGTCGCTTTCAACTACTTATAACCTCAATGCCTGACTAGTCTCCCAGTCCCTGCGGGGTGAAAAAACAGTCCCCACAGCATGATGCTGCCACCACATGCTTCGACCAGTAGGCCGATGTGACCAGGTTTCCTAACCAGACGTGTCACTGGCCTTGGCCATTTCAGGGCCAGGAGTTCCAATCTTAAGTTTTCCATACAGCAACCCCAGATAGTCACTGTTTCTCCCCTGGTCATAGAAGTGAGTACTTGGGTGCCTTTTTGGCAAAACCTCCAAGCAGCCGTGTCCAAAAATGTGCCCATTAACAATGCATTACTGAGCGCAGTGGCCTAGTCTCTGCCCCAATCGTTACCTACCAATAAAGTCCTGGAATTGCGAGTCCGAAATGTGCCGCCAGCGAAATATATGGAAACATTTCCTTATGCTTCCATGAAGTTCCTCCACATTCATACAGGAACCTTTCTGATTGCTTGTTACACTGTATTGATACGACTGCAATGCCACATGTGTAGATGATGTGAAAGAGCCCCATGTTGTATGTTCCCAAGTTTTAAACACTGGTCAAAACTATTTCAAAGTAGTTTCTGCTCTCACCTACAAAGGAAAATTTGAACTTTGAACATGACATTGTAATTGATGTCATACAATAGAGCTCGCCAGCTTGAAGTCCAAAAAAACGAGATGATTACCTCTGGTTCATTCAGCCATTCATATGGGAAAAAGGATGGGAAAGAATAGGGTTTTGACATAAACATCATACTTTTTTGTTTATAGCATAATAATCATGTCAGTTAACATGATCTTTATGAATTATGAAGCCTTTTATGTGCTTTATGCCTTTTTATTACAATAAATGTTAAAAAAAAAATATTTAAAGTGAAGTTATGATTAAAGATATCTCATAGAACAAAACAGATTAAGATCTTCAAGCCTGTGTTACCACAACATTATTTTTCAGCATTTATTCAAGAAACACCCTATTATAAACTCTGTCAAGAACGATCCATGACCGATTCTCATTCTTTGGCACCTTCCGCTGAACCAAGGCCCTCTCCTCCCGATTGCTCAGTTGCCCCAGTCCGGTGTATTAGTATAGCGAACCAGCTCTAGGTGAGGTGATCAAAATAATTGAGTGGTTCCAAACTTCCATTAAGTGAATAATATAAGAAGGCCAATGTGTTCTTTAAAAAACTGTTTAAGTCTTTAAACATAGCAAGTCAGATTAAGAAATCAAACTTCTTATATTTAACAAGAGCATAAGCTATAGAACGTGGGTTAAACAACTGCCTTGGTTCCATGCAGGCAGAAGAACCAGATTTTTACCTTGTGGTAAGGTCAGATTGCATCTAGCAATACTAAATCACAGTTTCTGCCCAACGCCTAACCACTAGGCTACCTGCCGCCCGTGTTCTTTGGGGACACTTCAGATGCTGCAGAAATGTTAATTGAGTACCCTTCCAGTACTGAATGCTTCTTCGACACATCCTAGTCTCGGCACTACGAACAATTCCTCGACTCATGCATTGGTGTTTGCGCTTCTGACATGAACTGGTCAACTTGTGTTGAACAACTGTTATACATCTTTTCAAAATGTTAAAAAAATAGTCTGGATTTTCTGTTTGACTGATTTATATGTGGTATTTTCTTGTAGATCATGATTGATAGACGACATTATTTTAGATTTAATCCATTTTTAGATAAAGCTGTAACTTAACCAATATGTGCGGAAAATCATAAAGGCGGTCATAGTATACCTTCAGATGCACTGTAGATAACAAGGTAACTCTACAGAGAATGTTGTGATACATTGTATACCTCTGCCCCCCCACTCTCACCAGTCCATTCCTCCAATCCAACTGAAGTGGCCCTTTTGCCGCACAGGCTGTGGGCCGGCTGGGCCCCAAAGGAAAGGTTCAAGGTCAGCCGTGCTGTGTGTCAACGCTGTCCCGAGGCCCTGCAGCCGTGGTCTCACCAGTTCTGCTGGGCCTGTGGGGAGGAGTGCCCTTCACGGAGGAACGCCTGGGAGGGCAAGGGAGCATTCCTCTGTCCTCTTGCAGCTGTGCCCCTCAGGATGGCCTCCTCTCGTCCCAGAGGTCATAGCTGATCCTGCACGTTCAGCAAGGGATGCCCCTTTCTTCAGCCCTGTCCTGGCTTGCCAAGGCCTCCTCACTCACAATGCCTCGAAAGGGATGTCCCAATATCATCTGTCGACACTGCACATAAAGTGTTTTCTGCTGTCCGCTGCTTGAAGTGCTATTTGGTATGATTATTGTTTTTGAGTCCCATCTACTCAATGCCACTGTTGGTAGCGTAACAGTCCAGGTCTCTCAGAGGTTGGGAATGTAAGAGGCTTGGCCCAATGTCTTGAACAATTAATTAAATGCCTCATTCAATTATCAGCTTGCAAAGAAATCAATATTGTTGTTAATACTCCTGGAAAATATAAATATATTGTAACAGAGACAGTAAATTGCTAGCTTCTTTGTCATTTCTAGGTCTGAGCTACTCAAGTAAAAGATGAATAAATCCACGAATGTATAATTTGTGTTCTGAGACCAGTAGAGTTGTCTGAATATCGCGGGGGAAATTAAACTCCGTTTTTGTGCGCATATGGGTGTCAGGAATCATATCACAGACACTCTATAATCAGTGGCCATTTGATAAAACGCTCCTTAGACCCATCCACAGATGGTGGAACCTCCATTCAGTCTTATTTACATCTGACCATAGTGCTCTCCTGAGATGGTCATATTTCTGGCTTGACATGCTCCGTATCTATCAGCACCATCGATTGTAATAAATCCAATACAAATAAACATAACTGACTCTGGTGGTGGCACTTTAAATAGCCTATACAATCTGAACTAACAGGACGTCGCCAAACATTTTTAGGCACAGGAATTCATTTGCTTCTATGGATTTACAAGGTATCTAATTTAATCTGCACGCTAATTACTGCTAATTGATAAAAGATAAGTAATTAATTAATTTTACACAAAATAATGTAACAAAATCTGTGATATGGCACTACTGTGGATGGTATAGACTTACAGACTTCAGACATTAAAAGAGCATCAAAATAACAAAGATCCCCCATTGAATATGCAAACAGATAGAAAAAAAAAGTGGAAGCCATGCTCAACACGTTGGACTAGATAATCATTTGTAGGTTGGACCTGTTGTTGAATAAATTCAATAAAAGATATTAATTATTACACAAAAAATAATGTAACAAAATCTGTTGACTATGGCACTCGGTGGATGTATAAGACTTCCAGAATTTGCATTGGTACTGTCACATCCTGATCAGTTTCACCTGGTAATCGTATATTGTCTCCACCCCTTCAGGCGTGGCTTGTTATCGCCTGTGTATATATCCCCGTGTTTCCTTTTTGGTGCCAGTATCGTCTTGTTATGTTCAAGTCAACAGGTGTTTTTCACCGTGCTCCTTCCTTTTCTATTCTGTCATTTAACTAGTTTCTTACTATAGGCAAGGTTTATTGACCCTTGCCTGTTTTCTGGACCTTGTAACTCCTGTCCTGAGTCGTTACGACGATGTTTGAATGAGGAAGAGGGCGACAAGGCGACAGCGTGATGATAAATACATCTCTTTTTCATTATACGAAGAAGAATGAACATGAAACAAACACTTACAAACTAAAACAAAACAACGAAACGAACCAGGCATGCTACAGAAACGAAGTGCACATACGAGCATTACACCTGCAACATTTAGACAATGAGACGATTACCTCAACTAGGCCTAATGGCCATATGGCTGCCTATAATATTGGTTCCCATCAGAGGGACAAACATATACTTAAACAGCTGTTCTACTGATTGAGAACCCAAACGCAATGGCATACAATAAGAACGATTCTGAAAATTATATCCATAAATACACACATCACTGTAACACAAAACTCTCTCCACCAACACTCTACAAATAATCCCCCTTATACAATACACTGGCCTCCTCTTCATAGACGAACACAATACACACAAAAAAGACATCACTCCCCATGTCACACCACTGAACCTAACTAAAATAATACAGAAAACAATAAAAGAAGCTAAATTAAAGGCCAAGGAGCGAGAGAACAACCCCACCCCCCCCCCCCAAAGGTGCGGACGCCGTCCGCCCAAAACCTGACAACCAGAAGGCGGAAGGTCCCGGGTGGGCCTTCCTAACCGGCGGCGGCCGCAACTCTGGTGGTGCGCGTCATGGACCCCCAACTCCACGCGTGTGAATGTCCAATAAAAACCTTGCCTGTTGTGGTGTGGCTCCACCTCTTGGCAGATCCTGGCTGAGCAGCTGACTAACTGGGCTTGCATGAAGAATCCTCGGTGGCTGCGCAGGCTCTGAGGAGCATACGAATCCTAGGCTGGGCTGGCGGCTCTGGGCAATATCCGTGGCTGGCTAGCGGGCTCTGGCAAAGATGCCCTGACCTGACTGATGAGCTGGCGGCATCTGCGACAACCCACTGGCTGGCACGGAGCTCGCTCTCGGCTGCTCCATGGTTCTGGTCGTTGACCGGCTCCGGGACTGGCTCCTGTCATGTCGGGCGGCTCCCGGCTGCTCCTGTCTGTTGCGGCGTGGGCTGTCCGCGCTGCCTTCCTTGTGTGGCGGGCGGCTCTGGCTCGTGCTCCTTGTCTGGGGCGGGCGCTCGTGGATTGCGCCCTGTCCTTGAGAGCGGGCCTATCTCAAGGCCATCAGACTGTTAAACAGCCACCACCAACACTTTAATAATGGGAATTGATGGAAATTATGTAAAAATGTATCACTAGCCACTTTAAACAATGCCACTTAATATAATGTTTACATACCCTACATTTCTCATCTCATATGTATATGTATATACTGTACTCTATATCATCTACGTCATCTATCATCTATCATCTATCATCTATGTAAACTTCTGACCCACTGGAATTGTGATACAGTGAATTATAAGTGAAATAATTAATAATAACAATTAATAATTAACAAGAAATTTGTGGAGTGGTTGAAAAACGAGTTTTAATGACTCCAACCTAAGTGTATGTAAACTTCTGAAACATTTGACAGCACGTACACTCTGAATCCACACCAGCAAATCCAGGACCATTTTAGCATGTAATACAGCACTGTGAAGCCACCTATGAACACCAGTCCCCTCACAAGTATCGAGTCTGATACAGTGACAGTATCCATGTCTGGGCAAATTTCACTCACACTTCAGCAGACAGTTCTTAAAAAATATGAACTTTGGCTGGTTTTAAATTAGAAATCAACATGCTTACTTAGACATACAACGTGCAACGCTCCGCCCAAGAATCTTGATCTAATCGACGCATTGGTCAGGAATATTTCCTGGTGCGTCATCTCAGCAAATCAATAGGCAAAAGCAGTATGACGCTTTCCCGCACCGTATTCATCGTCCCCCACAAGAGCAATACCAAAGAGGAAAATGCGAAGCGAGAGGTTTTACTCTGGCCCAAAAATGCCCAATAAATTTCTATGGGTTTATTTTGGACCTGATCTTGTCGCCTGCCTTCCCGCATTTGGGACAACGACTACCATTGTTAGGGCGGAGACATGGTCATATTGTCATTATATATAGAGCCTGGCTATACAAATACTACAGTTTATAGCTTCCTGTCCAATGTTCCCGCCTCCTTCTACGCCACTTGAACCGTATAGAGAGTAATGATAATGGCGTTTTGTAAAGCCAATGGGAAAATCAGTGGTGGAAAAATTACTCAATTACCATACTTGAGTAAAAGTAAAGATACCTTAATAGAAAGTGACTCAAGTAAGAATGAAGGTCACCCAGTAAAATATTACTTGAGTCTAAAAGTCTAAAAACACTTGGTTTTAAATATACTTAAGTGTCAAAAGTAAAAGTATAAATAATTTCAAATTCCTTATTTTAAGTAAACCAAACGGCACGATTTTCTTGTTTTTTTACTTTATAGATAGCCAGGGGCAGGCACACTCCAACAATCAGACAAGAAATGTATGTTACCAATTGAAATACAACTATTGCAGGATAAATCAATGTTAAAGTTTACATAGATGGCCATATACGGATGTTAAAATGTACTTTATGGGTTGGTTATGTGGCTTCTTCTAACCCATCGCTTTCTACTACATATAATAATACGATTAAATTATATCTTTACATTAAAAACCAAAGTCTATCAGAAATCCAGTCATTCCAATAAATGTTATACCCCTTGAGCTTCAAGAAAAGGACTTGGAAATATGGATTAGCCAAATTGTTTTACCTGAGCATGACCCCAAAACTAAGGACTTTTTAGCTAGCCCTACTCTGTTGTTTATGATTTTGATGTCATGGAGGACTGATTGGGTTCATTGATTCGAGTTGAAAAATAAATGCTGCGTGTGCAAACTTTCATCAAGGCAAAGGGTGGCTACTTTGAAGAATCTAAAATATATTTTGATTTGTTTAACACTTTTTTGGTTACCACATGATTCCGTATGTGTTATTTCATAGTTTTGATGTCTTCACTATTATTCTACAATGTAGAAAATAGTAAAAAATAAAGAAAAGCCCTTGAATGAGTAGGTGTTCTAAAACTTTTGACAGGTAATGTATATATAATTTATAAATCCAAAAATAGATGTAGCAACTACAGATTGCCAATTTAAGTCTATCAAAAGTGTGCAAGTTTGAGAATGTGTCCATGAGGCCTATGGATTTTTTTTTAGCAGCATGAATTAGGTTGAGCAATAAAAGCCCCGCTTTTATTCCATAGGCTTGGATCCGCAATATGCAGCTGTTGTAAGAGCGCATTTTTCACTGGCTGTCCACTGGTTTCAAAAACAATGATTAATTGGCAGCTTAAACTTTTTGAATTCCACCATTATTGGGTTCAAATACACATTTAGATTTGTGAAGAACCATCCACATAAACCACACTCCGTAAGGCGCAAATAGCTAAATGAGAGAGCAGCAGTGTGATTCACATCAATGCGCCAACGTTATGTACATATCAATGTGATATCCGTATCGCAGTAGACTACACCACTACTGTCATCCTTGTTTGTTTTAATTGGACAATCTGTGGATGCCGACAGTAGTCGCACCATTGGAAGATATAGCTTGGACTGTAGCCTACAAAAGCCTATTCCTGCTCTTTTCCCGCGATCCATCAAAAACATTTGGTGTGTCATCAAAGTGGTCTCTGATTTGTGGTCAGACTCGTTCAGGTGGAACAAACTTAAATTTGCGCCTTTTTTTCAATGCTGATTTGAATGTCATTGAGAAAACAGAACTGTCAAAGATTTTTTTTCGCAAACATCCTTTCAGAATTTAAAAGTAATCCTCGAAGTAATCATCTAGTTTTTCAAAAATATCCATAATCTTATTACAATATTTTTGCTGGTAATGTAACGGATTACAGTTACCGTTTTTTGTAATCCCTTACATGTAAGGGATTACATTACATTAACCCCCAACCCTGAATGTAGTAGACTAAAAGTAAAAATTCTCAAAAATATAAATAGTAAAGTATAGATACCCCCAAAAAACTACTTTAGTAGTACTTTAAACTATTTTTACTTAAGTACTATACACCACTGCAAAAGGTTGACATGAAACATTTGTTAAGCACTATATTTGAAAAAAAGAACGTTTGCACTCGGGTAAAGTTAATGAAGAAGAATTAATAGGGACAGGATATTCTTCAAGTTTTGGCAATGCTACTACTGGAGCCTATAGGTGCATGTTAGTGGAGCAGTTCATGTTGAGAGAGAGAATGTGATATAATCTGATTGTACTGCCAGTCCCTGTCCCTCAAACAATCAGATGTCAATCCTATGGTTTGGATAGGGCTTTTACATAACATTCAAAGTGTTGTTGCAGTATGGAGTGTGTATTAATGTATGGAAATAATGGAATGAAGAATGGAAGCTMTGTTCAGTCAAATTAATACAGTACTGCACAATGCTATATAGGCCTATTACTATAATAATCAAAGTTAGATCATTATGACGGTCAAAGATAAAAGTAAAAAATAAAGTCAATATAAAAATAAAAACAGTTATGGAGGGAGAGTCGCTCTGAATGGGAGTCAAGTTAGATGACTGACTGTAATGTAAATGTTGAGCGGCTTCACTGCAGGTAGATTGTATGTTTTAATATTCACATAAAAAATCTAAACATCTGACCATATATGCTATATAACACTAGAGGGAGCCAGCAGAATTGCCTTTACTGGCACCTCAGTCWAGAAGCAGCCAACAGAGAGACTGATAGGGAGCCTACTAGCACCTAAACAGGTTGTTGAGGTGCCAGTAGTTGAGGTGTCAGAGATTGTCACAGTTGGGGATTCTTAATTTCATCACTCTGTTGTCACTACGATTTTATCTGAGCTTCAGGAAATTCAAATGAGCCTCGTGATTTACATAAATCCAGTGAAAACCTGCAGTTCTCTTTCTCTCTCGATTGAACGCTAAAGTACCAGACATAATAAATGTCCTACTATTGTAGGTCCTACTACTGCGACATTCAAATGTACAAGTAGTATTTTTCTGGGTGACTTTCACTTCCGTTGAGTCATTTTATATCAGATATCGTTACTTTTAGTCAAGTGTGACAATTGATTACTTTTTCCACCACTGATAACACACTATATATATATTGATATCCACTACAACATACAAGTGTATCCAAAATACAGCCATAGGCTACACCTAAATTATAGCCTACTGTACTCTATGAAAACTGATTTCCCGTTAGAAATTCTGACTTTTTTTGACAGTAATCAAATCTTCCTGCTGCAGGATTATTTTACTCCTGCGACAAAACTGGTCAAATTAAGATCCTACATCTGTATGTGATGCACTGCACACAAAATACACTACCGTTCAAAAGTTTGGGGTCACTTAGAAATGTCCTTGTTTTTGAAGGAAAAGCAAATTTTCTGTCCATTAAAATAACATATCATTGATCAGAAATACAGTGTAGACATTGTTAATGTTGTAAATGACTATTGCTGGAAACAGCTGATTTTTAGGCGTACAGAGGCCCATTATCAGCAACCATCACTCCTGTGTTCCAATGGCAGAATGTGTTAGCTAATCCAAGTTTATCATTTTAAAAGGCTAATTGATCATTAGAAAACCCTTTTGCAATTATGCTAGCACAGCTGAAAACTGTTGATTAAATAAGCAATAAAACTGGCCTTCTTATACTAGTTGAGTATCTGGAGCATCAGTATTTGTGGGTTCGATTACAGGCTCAAAATGTCCAGAAACAAATAACTTTCTTCTGAAACTCGTCAGTCTACTCAACTAGTATAAGAAGGCCAGTTTTATTGCTTCTTTAATCAACAGTTTTCAGCTGTGCTAGCATAATTTCTTCAGAACATTAATTAATGCCTCATTCATTATCACTTGCAAAAGGAAATCATATTGATTGTAATTACTCCTGGAAATATTACACAAAATATATTGTACAAAGACAGTAAATTGCTATGCTTCATTATTGTCCATTTTTCCTCAGTTGTCTGCATGCTACTCAAGTAAAAGATGAATAAATCCCGAAGTTATAATTTGTGTTCTGAGACCAGTCATGAGTTTYKGAATATCAGGGGGGAGGAGATTAACATGTTTTTGTGGCCTATGATGGGTTCAGGAATCATATCACAGACAGTCTATAATCAGGTGGCCATTTATAAACGCTCCTCCCATCCACAGATGGTGGAACCTCCATTCCAGTCTTATTACATTTTTCTTTTTTAGAGCACTTGATGTCATAAAAAAAACAGGACAATAAAGCCAACATTACAAAGGCATTCATTAATTTCATCAAAAGATCATGAGTCATAACTGACTTGAATATATCTCACCTAGAACAAAAACGTATGAGGATTTATTACAAAGACTCCTATTCTCTGTCCCACATTCCTTTTCCCCCATTATGAACTGGGGCCCTGAATCGTACACCAAGACGAGGTAACACCTTCATATCCCGTTTTTTGGACGATTTCAAGCTTGGCGAGAGCTCTATCTGGTTATTAGAACATCAATTACAATGATCATTGTTCATAAAGACTAAAACCACCTTTACCCTTTTGTAGGTGAAGCAGACACCTACTTTGAAATAAGTATTTGACCGTGATTTAAATACTGGGAACCATACAACATGGAGCTCTTTCACATCAATCTACACACTGTTGCATTGCACGTACGTATCAATACAGTGTAACAAGCAATCAGTTATCTGTAAGTTGCGTGCTCCATTGTAAGAGGCTGTGCTTGTATGTACTTTGTATCCACTGCTGTCCTATGCAAGGATAAATGACAAACGCAATAAGTGGCAGATTTAACTCATTGATGTGTCGGTGATGTTTAGTAAAAACACATGTTTATGTTATGCTTATAGATTAAGCTAAAAATGTGCATGAGTAAGTGTTCATTATACATAATTGATGAGTGTGACGTCCTCTCCTCTGCCTGTACATTCATCCTGTGATAGCGTTAGGCTTGTTCACTGTACAAACTGTGTGCTTCCCCTCCATGCAATCTCCATAGTTTTATAATAACCCCCATAGTCTTGGTTATGATAAGGTAATACACTTGTAGCGCCTACTAATATCATTGAGATGTTTCATATTCTTAAAACATGGATACCCTCTGCCCTGCAAAAGGTTGACATGAAACATTTGGTTTAAGCACTATATTTGAAAAAAAGAACGTTTGCACTCCGGTAAAGGTTTAAGAAGAAGAATTAAATAGGACAGGATATTCTTCAATTTTTGGCAATGCTACTACTGGAGCCTATAGGGGCATGTTAGTGAGCAGTTCATGTTGAGAGAGAGAATGTGATAGATCTGATTTGTACTGCCCAGTCCCTCAACAATCAGATGTCAATCCTATGGTTTGATAGGGCTTTTACATAACATTCAAAGTGTTGTTGCAGTATGGAGTGGTATTAATGTATGGAAATAATGAATGAAGAATGGAACCTGTTCAGTCAAATTAAACAGTACTGCACCAATGCTATGTAGGCTATTACTATATAATCAAAGTAATATTATGTACGGTAAAGATAACAAGTTATTTTATTAAAAAAAAAATTTTTATTTTTCCGTTATTTTACAGGTAAGTGACTGAACACGTTCTATTTGCAGCAACACCTGGGAAGTTATCAGAAGGAGGGGATGAATGAGCAATTGTAACTAAATAAAGTCAAATAAAAAATAAAAACAGTTATGGAGGGAGAGTCGCTCTGAATGGGAGTCAAGTTAGATGACTGACTGTAATGTAAATGTTAGCGGCTTCACTGCAGGTAGATTGTATGTTTTAATATTCAACATAAAAAATCTAAACATCTGACCATATATGCTATATAACACTAGAGGGAGCCCGCAGAATTGCCTTTACTGGCACCTCAGTCAAGAAGCAGCCAACAGAGAGACTGATAGGAGCCTACTGGCACCTAAACAGGTTGTTGAGGTGCCAGTAGTTGAGTGTCAGAGATTGTCACAGTTGGGTATCTTAATTTCATCACTCTGTTTCACTACGATTTTATCTGAGTCAGGAAATTCAAATGAGCCTCGTGATTTACATAAATCCAGTGAAAACCTGCAGTTCTTTTTTACTTCTCTCTTGATTGAACGCTAAGTACCAGACATAATAAATGTCCTACTACTGTAGGTCCTACTACTGCCGACATATTCAAATGTACAAAAATGTACTCTGAAATGCGGCAATACACATCAAACAACCATCATTTTATATAGCTTAAATAACACACAGTGGAGTAAGTAACTTTTAAGAAAAAATACTTTGAAGTACTACTTAGTTTTC
>NC_036863.1:27420228-27425223 GCF_002910315.2 Salvelinus sp. IW2-2015 | reverse complement strand
TACCCCTGACTAGGTTCTTGAAATGTTTGTCACATCGTCGTATTGTGAAGAGAAGAGACCAAGGCGCACTCGTGATAGCAATACATCTTCTTTATTTGAACACGAAACGAAAAAACGAACACATACAAACAAAACAAAAAACAATAAAACGACATACGTTAAATCATTAGAACAAATAGTCCTGACACTAAACACTACACATAAGACAATCAACCCACAACTAACCAATGAATTCTATTAATATGCTGCCTAAATATGGTTCCCAATCAGAGACAACGATAACTACTTTCTCTAATGAGAACCAATCTAAGGCAACCATAACATTTACATACCCCTAGACATAGACACTTTAACCAACTAAACCACAGCACCCATAAACATACAAAAAAAACCCTAGACAATACAAAACACATACATCCCCATGTCACACCATGACCTAACTAAATAATAAAGAAAACAAAATAACTAAGCCAGGGCGTGACAAATGGGTCATATTTTGCTCTGACATGTCTAAATACAGCCATGTTATAACTCAATCATACATAACGACTCCTGGGGTGGCACTTTAAAATAGCCGATACATCTGAACTACACTAGGACGTCGCCCCACTATTTTTAGCACAGGATATTTGCTTCCTAAGATTTAAAGTTATCTAATTTAAATCTAAAACGCTTATTACTGCTGGAAAAGAGCATTCAAAAATAAAATCCCCATTGAAAACTAATGCAAACAGATAAAAAAAAGGAAGGACATCGCACAATTGGACTAGATAATGCATTTGTGGTGATAGTTGCTGTTGAATAAATTCAATAAAAAATAATAATTAATTTATATCTACAAAAAGAATGTAACAAATCTGTTGATATGCACTGTGGATGTATTAGACTCAGAATTTATTGGGTACTGTCACATCCTGATCAGTTTCACCTGTAAATGGTTATTGTCTCCACCCCTTCAGGCGTTGCTTGTTATCCCTGCTAATATCCCTGCGTCCTGTCTTTCTCTGTGCCAGTTGCTTGTATGGCCAAGTCAACCAGCGTCTTTTTCCCGTGCTCCTGCCTTTTCTATTCTGTTTTACTAGTTCAAGTTGACCCTTGCCTGTTTCTGGAACTCTTACCCACCTGCCTGACCATTCTGCCTCCCTACCTCAGCGCTGCCTGCCACACTGTACACCTCCCTGATGACTCTGACTGGTTTTGACCTTTTCTCCAGTCGTCACCCGACCATTTCTCTGTGCCACTCCCTTGTTGTTAATAATAATCAAATACTCAACCATCTGCTCTCCGTTTGCATCTGGTCTCACCTTGTCGCCTTATAGGTTACTATATCTTATATTGCAATTGTACAGCCTTTACCTAATGATCTTAGTGTCCATATATATAGGGTTCAGGCCTACTCAGGCCAAGTTTACAATTGTAAAGAGTTTACACAAAATATTAGTGTGCTCTTATTTGGACTTTACTTTCACCTCACAATTCATGTATCATGTCGCAATGATCAGGCCCTTATTATATGTGATCTTCGGTCCATAGAATGAGTCTCAGTAGTTTTCTGTATTTCACTTTACTATTTATATTTTTGACAGCCTTTACTTTTACTCCACTACACCCCCCCCCAAAAAAAATATGTACTTCTTACTTCCATACATTTTCCCTAGCACCCAAAAGTAGGCCTACAAGTTACATTTTGAATGTTCAGAAAGGACAGTAATATGGTCTAATTCACRCACCTATCAGTATAACGTGTTGTCATCCCTACTGCCTCTTATCTGGCAGACTCAGTAAACACAAATATTGCGTTTGTAAATGATGTCTGAGTGTTGCAGTGTGCCCCTGCTGTCCATAAATACAATGTTTTTTTTAAACCAAAAATTGGGCGTTTGGTTTGCTTAATATAAGGAATTTGATTTATAGCATTTACTGTTACTTTTTCCGTTTTCCACCACTGTACTTAACTACATTTAAATCCAGAGTACATTTAAAACCAGATATTTTTTTTACTTTTACTCAAGTAGTATTTTACTGGGTGACTTTCACTTGAGTTATTTTAKATCAGGTATCTTTACTTTTACTCAAGTATTAACAATTAAGTACTTTTCCCACCACTGATAACACACAATATATATATTGATCTCCACTACAACATACAAGTGTATCCAAAATACAGCACCTAAATTATAGCCTACTATCGTCTATGAAAACTGATTTCCCTGTTTTTTTGACAGCATTAAGTTATTACGAGGTACAGTGCATTCGGAAAGTATTTAGACCCCTTGACCTTTTCCACATTTTGTTACGTTATAGTCTTATTCTAAAATTGCTGAAATAGTTTTTTTTACTCATCAATCTACACACAATACCCCATAATGACAAAGCAAAAACAGTTTTTTAGAAATGTTTGCTAATTTATTAAAAATCCAAAACTGAAATATCACATGTACATAAGTTAGACCCTTTACTCAGTGCTTTGTTGAAGCACCTTTGGCAGCGATTACAGCCTCGAGTCTTCCTGGTTATGATGCTACAAGCGTGATACACCTATATTTGGGGAGTTCTTCTCATTCTTCTCTGCAGATCCTCTCAAGCTCTGTCAGGTTGGATGGGGAGCATTGCTGCACGGCTATTGTCAGGTCTCTCCAGAGATGTTCAATCGGGTTCAAGTCCGGTCTCTGGCTGGGCCACTCAAGGACATTCAAAGACTTGTCCCGAAGCCACTCCTGCGTTGTCTTGGCTGTGTGCTTAGGGTCATCCTGTCGGAAGGTGAATCTTCGCTCAGTCTGAGGTCCTGAGCGCTCTGGAGAAGGTTTTCATCAAGGAGCTCTGTATTTTGCTCCGTTCATCTTTACCTCAATCCYGACTAGTCTCCCAGTCCCTGCTGGTGAAAAACATCCCCACAGCATGATGCTGCCACCACCATGCTTCACCATAGGGATGGTGCCAGGTTTCCTCCAGACGTGATGCTTGGCATTCAGGCCAAGGAGTTCAATCTTAGTTTCATCAGACCAGAGAGTCTTGTTTCTCMTGGTCTGAGAGTCTTGGGGTGCCTTTTGGCAAACTCCAAGCAGCCTGTCATGTGCCTTTTACTGAGGAGTGGCCTCTGTCTGGCCACTCTACCATAAAGGCCTGATTGGTGGAATGCTGCAGAGATGGAAGTTTCTTGCTTCTGGAAGGTTCTCCCATCTCTGGTCACTCCTGACCAAGTGGCCTTCTCTCCCCGATTGCTGCAGTTTGTGGCTGCGGGCGATGGTGTGCCAGCTCTTAGGAAGGTCTTGTAGTGGGTTCAACTGCCATTTTTAAGGTAGATGATAATAGGCCAAATTGTTGTTATTTTTAAAAAATTATTTAACTAGGCAAGTCAGTTAAGAACAAATTCTTATTTACAATGACAGCCTAGGAACAGTGGGTTAAACTGCCTTGTTCAGCAGCAGAACGACAGATTTTTACCTTGTCAGGTCAGGGATTCAATCTAGCAATCTTCCAGTTTCTAGCCCAACGCTCTAACCACTAGGCTACCTGCCGCCCTGTTCTTGGGGACCTTCAGTGCTGCAGAAATGTTTTGGTACCCTTCCMCAGATCTGTGCCTCGACACAATCCTGTCTCGGAGCCYTACGAACAATTCCTTCGACCTCATGGCTTGGTGTTTGCTCTGACATGAACTGTCAACTGTGTTGACAAATGTATACATTTGCAAAATGTAAAAAAAACTGTTTCTGTTTTGTCATTATGGGGTATTGTGTGTAGATTGATGAGGACATTATTTTATTTAATCCATTTTAGAATAAAGCTGTAACTTAACAAAATGTGGAAAAAGTCAAGGGGTCTGAATACTTTCCAGATGCACTGTAGATAACAGGTAATCTCACAGATAATGGTTTATGACATTGTATACCTCTCCCCTCCCCACTCCTCACCAGTCCATTCCTCCATCCCCACTGAAGTGCCCTTGCTGCCACCAGGCTGGGGCCAGAAAGGTCAAAGGTCAGCGTGCTGTGTGTCAACGCTGCCCCGAGGCCCTGCACCGTGTCTACCAGTTCTGCTGGGCCTGTGGGAGGGAGTGGCCTCAGGAGGAACCCTGGAGGGCCAAGGGAGCCATTCCTCCTGYCCTCTGCCAGGCTGTGCCCTCAGGACTGCCCTCCTCTCYCCAGAGGTCATAGCTGATCCCTGCAGTTCAGCCAAGGGATGCCCCTTCTTCAGGGCCTGTCCTGKCTGCAAGGCCCTCCTCACTCACACCGGAAAGGGATGTCCCAATATCATCTGTCCACACTGCCATAAAGTGTTCTGCTTCCGCTGCTTGAAGTGCTATTTTGAGTATGATTATGTTTTTGAGTCCCATCTACAATGCACTGTGGTGGGTAACAGTCAGTCTCTCAGAGAGTTGGGAATGTAGAGGCTATGGCACATGGTCTTTGGAACATTAATTAATGCCTCATTCATTATCACTTGCAAAAGGAAAYCATATTGATTGTAATTACTCCTGGAAATATTACACAAAATATATTGTACAAAGACAGTAAATTGCTATGCTTCATTATTGTCCATTTTTCCTCAGTTGTCTGCATGCTACTNAAAAAAAGTGGAAGCATGCCACAATTGGACTAGATAATGCATTTGTAGGTTGGAATGTTGTTGAATAAATTCAATAAAAGATAATAATTAATTAATTTTACACAAAAAGAATGTAACAAATCTGTTGATATGGCACTGTGGATGTATTAGACTTCAGAATTGTATTGGGTACTGTCACATCCTGATCAGTTTCACCTGTAATGGTTATTGTCTCCACCCCCTTCAGGCGTTGCTTGTTATCCCTGGTGTATATATCCCTGCGTTTCCTGTCTCTCTGTGCCAGTTTGTCTTGTATGTTCCAAGTCAACCAGCGTCTTTTTCCCGTGCTCCTGCCTTTTCTATTCTGTTTTACTAGTTCAAGTTGACCCTTGCCTGTTTTCTGGACTCTGTACCCACCTGCCTGACCATTCTGCCTGCCCTGACCTCGAG
>NC_036863.1:27413110-27417804 GCF_002910315.2 Salvelinus sp. IW2-2015 | reverse complement strand
TTATAATTTGCACAGCAAATCAATCTGTTTTTCATTCTCACAGTAAATTCAGATAACAGGCCTAGATCTCTTGCAAAACATGCTGCAATAGATTATAAATAATTTTCTTACCACTTAGTTATTTATGGTGAAAAGCTAACACAGCATCTCTTCAGGTGTGGGTGGATCAATACTTGTATTTGGCTTACAGCTAAAGCATAATTTGACATTTTTCACTTTAGTCATTTAGCAGACAGAACTGTGTCTGCACCACGTGTGCTCCTGCAAACTACTGGTCTCCACCAGGTTTCAGATCTGTGTCTGCACCACGTGCTCTCACTACTGGTGTCCACCAGGGTTCAGATCTGTGTCTGCACAACGTGCTCTCACTACTGGTCTCCACAGGGTTCAGATCTGTGTCTGCACACGTGCTCTCACTACTGGTCTCACACAGGGTCAGATCTGTGTCTGCACCATGTGCTCTCACTACTGGTCTCCACCAGGGTTCGACTCTGTGTCTGCACCATGTGCTCTCACTACTGGTCTCCACCAGGGTTCAGATCTGTGTCCTGCACCATGGTCTCTCACTACTGGTGTCCACCAGGTTCAGATCTGTGTGCACCATAGTGCTCTCACTACTGGTCTCACAGGTTCAGATCTGTGTCGGCACCATGTGCTCCTCACATACTGTCTCCACCAGGGTTCAGATCTGTGTCTGCAGCCCACGTGCTCTCACACTACTGGTGTCCACCAGGGTTCAAGATCTGTGTTTTGGGTGACAACACCGCCGCTTGACAGTACACCGCTTCAGTGTAGTGGGCAGTAATACAGTGAAGTCGGAAGTTCACATACACCTTAGCCAAATACATTTAAACTCAGTTTTCACAATTCTGACATTTAATCCTAGTAAAAAATTCCCTGTCTTAGGTCAGTTTAGGATCACCAATTTTTTTATGAATGTGAAATGTCAGAATAATAGTAGAGAGAATGATTTATTTCATCTTTTTTTTCTTTCATCACATTCCCATTGGGTCAGAAGTGTACATACATTTAATTAGTATTTGGTAGCTTTGCCTTTTAAATTGTTTAACTTGGGTCAAACGTTTCAGGTAGCCTTCCACAAGCTTCCTACAATAAGTTGTGTTGAATTTGGCACATTCTCTCTGACAAGCTGGTGTAACTGAGTCAGTGTTTGTAAGCCTCCCTTAATCGCACACATTTTTAAGTTCGCCCACAAAGTTCTATAGGATGAGGTTCAGTGCTTTGTGATGGCCACTCCAATACTTGCTTTGTTGTCCTTAAGCCATTTTGGCAACAACTTTGGAAGTATTCTTGGGGTCATTGTCCATTTGGAAGAACCATTTGCGATCAAGCTTAAACTTCTGACTGATGTCTTGAGATGTTGCTTCAATATATCCACATAATTTTCCTCTCATGATGCCATCTATGTTGTGAAGTGCACCAGTTCTCCTGCAGGCAAAAGCACCCCCACAACATGATGCTGCCACCCCCGTTCTTCACGTTTGGGATGGTGTTCTTCAGCTTGCAAGCCTCCCCCTTTTTCCTCCAAAACATAACAATGATCATTAATGGCCAAACAGTTCTGTTTTTTGTTTCATCAGACCAGAGGACATTTCCCAAAAAGTACGATCTTTGTCCCATGAGACAGAACGAGACAGAACGCTTTCTCCTTCCTGAGCGTATGACTGCTGCGTGGTCCCATGGTGTTTATACTTGCGTACTAATTGTTTGTACAGATGAACGTGGTACCTTCCGTCATTTGGAAATTGCTCCCAAGGATGAACCAGGTCTACATTTTTTTTCTGAGATCTTGGCTGATTTATTTTGATTTTCCCATGAATGTCAAGCAAAGAGGCACTGAGTTTGAGGTAGGCCTTGAAATACACTCCACAGGTAAACCTCCAATTGACTCTCATGATGTCAATTAGCCTTATCAGAAGCTTCTAAAGCATGACATCTTTTCTGGAATTTTCCAAGCTGTTTAAAGGCACAGTCACTTAGTGTATGTAAACTTCTGACCCCTGGAGTTGGGATACAGTGAATTATAGTGAATAATCTGTCTGTAACAATTGTTGGAAAAAATACTCGTCATGCCACACAAAGCAGATGTCTACCTGACTTGCCAAAACTGTAGTTTGTTAACAATGAAATGTGTGGAGTGGTTGAAAAAATGAGTTTTAATGACTCCAACCTAAGTGTATGTAAACATCCGACTTCACACTGTATGTGTATATACAGTGTACATGACATTATAAATACCTTTATGTGAATTTGTAATCTA
Source organism: Salvelinus sp. IW2-2015 (assembly GCF_002910315.2). Taxonomy (NCBI): domain Eukaryota; kingdom Metazoa; phylum Chordata; class Actinopteri; order Salmoniformes; family Salmonidae; genus Salvelinus; species Salvelinus sp. IW2-2015. The sequence continues at coordinate 27,415,523 of NC_036863.1, read as the reverse complement.
TTTAAATGTTTATCTGACTCCAAAAGAGAATTAAATATACTACCGTAAGCATTAGACAATGAGTTGATGTAGAAGAGCAAGATTTGGTCTGAGAATGTTCTATATCAAAGGTATATATTTAATTAACATTGTTCAATAAATGGATTAACATACAAGGCATTACACTTAAGAACAAGCATTATAAAGCATTTAGGTCCAAGCCTATAGACACCAAGGTTAACGTAACAGGAATATTTTTTTATTGATAATGTCAATCATCATTGTACAACATCAGTATTCTACAACACATAGGCCTGCTAGAATAGCAATAAAGCCGATCTGTGTCCATGTCCAGTGACTTATTGTGACCAATCTACATTCCAGTAACTTACCTACCCTGCAGTTAGAGYGGCAGCGTCAACCAGGTATATATTTCATATAACATGAATATATACACTGAGTATACAAAACATTAGGAACACCTTCCTACTATTGAGTTGTACCGCCAATCTTAGTTGTTGTATAGTGACTTACCTGCCCTGAAGTGGCAGAGGTAGCCATGAACCAGGTCATAGAATGCATTATAAACTGGGTAGTTAGAGCTCTGAATGCTGATTGGCTTAATACTGTGGTATATCAGACAATATGCCATGAGTATGAAGCAAACTTACGTGTTTATGTTGGTAACCAGTTTATAATAGCAACAAGGCACATGGGGGGGTTTGTGGTACAGTACAGTATATGGCCAATATACTGTACCGCGGCTAAGGGCTGTAYCCAGGCACTCCACGTTGTGTCGCGCATAAGAACAGCCCTTAGCCGTGGTATAGTGGCCATACACCACACCTCCTTTGGCCTTATTGCTTCATTATAACCGCCGTGTAATGCATTATAACTGTTACCAATCTTAGTTAATGTACTCACCTGCCCTGCAGTGGCAGAGGTATCCGTTAAGCAGGTCTCGGCAGATAGCCCCGTGGAGACATGGATCTGAACAGCATTCATTAACGTCCATCTCACAGAAGTCCCCTATGAAACCTGCTGGACAACTAGGAGAAGACAAGGATATGGTATAGGTGTCATTTAACATATCAAATCAAACTACTAGTCACATGCACCGAATACAACAAGTGTAGACTTTACTGTGAAATGCTTACTTACAAGCCCTTAACCAGATCAAGAAGAACAAAAAATGTACCAACTGGACTAAAATAAAAAGTAACACAATAAAAATAATGAGGCTATATACAACGGGCACCGGTACTGAGTCAGTGTGCGGGGGTACAGGTTAGTTGAAGTAATCTGTACATGTAGGTGGGGGCGAAGTGACTATGCATAGGTAACAAACAAACAGTGAGTAGCAGCAGTGTACAAGGGGGGGTTCAATGTAAATTGTCCAGTGGCGATTTTATGAATTGTTCAGCAGTCTTATGGCTTGGGGGTAGAAGCTGTTGAGGAGCGTTTTGGTCCTAGACTTGGCGCTCCGGTACCGCTTGCCATGCGATAGCAGAGAAAACAGTTTATAACTTGGGTGACTGGAGTCTCTGACAATTTTATGGTCTTTCCTCTGACACCGCCTATTATATAGGTCCTGGATGGCAGGAAGTTTGGCCCCAGTGATGTACTGGGTCATTCGCACTACCCTCTGTATCGCCTTACGTTCAGATGCTGAGCAGTTGCCATACCAGGCGGTGAAGCAACCGGTCAGGAGGCTCTCATATAACACATATAACATACAGGGCTATTTGACCAAGAAAGAGAGTGATGGGGTGCTTCATCAGATGACCTGGCTTCCACAATCACCCRACCTCAAYCCAATTGAGATGGTTTGGGATGAGTTGGACCGCAGAGTGAAGGAAAAGCAGCTAACAAGTGCTCAGCATATGTGGGAACTCCTTTAAGACTGTTGGGAAAGCATTCCAGGTGAAGCTGGTTGAGAGAATGCCAAGAGTGTGCAAAGCTGTCATCAAGGCAAAGTGTGGCTACTTTGAAGAATCTAAAATCTAAAGTACTAAAGTATATTTTGATTTGTTTAACACTTTTTTTTGGTTACTACATGATTCCATATGTGCTATTTCATAGTTCTGATGTCTTCACTATTATTCAACAATAAATAAACATTTTGACTGGTACTGTAAATAACAACATATAACATACAGTACCAAGTCAAATTTTGGACACACTACTCTTTCAATGGATTTTTCTTAATTTTATAATCACATATACAGTACACATATACATTCACTTTATATACTTTTTTAAACCAAAGTAAAATAAAGATTCAATATTTTGTTTACAATAAAGTTGTGTAATTTTTTCTAAAATAACATTAAAACAGTTGTAACGCTCGAAGAGGATGGGTGTGGAGTCAGGCGCAGAGAGCAGAAAGTACCTGGGAAAAAGCGCTTTAATGTCCAAAACAGGAACACGTACA
>NC_036863.1:27232604-27413010 GCF_002910315.2 Salvelinus sp. IW2-2015 | reverse complement strand
AATTTATAGAACCGCAAACTCTTGCAAACAGAGTGTTGACGTTTCAAGAGAGAGGAACACTGCACTGATAAGGAACACTGCTATAACTATTATTATTAGTAGTATTATAATGATTTAAACAAGTTGGGACAACCCTTCAGTTAACTACTGTACCTAACAATTATCCAGTAGTAGTGATTATGGTCCCTCAATATACATTTAACATATTACAACATAGTCTATGTGTTACAGCACTACTTTTGGTGTCCCCCTCAGGAATTGCTCCTGAGAAAATGTCATGTAATTGTCCCCTCCAAGGTTGATATCAGATTTTCGCCCCTGGGAACAGTGTGGTCTATTTCTTGTTTGTGTTTAACTTTATTTGTGTGATCACCAGCCAAGAAGACTGGACGTTAGGGGGAGTGTCCTGTGATAATTAGCCAATCCATAAGGAGGGTAGAAGGTTAATGAACCTCCCTTTCATCTGGTCTACATACAATACTGTATGTCCTCTGACACTGCACATTGCTTAATCTGACACCCTCACACATCTTTAAACTCRGTATTCGTTCACAGAACATCTCCCTCTATCACTCACACATTATTGGGAAGGCACACGAACATGCACACACAGCCTCCATTCCCAATCATGACCCTAACTCTGCCCCCCTCTCCAGGCCATGACAGCTGGTGTAGAAAAGGTGGGCATAACACAGGCTGGGACAGTCCCCTCCCCTGCCTCTGTTAATGGAAAGCATGTGTGAAAAAGCTGGAGGCATAGGAGCAGTAGCAGCATCCAGAACAGTCTAATGTTGAGGACAATTCAAGAGGAACCCATGGAGGAAGTTTAAATAGTCTAATTCAACAGGGTGATTGTTATAAAAGGACAACTGTGCAAAATCACTTGTGTACTATTGTAAACCAGTGCAGGGTTTGAATTACAACCGGGCTAGGCACACCATAACACATCAGATATTGTATTTTAAGCTAAGCATAGGCCTACCACCAACCCTTATCCCTGACCATAGCCTTATCTCTTTGATTGTCTACTATCAAAATCAGTTTGGGAAAAGTGATGCAGCCCAAGCAGGCAGGCAGACAATGTGCTCATGCAGCACTCCAGCCTTCTCATGTTGCAATGAATCTCCTTCGTGCAATATTCTATCTAGCCAAGGAGAGGCGCTGTAATCACAGATGACGAACTACCTCTAATTGTTGGAGGACTATGTTGTAAAATCTTTCAATTAGTTATATTTCGATATAGTTCTAATGTTGGGAGATTTGGTCGATTGCGCAATGAACAACTTAACCGGAGGATGCACCACTTCAACGACCCAAAACCAAAGGTTATATTGTTGTTGAGGACAGTGCCGTTTTATTCTGACTGACTGGTTAGCTGCTAGCCAACAGTTGGAGTAGCTAGCTACCCAGCTATAGCTAATCTTAAAAAGTCACGTCTCCAGCTGGCCTGCTAACCTAACCTAATTTACGTTAACATTTATTGTAAGGGATATATCTCGCTAGTTTAGTGTTTTTCTATGCGTTGTTTGTTTAGCCTTTGTGCAACCATAGGAATTGGGRTTCTGGGTGTTTTATTATAAGGTTAGCTTGCTAGCTAGCTACGAATAGTCGCTTGCAGTAACTGGAGCCAAAAGTCTGACTTCATTTAACAAAAATGAGATAGAAGGAAGACACCAAGTACATTTCCCGCTGATTTAGCGGCTCTGAATTGGATCGAAAGCTTTGTGTGTGAGGCCTGCAGGTCGGGCTTTCACCGAACTAGAGTAGGGCCGTACGCCGCCTGTGAACACTCTTAGGCCAGCAGCTCGCGCTGCTAGGCTGGAGGCCGGGGATTTCAAGAAATGGAACGAATGGAAGTGGACCAGTGCGCAGGCGCAACTACCGGGAGCGGAGGAGGGGCTCTTCGTAGATCGAACAGCGCCCCCATGATCACAAGTGTCAGGTCAGTGAAATTTATATTCTCTTTGAGTGAATGCAACTGTCTTGTCATTTTGTTTTTCATGTCTGCTTTGGAATGACTGAGTTTTATTGTATTGTTTGTTTCCCTCCGTGTAACAGTGATGGTATGACAGTGTTCAGTCCAACTAGTTCAGCCCGGTATCGGCGGAGCAGTGTCTCTGTGAATCCCAGTTGCCCTTATCGGGTGAGTGTGTGTGTGTGTGTGTGTGTGTGTGTGTTCTGTCTGACTAAGTTGGTGTTGAAATGCCTTCAGTGTTTTCTGATCTCTCAATCTCCATGTATTTCTGTCTGTCTCTGGATGCCTGTCTGTTATCATTCAGTATTCTGTCAGTTACTCCGTCAAGAGGAGGCCGACAATAATACCTCCAGTCTTGTTTCCACAGGCCGTCCCCTTGTCCCCTTTCTCATTGGGTGGTGAGAGACCAGACCACAAAAGGCAGGTGAGGACAAGGTTAGGGATATTCTGGGCCTCTTCCCTCTATTTGTGCAAATGCCTGCCTCTGAGTAATGATGCTGGTTTGGGTGTTTGCTTAAGCATTAGCCTGTGTGTTAGTACAGTTCTGTGTGAGGTTATCTTATGTGAGTGCTCACATTGGTGTTTCAGAGTGTGTGCAGCATGCTGTAGTATGTGTGGTGTATGACCACTGACTGGAAGTTTGTGTTTTTGTTCCAGGTTGAGAATATGGAGATGACACTCAGGGGGAGTCTTCAGAGACTAAGGTAAGGTAGTAAAACGCTGTACAAATGCACATACATACACACTACTATGTTTTCTCTCTCTCTTGCTGTAGTGCTTCCAACCTGGTCCCTCCTCCTGTCAGTCACTGGCATGATCATTCATCAGGGGTGAGTACTCCCTGTGTGTTCTGCACGTGACTGTAGTGCTTTGTCATACCAAAGCATGGAGAGAGGTGTAATGAATGAATGATTAATAAATAGATGGATAAAGAGGCATCTGACATTTATTTTGGTCCGCTGTCTTTCACAGGGATTCCATTCACAGGACAGTGGTGTCACACCCAATTCGTCCCCTAGTCCAACTCGAAGGTTTAGGGGGTGAGTTGAGTTCCACGCTGTATGGCAAACTAAATTGAGTGCAGATTCATTGCCATCCTATGATTGTGGACTGACACTGTGTCCACACCATCGTAACACAAAATGTGTCCCCCACCAGGCCTACAGTCAGTTCTACTGTGAGATGGCCTGCCCTGACTCCACTGAAAAGGAAAGGTAAGAACGTTGCTTCAAGAATAGTGCTTACTTTGCTCAGTGTGTGTGTTTGTCTGTGTCCTCTCCTCCATCCTGTTGTTCTGCCATGTAGGAGGAGTGGAGTCTGATGGCCCGCCCAAGAAGCTGTTTGTTGCCGGGGTAACAGAACCTGCTCACCGGACTAGTTACACAGTCAGGTGAGAACTAGAAACATACGCACACAAACACACTCTTGCAAATATGGTGCTAGCTGCATCTCTGTTAACCTCTTTCTATTTTTCCTTATTTCCCCCTCCCCCAGTGTGTCCCAGGCGTCTGTAGACTCTCTTACAGGTGGTGTGTCTGTGTGTGATGCCAGTCCCCAGGGTAGTCCACTGTCCCTGTCTCCTCCCCCCTCATACCAGCCCAACATCTAGACACCCCAACACCAGGAGCCTATCATAGACCAGGACTACAGTCAGCCTGTCAGGGCCCTGGATCCCTCAACACAGCCCCACTCACCCAGTCCACCTATCATGGGAATCAACTCAGTAAGCCTATCAGAACCCTAGTTTCTACACAATCTGCCTATCAGGGAGCACTCCTCTCTCTCAAACAATCAGAGCATTGGGGAAACATATTCCTTGGCTCCTGAAGTAATCAGATCTGGATTTGTAATCAAGTTAATTGATCATATCTAGATGTTATACAAAGACTGGCACCCGTACTTTGTTAATCAGAAGGTTGCAGGAAATGCCCTGCTAAAGGAAGTTGGTGACCAGTGCATTGTAAGGTAGTGTCAGGGTGAAGAGATTGTGATGACAATGGGAAAGAACTTAGAAAATCGTTTGACTAACTTCTGGACTCACTTTTCGCTGTAGTTGACATGTGGGTTGTGTTGTGATAACCAATGTCAACTATGGTTGTAATTTTCCTTGTTGGGATTTTGTTTATCTCATATCTAGAGGTGTTACTGGTACTGTAAAACAGAATGAGTTCTTCCAATAGTCAAGAAAAGGCCTTGTCTGAAGTTGTGTTCAGGGGTAACGGTGAGGGAATGTTATATCCCACTGAACGGGACCCAATAGTCCAGTATTCTTTGATAGTCTAGAAGTTAGCACTCAAACATGAGACAATAAGTCACCACAGCGGACTGCCGAGCCGGTGGTGGCTCTGAGTTTGTCTATATGTGAATAGTGTATTGATATGTGAATACGCGGATATAAGCAGGGCTGCCTTTATGGCCCCTCACTTTCTCTGGCTGTAGGGGTTTGTACTGTAAATATAGAATCACCAAGCAAAGCTCTGCCCAGAGGTCCCTCCCAATCCTGGTCCTTAAGGGCCCAATCCTAATGATTGTTCTGCGTGGATACTGGTAATTCAAATTTTAGCACAAATCTGTCATTGACATGACAGAGCAATTCCACTGTATCAGAGTGACACAAACCACGTTTCCATCCACAGTTTTTATGCTAGTAAAGTCATATTGTATAAAAAAAAATTACGACAGCTGTGATGGTAACAGGAAGTTTCAGTACAATTTTCTAAATGCCGACAGATAATTTGTTAATTCGACATGGTAGGATCTTTTTGTGTCTGTAAAATAAATTATGCAAGAAATGGCTTTATGCGCTAATATTGATATAATAACCACATCGAAGTAAACTTGGAGTCACACGATGACGTGTGGTCCTCCCACTACAACTCAAGGAAACCATGCAGTTTATTAGGCTACAGATGAAATAAGTTATGAACTTCACAGGGTGGGGAAAGTGCACGATGCTCCTTTGTAATAAATATTGAGAGTCTTATTCTGGTGACATGATGATCGATACTTGACTGCCATTTTGACAAATATAAATATTCTCGCTCTTATCCATAATAATCTCATCATGTAGATTAACCTACCTGCACTGTATTGGCTAGAGCGCACATGCCAAGACCAGAGTAGGCACATTTGCTATTTAACACAACTGTTTGTGACCAAAGTATTGGTAGAGTTAAATGTGATGGAAACACATTTTTATTTTTATTCCATACATGAAAACTTAAGCGAAAAAGTATGTTTTGTGTGCACTGTCATCACACACTGATTATTATCTGCAACAAGTCAGTTTGGTGGAAACACCACCACCGTATTTTAGAATATTCAAATGATAATCTGTCACCAATTGGATGGAAACCTAGCTACAGACTCAGATTTTTCTATTTAAAATGTCAAACAAAAACCAATGATTGCAAAGTTAAACACCATACAACTCTATGCACAAGGACTACTTTGAACAATTTCACCTGAACATTTTATAAAAACACATTTACTTGACGAAGGAATCACCTCTTGACAGGTGTGTGTTCTTTAGTTAGATAGAAAGGACCAGGACTGGGGATCTCAGTCCACTGGGTAGAGCGTGATATTACCCTTTCTCTATATGGGTACTTTAACAGAGGTAGTCTGTGGGGTGTTAACATACATTTTTCCATTGGATTACATTGCTGACCGGTCTTATTCAAATTCTGTAATGTGGTATGGTTATACATGCTCAGTACCCTGGTAGATAGATATCATAAGTGACATCAAGGGCATATCATGCTGTTTGGGTTGATGTCATTTATGGGAAAGGTATATGGTTTTTAACCCCATGACTGTGACCTCCAGACCTTTTGACTTGTGAAATGTATAGTCTATATAAGCTGCTTAGAGAAGTGTCTTATACAAAAACAGAATGTTATCGACAGTAACTGTGTAATACTCTTAATTCAAATGCCCTTTCCAGAGCTGAGTTTTACAGCAATGGACAGAAAATGTCTCCTTTTTGTAGACCTTCTACTTCCTATTTGCACAGTATTAGTTTCACATTATTAATCAATATTGCTGTTACACGAATGGGATCATATCCTGATTTTAAGACATGCTGTTGCTTTGTATATTTCTTGCTTCAGTTGCTCGTTTCTCATCAGGTTACTGTCTCTGTCCTGTCTCAGAGAAGTGCTTGGGTCAGCAAGGGTTGAGGGTCATCTGCTGATCTTAACCACTGATTTTAGATGAAGGAATTTTGTTTTTCCTTAGTGACAATCAGTGAATTTGGAGGGAAATAAAACCTCCAGTTCAAGTTATATTCATGTTCACTTGTTCTCAAGACTGTAGTTATATTTTGACTGCATACATTGTTTAGATTGACAACCAGCATCACAGCTCCATTTCTCGCCAAGGTGTATGATTGAGATCCTAGTGTAGATGATCAATCAACTCACATTGCCAAACCCAAATGATTACCTTTTCATACTCATTGTACAGACAGACTAGCTTTCAGACACATGTATTTGATACTCTTACCTAATTATGGGGAGATATCCTGTAAATGCATACTGAGTCAAATGACATGAACATCCACAGAAGATGCTGATCTCTGTCTGATATAGCTAACTCCATTTTAATCTGCGGTTAACCTACAAGTAAAACTTGCAATCAAATGGCACTAACATTCAATGGTAGTTTCACCAATCCCATCCTTGTTGCAAAAGATAAACTAGAGGGAAATAAATACATTTGGACATGATCTGAAGCCAAATATAAAATATTTAAATAATCTGTTGATGTTCATTGTAGTTGACCCACAGGGTTTGCATGCCTTATCAGCAGTGTTTCCCAGTGTCCTGTCATATGAGACCACTGCCTGTAGGAGATAGATGTCACCTTGGTCAGACCCAGGCCTAGGAGACAGAGGCCACGRCTGGCCGTCTCAATTGCAATACTTCAACCAGGAGACCATCTGGTTGGTGCGAGTTCAGTTAAACACACTTCATTTGTATTGCCATTTACTGATTATTTTATTGTTTCCTTTTCATTATTGTTGCTGTTGTCATTATACAAAATATCACATAAAAAAAAAAAAATAATGTGAACAGCCACAATCTTAAAAATGATTGTTTTCCAAATATGACATGTCAGTGTTAGAGGGCCCCTTTTCCCCCTTTTTWAAAAATGTTTGACTGACAATAGAATTAACAAAGAGAGAGAGAGAGAGGAGGAAATAAAGATGTTATTGTGAGAAAGGGAATTAAAGCACATTGCCAGAACATTCAGACAAGTATTTTCAAACTGTAAATAGCTTTGACAAGTCTCTACACAAAGAGAAGATTGTATTTTTATGGAACTGTAAGCACAAGAAAGAGTGAGAATGTACACCTTTTAAATATAAATATATTGTATTATATATATATATATAAATAAAAATCATGATAAAAAGTCACTGTATTATTTTAGAAAACCTGTGGACTTGCCTTTGTCTCCATAGATAATTTGGATTTGGTCACCTGTACATTTCTGCAATCTTTTTTTATAACAGCCAGTAGATGGCAGTCTGAACCACTACCCTCTCACATTCTACGAGCCCAGTGAAACAGACACAAAAGAGATTAACATTTTACTAAACATCAACATAAGAGGAATCATGTCATGCACAACCATTGTGAACAAAATGAAATACCAGTAATAGTTGGATAGCTGGTGTCTTGCATTTTTAAATATCAACCAGTGGTACACAACATGTACACTCACTACGTTACACGATGGACATCTGCACTGAAACACCATTTCTCTCTGGAGATCATGAACAGCATATGTTCAGCTGCAAAACAGTACTTCGAAAATTAGCAGAGCAAATAAATGTTACAATACAAAAAAAGCTATACATCACACAAACTATAGGTTTGTGAGAAACAGCAAAATAGAAGGGTTACTCAGTAGAAATGCCCCAGACTGAATAGAGATGTACTCGATGGGGAGAGGGGTCTGTTCATAAAAATACACATCTATCTGCTTAAATGTGTCCAAAAAAGCTCTGTAAGAAAGATACTAACTGTAGTCTGCTCTCTGGTGATATAGGGACCGAGTGTTTCCAACCCAATGGTACAGTGGGTTAGAGGTCAGCGAGACAGGAGGGGCAGGTCACTGGAGTTCATGATTAGGCTGGAGTCCAGGTTGAGGCTTTCTGGGAAAACAAGATGAGCCACATAGATTTAAGACAGAACTGATGAAGACTCTATTCAGCTAAATACCTTGGACTTTGGCATAATGCCACAATGTGAACCATGTTGATTGAGAGCCAGTGATGGAGCGGATATTATCATTCACCTTGATCAAAGTTGAGCTTCTTGGTGTTGGAACTATCTCCCAGTCCCTCAATGTCCACCAAGTCGCTGTTTACATCAGAGTCATTCAGAGCACTGAGCGTCACATCTACACACACAGACAGGGAAACATGTTAGTAAACTTGCACATACATTCAAGTCAGCCAARGTTTGGGGTAAACGCATCAGAAGTATTGATTTGAAAAGGGTTAGCATATTTCAAAAGAAATGTCTGTCTTTTCACTATGGATGAAAATGGAATAAACTAAAATCAGTATACAAGCCCTATTCATTACACAATCCCTGCCCCATGACGTAAAGGCCTGTATCATTCCACTTACCTGCTGTTTTCTGTTTCTTGATGGCAGTGGGCATAGAGGGGCTCTGCAGCCCTGTAGTCACGACAACCTGTGAGGTGGGCACTGCGATGACAGTGGGGGCCACGGGTGCTAGTGCGGCTGCCATGATGACTGTGGTCTTCTTGGTGATCTTTTTGGGGGAGTCGGAGGAGAGGGGCACCCTGCTGTCCTCATACAGTTTCCTCTTCACTGTCGTCTTTATCTGGGCTCTGCATAAAACAGAGGAGGCAACAGATTGGTTATGTGATTTTCATACAGGTTTAAACATAGGATGTATAATGGTAAACAAGGTAATTTGCCAACAGAGATGTCAGGAGTTGAAGTCAACCCCGCCAGATGTCTTCTTTAGAAAAAAGGCAGTAAAGATAAAAGATCAATGGATGAAAGATTGTAAGAGTGGGTGCAGTATGATGAGAGAGGGAGAAAGAAAGATTGAAAGTGTGGCAGGCTAGAATAAACATGGATGGCAAGAAAGAGGGGACAGAAGGGTCCTTACACAGTGCGCTCCTTAATCACAGAGCTGATACTGTTCAGATCATCACCGAAGCGCCGCACAGCTGACCGCAGCATCTCGACCTCCGTCTCTGTCCATTTGGCTCTGGGGAGAGGGACATAGTAATGGGAAGAAGAAAGGAGAAGAGTCAGTAGGAAGGTTTCCATTGCCCCAGATTTATCACCCCACAAAAACATTGCGACGTGTAATGGAAACGGGAGATACAAGACACATTTTCTAAAGATCGGCAACATTTTATCCATTCGACGGGTGGATTTTTCCTTTGTCTAACTTTCTTAATTGCGACAAATGACGACGGAAACTGTTTTTCGAATAAATTATGATTGCCGAATAATTTTAAGGGTAGGCGGGGCACGTGATATCACGTAACTATAAGGCTCCACATTTAATTCTAAAGCCAACTACTTGCAAAATCCATTTTAAAACTATAAAAAAATTGTTTCTTTGTAGGGCTTAAAAACTATTACAGACTACAAAAGGGAGACCCAGACGGGAGCTGCCCAATGACGCGAGCCTACCAGACGAGCTAAATTCCTTTTATGCTCTCTTCGAGGCAAGAAACACTGAAGCATGCACAAGAGCACCTGCTGTACTGTATGACTGTGTGATAACGCTCTCGGTAGCCGATGTGAGCAAGACCTTTAAACAGGTCAACATTCACAAAGCCCCGGGGCTAGATGGATTACCAGAACGTGTACTCAAAGCATGTGCGGACCAACTGGAAAGTGTCTTCACTGATATTTTCAACTTCTCCCTGACTGAGTCTGTAATACCTACATGTTTCAAGCAGACCACCATAGTCCCTGTGCCAAAGGAAGCGAAGGTAACCAGCCTAAATGATTACCGCCCCGTAGCACTCACGTCGGTAGCCATGAAGTGCTTAGAAAGGCTGGTCATGGTTCACATCAACAGCATCCTCCCGGATACCCTAGACCCACTCCAATTCGCATACCGCCCCAACAGATCCACAGATGACACAATCTCAATCTCACTCCACACTGCCCTTTCCCATCTGGACAAAAAMAACACCTATGTGAGAATGCTGTTCATTGACTGCAGCTCAGCATTCAACACCATAGTGCACACAAAGCTCATCACTAAGCTAAGGATCCTGGGACTAAACACCTCCCTCTGCAACTGGATCCTGGACTTCCTGACGGGCTGCACTCAGGTGGTAAGGGTAGGCAACAACATGTCTACCACGCTGATCCTCAACACTGGGGCCCCTCAGGGGTGTGTACTTAGTCCCCTCCTGTACTCCCTGTTCACCCACGACTGCGTGGCCAAGCATGACTCCAACACCATCATTAAGTTTGCTGATGACAACAGTGGTAGGCCTGATCACCGACAACAATAAGACAGCAGATAGGGAGGTCAGAGAACTGGCAGTGTGGTGCCAGGACAACAACCTCTCCCTCAAGGTGAACAAGACAAAGGAGCTGATCGTGGACTACAGGAAAAGGCTGGCCGAACAGGCCTCCATAAACATCAACGTGGCTGTAGTAGAGCGTTTCAAGTTCCTTGGTGTCCACATCACCAATGATCTATCATGGTCGAAACACAACAAGACAGTCATGAAGAGGGCACGACAAAACCTTTACCCCATCAGGAGACTGAAAAGAGATCCTCAAAAGGTTCTACAGCTGCACCATCAAGAGCATCCTGACTGGTTGCATCACCGCCTGGTATGGCAACTGCTCGGCATCTGACCGTAAGGTGCTACAGAGGGTAGTGCGTACGGCCCAGTACATCACTGGGGCCAAGCTTCCTGCAATCCAGGAACCTATATAATAGGCGGTGTCAGAGGAAAGCCCATAAAATTGTCAGACTCCAGTCACCCAAGTCAGGCTGTTTTCTCTGCTACCAGCAAGCGCCAAGTCTAGGACTAAAAGGCTCCTTAACGGCTTCTACCCCCAAGCCATAAGACTGCTGAACAAAATGGCCACCGGACTATTACATTAACCTCACCTCCATTTGTTTTCTACACTGCTGCTACTCGCTGTTTATTATCTATGCAGTCACTTCACCCCTACCTACATGTACAGTCGTGGCCAAAAGTTTTGAGAATGACACATATATTAATTTTCAAAGTCTGCTGCCTCAGTTTGTATGATGGCAATTTGCATATACCCAGAATGTTATGAAGAGTGATCAGATGAATTGCAATTATTTGCAAAGCCCCTCTTTGCCATGCAAATGAATTGAAACCCCAAAAATAATTTCCATCATGTCAGTGATTCTCTCGCTAACGATTTCTCTCGTAACACAGGTGTGAGTGTTGACGAGGACAAGGCTGGCGATCACTCTGTCATGCTGATTGAGTTTGAATAACAGACTGGAAGCTTCAAAAGGAGGGTGGTGCTTGGAATCATTGTTCTTCCTCTGTCAAGCATGGTTACCTGCAAGAAACACGTGCCGTCATCATTGCTTTGCACAAAAAGGGCTTCACAGGCAAGGATATTGCTGCCAGAAAGATGATGGAGCACCTTGCCATAAGGCAAAAGTGATAACTACGTGGCTCGGGAAACAAAACATTGATATTTGGGTCCATGGCCAGGAAACTCCCCAGACCTTAATTCCATTGAGAATTTGTGGTCAATCCTCAAGAGGCGGGTGGACAAACAAAAACCCACAAATTCTGTCTAACTCCAAGCATTGATTATGCAAGAATGGGCTGCCATCAGTCAGAATGCGGCCCAGAAGTTAATTGACAGCATGCCAGGACAGATTGCAGAGGACTTGAAAAGAAGGGTCAACACTGCAAATATTGACTCTTTGCATCAACTTCATGTAATTGTCAATAAAAGCCTTTGACACTTATGAAATGCTTGTAATTATACTTCAGTATTCCATAGTAACATCTGACAAAAATATCTAAAGACACTGAAGCAGCAAACTTTGTGAAAATTCATTTTTGTGTCATTCTCAAAACTTTTGGCCACAACTGTACAAATGACCTCTAACCTGTACCCCCACACACTGACTCGGTACCGGTACCCCCTGTATATAACCTTGTTATTGTTATGTTATTGTGTTACTTTAGCTTATTTGCTAACTATTTTCTTAACTCTTCTTGAACTGCACTGTTGGTTAAGTGCTTGTAAGGTCTACACTTGTTGTATTCGGAGCATGTGACAAATAAAGTTTGATTTGATTTGACAAGGATTGTCCTGACTTTCAAGAATGCCTGAACTGCTTCGCCTTCTTTTTCTGGTCGGCTGGATGCAAGTTTCACCATCCAATTATTTCAGATCTACAGGATAGCAACTACACCATGGCAGGGACCGTGGAGATATGATGGCACATGAGAATTATTAGAATATTAGTCAATTCTTGCGTTCTATAAATGCTGGCTTTTGTGCGCTCGTGAAACATATACAGTGCATTCGAAAAGTATTCAGACCCTTTGACTTTTTCCACATTGTTACATTACAGCCTTATTCTAAAATGTATTAAAATCGTTTCCCCCCCTCCATCTACACACAATAAAAAAAAATAGAATTTTTTGCTAATTTCTATAAAATAAAAAAACAGATATCAAATGTGCATATGTAATCAGACCCTTTACTCAGTACTTTGTTGAAGCACATTTGGCAACGATTATAGCCTGGAGTCTTCTTTGGTATGACGCTACAAGCTTGGCACACCTGTATTTAGGGAGTTTTTCCTATTCTTCTCTGCAGATCATCTCAAGCTCTGTCAGGTTGGATGGAGAGCATCGCTGCACAGTTATTTTCAGGTCTCGGCAGAGATGTTCGATTGGGTTCAAGTCCGGGCTCTGGATGGGCCACTCAAGGACATTCAGAGACTTGTCCCGAAGCCACTCTTGCATTGTCTTGGCTGTGTGCTTCGGGTTGTTGTCCTTTTGGAAGGTAAACCTTCGCCCCCAGTCTGAGGTCCTTCAGCAGATCTCTCTGTACTTTGCTCCGTTAACCTTACCCTCAATCCTGACTAGTCTCGCAGACCCTGCCGCTGAAAAACATCCCCACAGCACGATGCTGCCACCACCATGCTTCACCGTAGGGATGGTGTCAGGTTTCCACCAGACCTGACGCTTGGCATTCAGGCCAAAGAGTTCAATCTTGGTTTCATCAGACCAGAGAATCTTGTTTCTCATGGTCTGAGAGTGCTTTACGTGGCCTTTGGCAAACTGCAAGCAGGTCTCGGAGCTCTACGGACAATTCGACCTCATGGCTTAGTTTTTGCTCTGATATGCACTGTTAACTAAGGGACCTTATATAGACGTGTGTGCCTTTCCAAATCAATTGAATTTATCACAGTTGGACTCCAATCAAGTTGTAGAAACATCAAGGATGATCAATGGAAACAGGATGCACGTGATCTCAAGTCTCATAGCAAAGGGTCTGAATACATATTAAATATAAAAAACATAACTTATTTACATAAACATGCAAACATTTCTAAAAACCAGTTTTTGCTTTGTCATTATGTGGTATTTTGTGTAGATTGTTGAGGGGGAAAAATCCATCCATTTTAGAATAAGGCTGTAACGTAACAAAATGCGGCAAATTCAGTCAATGCGGAACATTTTAAGAACTTTGAAAGTTTCTTCAAGTGCAGTTGCAAAAACCATCAAGCGCTATGATGAAACTGGCTCTAATGAGGACCGCTACAGGAAAGGAAGACCCAGAGTTACCTCTGCTGCAGAGTCAACTGCACCTCAGATTGCAGCCATAATAAATGCTTCACAGAGTTCAAGCAACAGACACATCTCAACATCAACTGTTCAGAGGAGACTGTGTCAACCAGGCCTTCATGGTCGAATTGCTGCAAAGAAACCACTACTAAAGGACACCAATAAGAAGAAGAGACTTGCTTTGCTTTGCTTTGACAATAGACCGGTGGAAATCTGTCCTTTGGTCTGATGAGTCCAAATTTGAGATTTTTGGTTCCAACCGCTGTGTCTTTGTGAGACACAGAGTAGGTAAACGGATGATCTCTGCATGTGTGGTTCCCACCGTGAAGCATGGAGGAGGTGTGATGGTTTGCTGGTGACAATGTGATTTATTTAGAATTCAAGGCACACTTAACCAGCATGGCTACCACAGCATTCTGCAGCCATACGCCATCCCATCTGGTTTGCACTTAGTGGGACTATCATTTGTTTTTCAACAGGACAATGACCCAAAACCCACCTCCAGATTTTATAAGGGCTATTTGACCAAGGAAATTGATGGAGTGCCGCATCAGATGACCAAGCCTCCACAATCACCCGACCACAACCCAATTGAGATGGTTTGGGATGAGTTGGACCGCAGAGTGAAGGAAAAGCAGCCAACAAGCGTGTGTYTGGGAGCTCCTTCAAGACTGTTGGAAAAAACAATCCTCATGACGCTGGTTGAGAGAATGCCAAGAGTGTGCAAGCTGTCATCAAGGCAAAGGGTGGTTATTTTGAAGAATCTCAAATATATTTGATTTGTTTAACACTTTTCTTTGTTGGTTACTACATGATTCAACAATGTAGGTTATTGCGAATAAGTTTATTTTTGGTGTGACGTCATTACATCCAGCTGTTTTTATTGACACGACAGTTAAATGGAAATGAAATTGTCGCATCTATTTTCTATGCAATCTTTGTAAACTTTGACAAAAAATTAATAATAATAATAATCACTGCTACTGTTATTGCTGGACAATTCCACGGTAACAGAGTAATGCTGAGATTTTCAACTTTAAAATGTATGTCAAACAAAAACAAACGACTGCAAAGTTAAACCATATAACTATGCACAACTAGCAGTGGCGATTTTAGCATGTAAATCTTGGTGGGGCAAAAAAAAATCAAGTGGAATGCATGCCAGCAAAGCCACTACACAACACTAAACAATACATGAATTGCACTATAACGGTGACAAACGGTGCCCACAAACTGTTAGGGGCTACATAAAGCTGTCCCAACATCTTACCACTGCTACACCTGGCTATCAGCGGAGCCTTGTCTGGCAGCGAAACAGTTCAACAGTTCACTGTCTTTAAAAAAAACATAGCTGATATGGCTGACTTGCTTAAACAAATGTGGTTTCTCATGACAATTGAGATGTACAAACTATGGCATAAGGGGACGACAAGCGGATAAGAGGCAATCCGTAATTTCGATTAAGACAATGAGCGAGCTAGGACGGACGTAACGTTAGTCAATATAACTATTTGTTTAGCACTTTTGAAATGTCATGAATTCTGTTGCTGTACATGGGCTGTTCTTACAGTGCTCTCCCTGTACACCAAGTTAGAACCGTAGGATAAATAAAGGGGGCATATAAGCAGATAATGAAAGCTCTTACAATATTCAATGATTGCATTTCTCTAAAACAGGTTATAGGCTACAGAAGAAGTCAGAACAGTAGGTGAAATTAAGAGGGGTAAATAGACCAAATTATTAGGGTGAGGCACATGGGCTACTAACATTTTTTATTTAACCTTTATTTAACCAGGTAGGCTAGTTGAGAACAAGTTCTCATTTGCAACTGCGACCTAGCCAAGATAAAACATAGCAATTCGACACATACAACAACACAGAGTTACACATGGAATAAACAAAACAGTCAATAATACAGTAGAACAAAAGAAAACAAAGTCTATATACAGTGAGTGCAAATGAGGTAAGATAAGGGAGTTAAGGCAATAAATAGGCCATGGTGGCGAAGTAATGTGGGCAATGATCGGTTGAATAGCATGCATTTAGTTTTACTTGCATTTAAGAGCAGTTGGAGGCCACGGAAGGAGAGTTGTATGGCATTGAAGCTCGTCTGGAGGTTAGTTAACACAGTGTCCAAAGAGGGGCCAGAAGTATACAGAATGGTGACTGTTTATCATTTTTAACTTGGAAAAGAGCCCCTTAATCTCAGATTTAGCACCACACAGCCACTGTCACTGATTCCTTCCAAACCACTTGTTGAATTTGAGATTTCCAACTTGTTGTGTAATGTTTATGCCCGATGAGCACCGATACGTTTTATTTATAATTTCTCTTCATATGACAAGGATTAAAAAGGATTTGCCAGTAGATTGTTGACTTGATTCATGATGATGACTGCTAGCTAAGATTTTGAAWGTATGATGTTGACATGATCAGTCCAATCAAAGCTACTGTACATATAATATGATTTGAAGTAATTTTAT
This sequence comes from Salvelinus sp. IW2-2015, assembly GCF_002910315.2. Taxonomy (NCBI): domain Eukaryota; kingdom Metazoa; phylum Chordata; class Actinopteri; order Salmoniformes; family Salmonidae; genus Salvelinus; species Salvelinus sp. IW2-2015. The sequence continues at coordinate 27,396,720 of NC_036863.1, read as the reverse complement.
CTGTGGCCAATGACCTTGAGCCTTCTTGGATGGGCACTTCTATGACAGTAGCCAAAGGGCTTGAATTTTCAATGTCTCCTCTTACACATGGCAGTGACGTAAAGTCCCCATGAGTGACAGAATACTGAGCCAATCCCAGCGCCACGCTCTGTATTTTCTGCTGGCTTGCCCCACCACCACAGAAAGCATTGACTGAGCTAGGCTAAAACACCTGCATTTTGGAGCTGCCTTACTCAAGAAAATAAAAAAAGAGACCATGTTTGTATGCGGCTTTATTAACTCAATATATATTTGTACATTGTTCGAAACTGATATGTGACACATATTAATGCCAAAATAACATGCAAAACAGGCAAGCCCCCCCCCAAAAAAAATCATGACGGGCCACCACTGACAACTACTACTTTTAACAAAAATCCATTTACTTTTATTACATTTTTGACGGTTTGTGCTGTCATTCTATTACCAAACGTTGCATCCGCATTATTATTCAAGTAAATGTATTTTTGTCAAATTTTCTGTGGAAATTGTTAAGTAGTCCTTGTGCATAGAGTTGTATGGTATGTTTAACTTAGCAATCAATGGATTTTGTTTGACATATATTTTAAAGTGAAAAATCGGAGTCTCAGCATCACTCTGTTATTGTGGAATAACTACTCCTTAATCCCCATATTGTTTTGAGTGAGTGAAAGAGAGTGTACACTCACCCTGCAGGGCTAGAGTCAGCTACTGGATGCAGCTGCATGGTAAGCTCACCCAGCTTGGTGAAGGCTGCTCCTGCTGCAGAGAAGATTTCTCCCACCTGTCACAGAAATAGAGACATGGAAACGTAATAGTATTGAATTAGCTAGGGCCATATCATATGACGCATTCACACCATGGTTACTAGTAAAATAGAGAAGCACTGTTTAAGATCTTAGACAGTTCGTACCTTAGTAGAGGCTGAAGTCATTTTGGGCTGTTACTGTAGCTCGCTATCCCAGGCAACAACAATAGCAAATGTCTTAAGGGAAGCTAACGTTAGCAGGGTAGTTACAATAAAAGGCGGCAAATTAAGCGTTTCAACAATTAAGACGCAAGACAAATTCGCATAGACTAATGCGTTTACGAAGTGTAACTTTATCGTTTGAAAACTACATTTTTCAATTTCGCAACAAGACGGTCAAATAAATTAATAAAGATTTGTTAACTAACTAGCTAGCTAGCCTGGTGACTGTCGCGCGAGATTCGAGAAAGGAAGAAGGCGGGGCCTGACTGAGGACCAATTTTGATTGGCTTTCGTACCGCAATAGACGAACATTTACGGAAATTAACGAAGGAAACGATTGTCATCTTATGGAGTCTAGGACGACGCTCGTCCTTTGAGAAAAGAAAATACTGTTTTAGATTAGTGTATCTAAATTATATATTTTGGTAGAATATATCAACTAGAAGAATGCCATCTCTTTTATTCTGCGGTCCGAAAATGGCCGCCTGTGGAATAGTGATCAGCATATGGGGAGTCATCATGCTGGTAAGGATTAGCTGGCTAACGTTAGCTTCCACCCCATCCTTGCCAGTAAAGTATCTGCTATAGCTAGCTAGCGTTAGTTATAGGTCGTGTCACGATTTTCCACCTTTCGATATTAGCTACTTAACAGTCATGTTTTTTGATAAGACACCTGTAGGTGATTGTGGGCTAAAGTAACTTTAGCTTTTCATTATCTGATAATTAGAGCCTAGTTGGGCTGCCGCAAGCTAGCTAGCAGCCTGGAGACCAGATGTTGAATTGCATTGGATTCAACGTCGGGCATAWATTAGCATTTGGATCAGGAAAGTTTCCTCTCACGACCTCTACAAACCAGGATGTTAAATAAAATAATACTTACTTTACCGGTTGGTCCGTTTGCAGGTAGGAATGTGTCACACTATATCCACAGGAAAGTATAATCAGTGGTCGCATTATTAGCTTTCAGAAATCTGCATTTTAAAACATTTTAAAAACGCGGCTTAAACCAGTGTACACATAGCATGTCTTCTCTTGAGAGCCAGATCTGCCTTCTGCGGCCTTTCTCAATAGCAAGGCTATGCTCACTGAGTCTGTACATAGTCAAAGATTTCCTTAATTTTGGGTCAGTCACGGTGGTCAGGTATTCTGCCACTGTGTACTCTCTGTTTAGGGCCAAATAGCACTGTAGTTTTTCTGTTTTTGTCAAGTAATTATCTGTGTTTTCTCAAGATTTGGTTGGGTCTAATTGTGGTTTTGTCCTGGGGTTCTGTTTGTGAACAGAGCCCAAAGACCAGCTTGCTTAGGGGGCTCTTTTCCAGGTTTATTATTTCTCTGTAGGTTATGGAAGGCTTAGTAATTGCTTTCRTTTTAAGTGGTTGTAGAATTTAATTATTCCTTTCTGGATTTTTATCATTAGCGGGTATCGGCCTAATTCTGCTCTGCATGCATTATTTGGTGTTTTATGTTGTACACTGAGGATATTTTTTGCAGAGTCTCAATGTGGTGTTTGTCCCATTTTGTGAATTCTTTGTTGGTGAGCGGACCCCAGACCTCACAACCATAAACGGCAATGGGTTCTATAACTGATTCCAGTATTGTTAGTCAGATCCTAATTGGTATGGTGGGTATAGTTTGTGGAACGTTCCAACAGGAATCTATTTCAAAAACTTTGTAAAGTACAAGGTTGCCAACAAACAACACATACAAAGTAGCACGATCAATTAACTAGCTGCCGAATAGGCATCAACTCACCTCGTAGCTTATTCTTAAACGTTTTGTTGGCAACCTTGTTATTTACAACGTTTTTGGAACAGATTCCTGTTGAAACGTTCCACAAATTATACCCACCATAATTGATATGTAAAATGTTATGTTCTTTTGATGGCATAGAAGGCCCTTGCCTTGTCTCTCAGATCGTTCACAGCTTTGTGGAAGTTACCTATGGCACTGAGGTATATATAGATTTTTTTGTGTGCTCTAGGGCATTCGTGGTCATGGGAACTGGACCTTTTTTGGAACACCATTACTTTTGTCTCACTGAGATTTACTGTCAGGGCCCAGGTCTGACAGAATCTGTGCAGAAGATCTAGGTGTTGCTGTAGGCCCTCCTTGGTTGGGGACAGAAGCACCAGATCATCAGCAAACAGTAGACATTTGACTTCAGATTCTGGTAGGGTGAGGCCGGGTGCAGCGAACTGTTTTATTGGCCATGCCAATTCGTTGATATATATATATATATATATATATTTTTTAAATCATGTTTTGAAGAGGGTGGGGCTTAAGCTGCATCCCAGTCTCATCTCCCAGCCCTATGGAAATAAATGTTTCTTTGCCAATTTTAACCGCACACTTGTTGTTTGTCTACATGGATTTTATAATGTCGTATGTTTTTCTCCCAACACCACTTTCCATCAATTTGTATAGCAGGCTCTCATGCCAAATTAGGTCGAAAGCTTTTTTTTTTTAAATCAACAAAGCATGAGAAGACTTTGTCTTTGTTTTGGTTTGTTTGTTTGTCAATTAGGGTGTGCAGGGTGAATACGTGGTCTGTTGTACGGTAATTTGGTAAAAAAAAACAATTTGACATTTTGCGCAGTACATGGTTTTTGCTGAGGAAATGTACAAGTCTGCTGTTAATGATAATGCAGAGGATTTTCCCAAGGTTGCTGTTGACACGTCCCACGGTAGTTATTGGGGTCAAATTTGTCTCTACTTTTGTGGATTGAGGTGATCAGTCTTTGGTTCCAAATATTGGGGAATTTGCCATAGCTGAGGATGATGGTAAAGAGTTTAAGTATAGCCAATTGGAATTTGTGGTGTGTATATTTTATCATTTCATTTAGGATACCATCAACCCCATAGGCCTTTTTGGGTTGGAGGGTTTGTATTTTGTCCTGTAGTTCATTCAATGTAATTGGAGAATCCAGTGGGATTCTGGTAGTCTTTAATAGTTCATTCTAATATTTGTAATTGATCATGTATGTTTTTGCTGTTTGTTCTTTATCCCTCTCGCTTTACCTCTTCCTCTCGGTCATGTCTAGATGGCATCCAGCTATGGTCAACTTTACTCTGTTTCTGGGGAGTAAAGTTTCTATCTCGCATAGCTCATTAATATGCCCTTGTGGTTTTGTGTGTGTATATATATATWTTTTTTTTATATATAAATGTATAAATTTATTTGTGGGTCCAAGGATACAACAATGAATAATGTAGAACAAATAAATACCAACAAAGGATAACTTACAATAATGAACACCTTATGAAGCAGCTGTGAACCTGGCAATATTAAAGATTTTAATACACAACGGTACCAAAACCTATCAAAGTTTGCCATTAATTTATTTTCAGATTTTTTGTACACTCACAGACTAAAATACTGAATTCTGGTGTGTGGGATATAGAGGAGGTGGTTGCTGTGTGGGTGGGAGGTTCTGCCTGTCACTTGTTCTCAACAGGCAGCCAGTCTCAGAAGGGGGACTTGAAGGAGACTGCAAAGTCCAGGCACTGCTGCTCTCTTTGTTCTGAGTGTTTGCAGTGCTAGTGTTTTTAATCTGTGTATTTCACATATTTATGTACCCAGTATGATAGAGCAAGAACTTTCTTAGCAGATAATGACAACAGTAGCTGTAGATGATGTAATGAAAAGTTGGAGGGTGGTTGGTAATGGAGGACATCAGGTGGATCCACGTCTGGGTGTTGAACAGAACCCCTAGGTTCTGGAGAACAGGAGCAGAGTTAAAGGGAACAGGGTAGGAGACAGATGTAAACAAGCAAACACACAGGTTACACTTTACTGTGAGAAAATGTGATGGATTAGTGCAGTGTTATAAATGGGAGATATGTACCTTACAACACATTTGGAAGGTATAGCCTACCTCAAGCTGGTCCGACTCAGAGCACAGAAAATCAGACTGATCCGAACTCACTGGTTCTGGTGTACGGGATACCTCCTGGTCCATTCACCAAACCTGGAGGAGGGGGTAGGAAAGCAATATCTATTGACAATGTAAGACATTGAAATATGTCTTATGTACCATAGAAAACAAATTGTAAAAAATGTATAAACACAAGCCATTGGTGACAGAATATAACCGGTCTGGCTAGCTAGCCAGCTCCTGTAGCTGGCTAAGCAGGCTGAGGTATATAAGTACAGTGGCTAGCAACGTCAATCTAAAAACAGCTTAAATGATTTGTTCCTATTTAACAATATGTACTTAAATACAGTGGCTTGTGAAAGTATTCACCCCTCTTGGCATTTTTCCTATTTTGTTGCCTTACAACTTGGAATTACATTTTTTGGGGGGGGTTGTATTATTTGATTGATACAGCATGCCTACCACTTTGAAGATGCAAAATATTTATTGTGAAACAAACAAACAAAAATACAAAAAAACTGAACTTGAGCGTGCATAACTATTCAGCACTCCCAAAGTCAATACTTTGTAGAGCCACCTTTTGCAGCAATTACAGCTGCAAGTCTCTTGGGGTATGTCTATAAGCTTGGCACATCTAGCTACTGGGATTTTTGGCCATTCTTCAATGCAAAACTGCTCCAGCTCCTTCAAGTTGGATGGGTTCCACTGGTGTACAGCAATCTAAGTCATACCACAGATTCTCAATTGGATTGAGGTCAGGGCTTTGACTAGGCCATTCCAAGACATTTACATGTTTCCCCTTAAACCACTCGAGTGTTGCTTTAGCAGTATGCTTAGTCATTGTCCTGCTGGAAGATGAACCTCCGTCCCAGTCTCAAAACTCTTGAAGACTGAAACGGGTTCCCCTCAAGAATTTCCCTGTATTTAGTGCCATCCATCATTCCTTCAATTCTGACCAGTTTCCCAGTCCCTGCCCGATGGGGAAAACCTCCCCACAGCATGCTGCTGCCACCACCATGTTTCACTGTGGGGATGATGTTCTCGGGGTGWTAAGGTGTCGGGTTTGCGCCAGACATAGCGTTTTCCTTGATGGCCAAAAAGCTACATTTTAGTCTCATCTGACCAGAGTACCATCTTCCGCATGTTTGGGGAGTCTCCCACATGCATTTTGTCGAACACCAAACATGTTTGCTTATTTTTTTTCTTTAACAATGGCTTTCTTCTGGCCACTCTTCTGTAAAGCTCAGCTCTGTGGAGTGTACGACTTAAAGTGGTCCTATGGACAGATACTCCAATCTCTTCTGTGGAGCTTTGCAGCTCCTTCAGGGTTATCTTTGGTCTCTTTGTTGCCTCTGATTAATGCCCTCCTTGCCTGGTCTGTGAGTTTTGGTGGGCGGCCCTCTCTTGGCAGGTTTGTTGTGGTGCCATATTCTTTCCATTTTTCAATAATGGATTTAATGGTGCCCCGTGGCATGWTCAAAGTTTCTGATATTTTTTTATAACCCAACCCTGATCTGTTATTTTCCTACAACTTTGTCCCTGACCTGTTTGGAGAGCTCCTTGGTCTTCATGGTGACACTTGCTTAGGGTTGTTGCAGACTCTGGGCCTTTCAGAACAGGTGTATATGTACTGAGATRATGTGACACTTAGATTGCACACAGGTGGATTTTATTTAACTAATTATGTGACTTCTGAAGGTAATTGGTTGCACCATATCTTATTTAGGGGCTTCATAGCTGTTCAAAACTGTTCGCTGCTCTGGCACCCCAATGGTGGAACAAACTCCCTCACGACGCCAGGTCAGCGGAGTCAATCACCACCTTCCGGAGACACCTGAAACGCCACCTCTTTAAGGAATACCTAGGATAAAGTAATCCTCCTAACCCCACCCCTCCCCCTTAAAAGAGTTAGATGCACTATTGTAAAGTGGTTGTTCCACTGGATTTCATAAGGTGAATGCACCAATTTGTAAGTCGCTCTGGATAAGAGCGTCTGCTAAATGACTTAAATGTAAATGTAATAGCAACGGGGGTGAATACATATGCACGCAACACTTTATTTTTTGAAACGAGTCATTTTTTTGAATTTCACTTCACCAATTTGGACTATTCTGTCTATGTCCATTACATGAAATCCAAATAAATTACAGGTTGTAATGCAACAAAATAGGAAAAATGCGGGGTGAATACTTTTGCAAGGCACTGTAAAGACATACATGGTAAAGAAAATGTTCTCTMCCCAGTCGGTCCTCTGAAGAAGCAGGTAGTTAGCAGGTTGTCACTGCCAAAAACACTGTCCTTGGAGAGCAAATCTGAGGTAATCATTTTGCGAGGACTAGGTGAGTGTTTGAGGTGAACTAGGACTGCCCGCATCCTCCTTCGCAACCGCTACGAGGTAAAAAGGAGCCAAGCAACCAGCATAGCAACGGATGCTTTGGTTCATTACGTAATCCGGTCAGAATGTTGCAAGTTTTGGCAACAGAGGCTAGAACTCATCGAATCCCGTAGAGGGGGACACTATTTGGCATGACAGGCCCTAATTGGCCCCGTAATCCAAACCCCTTTACTCTCTGACTACACTGAATGTGCATAATGCATAACATATGTATTCTCTTGTTGTATTGTAGGTGATGTTGGGGATCTTCTTCAGTGCAAAGTCTGCTGTACTGATTGAGGACGTGCCCTTCACAGAGGAGGACATCCGCAATGAGTAAGTGGTGTGAAGAAAAGGAACCATTAGACCCTTACAATGAACTGAGTTTCTCTTCTAGTTTAGATCCCTTTTGAATTCACCCTTAGAAAACCATCCCATGTTGTCTCTCTTGGGTTTTCCCCCAAACTCAACTCTTTCTTTCATCTCTCTCTCTGCCCACAGTAAGAACCCCCCGGGGACCATATATGGACTCTACAACCAGGTGGGCATCAACTGCTTCATCGCAGCAGCCATTTATGTTGCAGTGGGGGCGGTGTCACTCTGCCAGGTTCGACTCAACAAGCGCCAGGAGTACATGGTGACATAAGTTCCCCTGCAGCATCAGAAGATTACACACACACACACTCTATTTCAAGTTCTCAAGGGAAGCAACCTTATAAAAAGCTATTTATTTGTAACTTCAGAGTAAAACATTCAACATAAGTCCTCTCTGTTATATGCTAATGACTGAAATCTATCATTCCTTGTATTTGCATACAACTATTTATTGAATTGACCAAAACTGTAACCCAAAAATGCAAACTGTAAATTGATCATGGTGAATAAAATTGTAAATCTTGTTCCCCTCAAGGACCATTTCAGTGCATACATCATGTGTGCTAGATAACTCAACACAAATTCCTAGATGCAACAGAAACTACAAAGTTACAAAAAGATGTAGAATGATCTCCTGTTTCAATTGAGAAATCTGAATATACTGCAAATTCATAATGGTCAATGTTGGTCAAATCAAGAGAGATGTCAAAAATGGTTAAATATGTACATTTTGTGTACTGTCTTTTGTGTTTGTGCTGTTGTGAATTGTATGCTGTTGAGATATAGCTCTTAATTTGTTAGTCACTTATGTAGTAGTTCCTCAGAAAAATATGGTGCACCAAATGTTTGAATGAAGTATTTATTTAATGTGTTTGTTTTCCTGAGTGTAATGATGTGAAAGGATCTAACTAAATGGTACTTGATGTGAAGGACCTCAGTCTCTTGTAGATGTTCCCTGCAATAAACTGGAAGGATAAAAAGGAAATTGCTTCCTTGACTATACATGTTTGACAAAAAGCCATAGCCTCCCCGAAAAGAAAACATGACGGTGGCAAGGATAAACATTGGGGTTTGATGGGCTCTATTCAATCCATATCGCGGAAGTTCAGCATTAAAGCCCAATTGAAATTTAAAGGCAATGGTCCCGCGTTGACGGAGACTGCATTTACGGTAAAKGCTGCATATGTCTGCTCAATTGGAAATTATCATTACATTTTTATCACGCATACAGATTGAAATAGAGCCCTATGTACAGTATTTATAATACAGGCATCAGCCAGGTCTCTTTTCAGCTTCTAATAAAAGCAATTTCTTTTAGCTGAATACATTGTGTATAATAGTTTAAAGATAGAAACCCATTACCCCTCTCTTACCACTTGTGAAATACAATGGTTTTACATGCGGAATTAAACTGAAATCAGACAAATCTTGGATTCAATGATATTTTGTTTGTGGTGTACCACTTCAGCTCAGTTCATTACAAAATGAAAAAGTATAAGTAAAAATACAAATCAATACATTAACAATTATATTCTAGCTCAAGTCATTGGTTATGTGGCCAAAGTTGCCAGTAATCCAACTTTCATCCACAAAACCTTTTATCATTCAGGATGGACTTCAATCTTTGTGAGAGTTGTAATTCTATTGCCTTGTATTTTTGCCTCTGCAGAAAGCGGCATTATCTTAAGAAGCCTCTCTCCAAAGTCTCCCTCAAGTTTAATGCCATAGGTCTGTACCAGGATCTCCGATGCCACATTGAAGAGTCTCAGCTTTCCATCTGTCTGTTTCCAGGGTCGCCTCCATCTTAGTGCACTTTTCAATTGCTTCAATAGACAGCCTCACAGTCTCCAAAGTAGCAGGCTGGACCTAATTTACACCACAGAGAGTGAGAGAGACCATAACATTTATAGGTTTTATATGAATATCATCACTAGCCTGCAATAAAGAGCTGATCGTCTATTTGAAAAGCAGAGGCAATGGCAGACCACCCGGCCCTTAGTAACAGGACCCACCTTATAAACCCTGGTTCTTCCAGTTGAGTTGAGAGAAATACTGTCAAAGTACTCACTGGAGTACACATTGGTCACCCTTACGGCATCTCCAACCAAAGCACGGCAGTTGCGGGCCTGCTCTCTCCAGAGACAGACCTCAATAGAACCAGTCTCATCCTGCAAGGTCAGGCTGCGGTGCTCAATCAACTTCCTGGTGCTCTCCTTTTTCACATTCACTTTACTCACAGGTGTCATCTGAGCAAAGAGAGGGTGTAGTTAACTAAAACAATTAGCAAAGGGTTATTTAAAGGTCATTTAAAGAGGTACTGTATGACTCACATCAATAACAGTTCCATCAATGCTCATCTAGCTGCCTGGGTAAGAGGCCTTGGCATCAGTGATGGAGCAGATTGGATGGTGGGCCGGTTCAATGAGCATCCTTGCCTCCAACTCCAGCCTCTGAGGAACTTCTAATTGGCTTTTTTTGGACACTTTGCTTTTTTTGTGACCTTCACTATATCCCCTTCCACAATGAGAGCTTTGAACTGGTAAAAGCTTCCCTCTTGGAATAAGTCATATCACTCCTTCCCATATACAGTGACTTTGATACTGGCTGTGTCATCAGTCAGACCCACATGGAAAATAAATCGTTTTTTCTTTGCCTTTGTGTCATAATATATCAGATCAGATTTTTTTACAAATMTTCATGTTATCGCCAAGTCCTCCCAGGTTTTTCATATCTGCGATGGTTAGCATCTGACAAACACAGTGTAGAAGAGGATCTGTCACACAATTTCTAACCACATATAATATCCAATTGACTCTATGTGACCGATCAGGTATTTAACCCTTGACTGTAGGCGTCTGTGTGACTCAAGCTCTGGGACCTAGTGAGTCTTCAGGTTTCAGAAAAGGATAGGCTGAGTTTTCACAGGCAGCCAAATTCTGATATTTTGCCCAATTATTGGCTAAAGAATTTATCTGATTGGTAAAAAAAACAATAAGTGAAACAAATATCAGAATTGGGTTGCCTGTGTAAATGCAGCCACACTTACACAGGAGTTGGATTTGCACTTGGAAGAGGGGGGAGGATTACCCTGAGAAAGTAAAAATATGTGTGGTTCTGTCATATCAACATAATGGGTAGAACATYCATAAATATTATTCTAATTATATGGGGGGTTTAGTCAAACCATCCTCACCTATACCAGTTCAAAGTATCTGTATTGCTAACTTCAGCTTGTAAATGGATTGCAAAATGTGCCCATACCTTGTTATTTTCCCCTTGCACCTTGTTCTCTGGACCTTAAAAACAAATTAGTCACAATGAATTCTGCTCAAAATTGGCATGACAAAATGAAAACAATAATTGTCATAGAACTTGTCAAGTGAACATTTACAGTTCAAGTCAGAAGTCTACATACACCTTAGCCAATACATTTAAACTCAGTTTTTCACAATTCCTGACATTTAATACTAGTAAAGATTCCCTGTCTTAGGTCAGTCAGGATCACCACTTTATTTTAAGAACGTGAAATGTCAGAATAATAGTAGAGAGAATGACTTAGCTTTTATTTCTTTCATCACATTCCCAGTGGGTCAGAAGCTTACATGCACTCAATTAGTATTTGGTAGCATTGCCTTTAAATTGTTTAACTTGGGTCAAACGTTTCGGGTAGCCTTCCACAAACTTCCCACAATAAGTTGGGTGAATTTTGGCCCATTCCTCCTGACAGAGCTGGTGTAACTGAGTCAGGTTTSTAGGCATCCTTGCTCGCACATGCGCTTTCAGGTCTGAACAAAACAACAAATGTGAAAAACCGAAACAGTTCTGTCTGGTGCAGACACACGAAGACTGAAGACAACCACCCACAAAACCCAACACAAAACAGGCTACTTAAATACGGTTCCCAATCAGAGACAACACAAAACACCTGCCTCTGATTGAGAACCATATCAGGCCAAACACAGAAATAGGAAAAACATAGAAATACAAAACTAGACTGCTCACCCCAACTCACGCCCTGACCATACTAAATAAAGACACAACAAAGGAAATAAAGGTCAGAACGTGACGGTACCCCCCCCCCCCCTGAACCTATAGGGGAGGGTCTGGGTGGGCATCTGTCCGCGGTGGCAGCTCTGGCGCTGGACGTGGATCCTACTCCACCATTGTCTTTGTCCGCTTTCTTAGCGTCCTTTTAGCGGCGACCCTCGCCGCCGACCTTGGCCTGGGAACCCTAATAAAGGGCCCCACTGGACTGAGGAGCACCTCTGGACTGAGGGGCGCCTCTGGACTGAGGAAACTCCTCCGGACTGAGGGGCAGCTCCGGACTGAGGGGCGCTCAGGACTGAGCGGGCAGCTCAGGACTGAGGGGTAGCTCAGGACTGAGGGGTAGCTCAGGACTGAGGGGTAGCTCAGTGACTGCAGAGGTAGCACATGACTGAGGGTAGCTCCGGACTGAGGGGCAGCTCGGACTGAGGGGGCAAGCTCCGGACTGAGGGGCAACTCAGGACTGAGGGGCAGCTCAGGACTGAAAGGCAGCTCCGGCTGAAAGGCAGCTCCGACTGACGGGCGCTCTGGCGGCTCCTGACTGGCGGCGGTCTGGCCGGCTCCTGACTGGGGGCGGTTCTGCGGCTCCTGACTGGCGGGCGGCTCTGGCGGCTCCTGCTGGCGGGCGGCTCTAGTGGCTCCTGACTGACGGACGGCTCTAGCGGCTCAGTACAGACGGGCGGCTCTGACGGCTCAGGGCAGACGTGCGGCTCAGACGGCGCTGGACAGACAGGCAGCTCAGACGGCGCTGGCAGACGGGCAGCTCAGGCGGCGCTGGGCAGACGGGCAGCTCAGGCGGCGCTGGCAGAGGGCAGCTAGCGGCTGGCAGACGGCAGTGCAATCCTGGATCTGGATTTGTCATAAGCATGTAGGGAAAACTTCACCAAAGATGGATAGGGGAGTAGCTTTGACTATCTATTGTTATCTCAAAAGTTTTGGCATCTTCCATAATTGCGGCCCGCGAATCTACCATAGAAATACAAAGAAGATGAAGCTTTGATAATATGGATAGCCTAAATATTAAACGATTTGGACTAGAGACACGTTTTTCTACATTGTAATGACACGGTGCAACATTTGGTAGGCTCATGCTATGGTTCTCACAGATATTGGAAGTGAAATGATAGGCTACAATGACTTTGCTCAAGATACATGCCGCAAATTATATGTAACCAGTAGCGGTGCATGGGTAAAATCTCTGGGGAAGCCAAACCCCCCCACCCCCCGCCTTGGACCGTGATGTATAGGCCTAAAGGCCGAAATAATAAGACATAGTGGCAGAATAAATTCAACCACACCTTTTTTTTAATCACAAAACCGGATAGCAACCTCGGTCCAGTGAAGTCCACAAAGCATACTGCATGTAGAGTAACATACATACCTACAGCATGGTTAAGCAAGTTAATGTTTCTGACATTTTCGTACTACTAAACAACTATTCATTTAGAAGCAAGGAGTTAGTCTACCTACCTCAAGTCGCAAAGAAAACAGGAGCTGCTTCCACTATTCTAGCACCATTTCAACATCATCAAATCACCTCTGCTTAGTCTAATACAGTGACAACTAAATGATACCAAAAACAATTTATTCCAAATCAACATAAGCTAAATATGATGTGGCTGTCCATGGTTCTGATCAAATCTAATTTTATTGGTCACATACACATATTTAGCAGATGTTATTGCGGGTGTAGCGAAATGCTTGATTTATGTGTGTGTGTGTGTGTGTGTGTGCGCGTTCGTGCAAGTATAAAAACATGTTGACTCACACTACTTGTAGAGTATCACTGTGATACAGTATACGCTTTTATTTTTTGTTGTCCTAGGCTACCTGGCTAAAATGCTTGCTCGCTAGCATAACTTCCATTCATGGGCAACGTTATGTAGTTAACATTAGCTGTCTACATCCAGCTAAATATTAACTTTCAACCTCTCAGGGCAGGGGCACAACAATGAATTAATTAATGGTTGGATCAGAATCACCTTTATAATCATTGGCCAGCACGGAGAATTAAGTAAAACCACCAGTCCAAATCCCCATCTCCATCCATGGCTAATTTAGGAAAGGGACAATTTTAGCCAGGGTGGCTCTAAGCTAGCCACCGGAGGACAACAACGAAACGAAATGCAACYATTCAAGCTTTTCTGTCAGTGGCGTATGCTCTCAATGGGATTTGATAGGAGTGACTTTTTTTGGTGCGCCAAGACCAAATTATGAAATACAGAGAGACGAAAGATCAATTATTTTATGTTTTTGTATTTTTTTCTTGGTAAATGTTTTGGGGAAGCCTGGCTTCCCWTGGCATCCATGAATACACGCCACTGTATGTAACAACACCCTGAGCGCATCGGACACGAAACAKCAATAGTTGATGTAACAACAGGACAAAATAAACAAGTTTGTGGAATTTTCTATCTTGGGTACAATTTCTATATAGGACAGTCATACGTTTGCACCCCTATTTTAATTTACTCCATGGCTCAGGCAGCCAAGTGTAGGCTACTATGAAAAGCTGTAGCCAGAGATGGAAAAGGAAGCGAGACACTACTCTCTCATTTTTTTCTAGTTCAATAATAGTCAATGAASTAGGCCTAGACCAGACACAGCTGCTATTGTATTGCTGTCTATGGGAGACCCACCCCGTTAAGTAGACCGGAACTGACAAACATTTTTAAATGGTAAACGGCCTGAGTGAATTATCTTTATTTATCCACCATCTTTGCTGCAGACAAATATTATCTTTTATATTGCTCAGCTCAMTCACGACTTGCGAACTTTGCAGGTGTTTCTGATTAATAAACAATGCCATGCTGGTGGGTGGTACAATTCAAATAAAACCCAGCCCTGAAACTAAATGTAGGCTAAAAAGAAATGTGCATGTCATTTCATAGGAAAAGCAGTGGTGTAAAGTACTTCAGTAAAAATACTTTAAAGTACTACKTAAGTAGTTTAAAAATATATATCTGTACTTTACTATTTATATTTTTTGACAACTTTTCCTTTTACTCCACTACATTCCTAAACAAAATAATGTACTTTTTACTCCATACACTTTCCTTGACATCCAAAAGTACTCCTTACATTTMAAATGCTTAGCAGGACAGGAACATGGTCCAATTCACACTTATCAAGAGAACATCACTGGTCTGGCGGTCTCAATAAACACAAATGCTTGTTTGTAAATTATGTCTGAGTGTTAGAGTGTGCCCCTGGCTATCCGTAAATAGAAAACTGTGCCATCTGGTTTGTTTAATATAAGGAATGTGAAATAATTTATACTTTTACTTTTGATACTTAAGTATATTTTAGCAATTACATTTACTTTTGATACTTAAGTATATTTAAAACCAAATACTTATAACTACTCAAGTAGTATTTTACTGGGTGAATTTCACTTGAGTAATTTTCTTTTCAGGCATCTTTACTATTACTCAAGTATGACAATTTTATACTTTTTCCAACACTGAGGAAAATACACATTGTTGGCACTAATTTTCAGTTTGCGTTTGTCACTTTAAGTCAATAAAACGATTACTTATTGACTTAAATTGTTCTGCAACATCATGGCTATTGTCTTTCAGCTCGAAAAAAATGAATTTCTACTGGTGCAGGCGTTTCAGTCTCCACTCTGTTGATGCTGATCCAAGTCAAGCACTGGGTCCAGCAGTGGAGGAGGAAGGAAGGGGAGGACCATCCTCCTCAGTGAATTTCATTCAAATAAAAATTGTAAAACATTTTAAAAGTTGTTATTTTTAGTTAAAACTATACTAAATATAATCACGTCACCAAATAATTGATTAAACACATAATTTGGAAAGAAGGTCTACAGTAGCCTCAACAGCACTCTGTAGTTTAGCACCATAGTGTAACCGGAGGAAAGCTAGCTTCCGTCCTCCTCTGGGTACATTGACTTCAATACAAAACSTAGGAGGCTCATGGTTCTCACCCCCTTCTATAGACTTACATGCTGACCACACCGCTCACGTTGCGCGAGTGTTGCAAAATAAATGTACACATAGATGTTATTCAATCATTGCGCGTCAACGAGCTCCTGCGTAGCCAGGTGTTAAAATAGAACTTGATTCTATTTGTGACGCATGACGCGCTGCAAGTCCTGCCTCTCCCATCTCCTCATTGCTTTTTAGGGGCATATACCCACGTGGGTGATTGAAAGATGAACTGAGGTCCACACTCCAGTACACTTGGTAGTGGTAATGCACCTTAAAGTTGGTTGCCAACCGCTATATAAAGTTCAAAGAAGAAGAAACCTGAAGGAGGAGAGATTACTAGAAACAAACTCAGTTTACCCTTTTATCAGTGGAGTAGAGGACCTTGTGCATTTCAGGTCAAATAACAACCCAATGATTATATCCCAATACAAATTAGCTAGCAACAGCAAGCTAGCTAGCTAAATTGCCATAAATGTTTAATGCTTTACGACCTGTCCCCAAATAAATATAGTTGGTTRAGAATTAGTTTTGARATTTCAACCTGAGTGTCCTCCTGATCATGTCTGGTGTGTGTGGACACAATCAACATGTGCGCGATGGCGGACCCACGCMCGCAAGKGGTCTGGTCAGCATGTTACACAGTAATAATGACAACTTCCGGAGGACGTCCTCCAACTCATCAGAGCTCTTGCACTCAATGAACTGACATGTCCACCCAATCAAAGGATCAGAAAACGTATCTAGTACTGAAAGCATAAACTACAGCTGGATAGCACTGCAGTGCAAAACATGTGGTGAGTAGTTGACTCAAAGGGAGAGAAAGACAATAGACAACAGTTTAGAACAAATGAATTTCTTCCAAAATGAAGGAGAAGCAAGAGAGAAAAAGAGAGTAATTTAAAAAAAAAAATCAGTTTCAATTACATAGCTAGCAAATGCGGCTAACTAGTTTAGTCTACTGAAACACCCTGCTCAAACAAAGGGATGTTATGTTAGCTAGCTGGCTATGACTATCCAATACAACACTGGATCTCTTACAAGTCAAGGTAAACTTTTGGTTTTACTAATTTATTGCAACTGGGGCCCACCGGTGTAACTGCTGACTGTACACTGTAACGTTACTGCATGATTGTAGCGGGTTTACTAACGCATTAGTTCTATTAGCTATGCTGACTATGATGTTACTTTAGCTAATATGGTGACAACAATGTAGGCTGTGTGTAGCGGTTTGGCTTGGAAAGCTGATGTGTTGTTGATAAAATAATTTATATGTTTAAAGATAATGATTAAATAATTCCACTCTGAAACCATATAATTGTATGAAATGTATTAGTATCATAAAACTATAATCTGATGATGTGTGTAGTTTTAGTCAGAATTAGAACAAGGACCTTTTYTTCCTTTTTAGTATGTAAGCAGGGTGCAAGTGGGAAACAAATGATGAGCTATCGACAGACAAGTTGTAATACTGTGTTCCTTACAGGACATTCTGTCTCCACCCATGGAGGGGAGAAACTGTTAGGCTTGCAGAAAATTATGAAACATGTTGCAGATTAAACAATGTATCTGTGTAGTGAAAAAACACTGACTGTCTGAGCAAGGCGTAGCTTAAGATTTGAACTTGTTTGTGTGTGTTATAAAGACTGTGTTTGCATTCTTGACTTTAGAACGTTCTCTGAATAAACTGTACTAACTTTTTGCATAAGCTGAGTCTTTGCCTAATTATTATTAAACCCATGGTCTTACAAACCTCGGGGATTGGTCAAAGCTATTGATTGTTAGTTATTATCATTGGGATTGAAAATTCTCATGACAGTTGTGCATTGAAGTCCACAAGCGAACAGGAATAGGTAAGAGGAGAGCGCATAGTTGCGAAAAGGAAAACAACGTGGCTGCTATGAAAGTGAACTGTGTTCACGCGAGATCAGGGGTGTATTCATTCCGCCGATTCTGTAGAAAAAGTTTCTTAAATGGAAAACAAAACAGGGATAAACATACCTGAATACGTCCAATAGAAACTTGRTTGTAACTGTTGGACTAATGATTACACCCTATATCAGCTAGATGCAMGCAAGAGTGTGCAAGGCGGTATTGAATATCACTGTGTCCATGTATCACCTCAAATTTTTCTCTCATCCTGTGTGCACCTACATTGTAAACTTTCATTTATAGGTTGTAGCAACCTCGTGATGGGTYTAGGTAAAATTTGAGTATCATGTTGTAATGCTGTTACAACGCTGTTAAATTGAGCTGGGTGAATGGAATATGTGACACTCATCCAATATGCTGTAATATAAATAAGGCCGTGCTCATAAGAAAAAAATCATCCTCCCTCATTTTAAACGGCACTGACCGCCACTGGTCTCCAGTGATAGCCTACCTTCAGGGTTGAGGAGTAACGGATTACATGTAAGGGATTACAAAAAACAGTCATTTTAATACTTTACATTACCAACAAAAATTCTGTAATCAGATTACAGATACTTTTGAAAAACTAGATGATTACTTCGAGGATAACTTTTATATTCAGAAAGGATGTTTGCGGAAAAAAATGACACTTCTGTTTTCTCAWTGGCATTCAAATCAGCATTGAAAAAAGGCACAAATTTAAGTTTGTTCCGCCTGKGCAAGTCTGACCACAAGTCAGAGACCACTATGATGACACACCAAATGTGTTTGATTGATCGCGGGAAAAGAGCAGGAGTAGGCTTTTGTAGGCTACCCACCAAGGTATGTCTTCCAATGGTGCGATTGATGTCGTCATCCAGTGATTATCCAATTTGCTCACTCTGAATTTGGCACATGCGCTCTAGCCAACAACTCGCAGTGCGGGTAGGCTACCTACATTATGAAATTATTCTGGATAAAAACGAGATTATTTGTCAGAATAAGACCCTATTTATTGGAAAGGAGCATCAAACTCACTCACCACCCTATGAAGTTAATCTGTAGTTTAATGATCTGCATGCTTTCGTGAGTCGTTGTGCGAGGACCACACAACATATCATCGCGTGACTCCCAAGTTTACTTCGATATGATGGTTATTATATCAATATTTGCGCATAAAAGCGTTTCCACTGCCATTTCTCCAATAATTTCTTTTTTTGTGATTGTCTCTTTTCAGTGTCCAAATTAGCGGAGACCCAGGTAYGAGTGCCAGCTGGAACAGAGTAAAGGTCAGACTAGGCTAGGAGATGGAAACACCTAGAGAAAATCCAGAATTGTGCAAATGTGTTGTAATGCATCCTATTGATCTAGAAAGATCAACTGACATACAATCCTAATGTTTGATTTGATGTCCATCAGCATTCTCTGACCATATGTCAATATTTTCCACAGTTCTGAAGGATATGGTGGAATGACAGCTGACCACAGAGAATTACACCTCAACCTCAGAGAGAGTGAACATATAACAGAAAAGGTGACTGTCAATTATCTTACTGGATCCAGTCCCACTCAACCCATATTTCTTGGTCAGTTTCAAGATTCTTGTGCACTTTTCCATAGATTGTGGAAAGAGAGTTGTGGGTGCTGCTGCTACATTGGTTCCATTCAATGTCATCCAGTCAATTGGATTCTCTGATGTCTTCTCTTGTGCTGCATCTGGCAACCCAGCCCTTACATAGTGGCCTTGTACACAAGATTGCTTCTCCTTGCCTTTCTTTCCCAGAATTGGATCAAAACAGTGATTGTTTATCTAATTTTTGACCTGCTCTTACTAGTCCAATCTTCCTCTTCTTCCTCCCAAGCTCTCTCGGACAGTTTCTTACCTGACCACCGCCATGTACCAGAAAGACGCAGAGCTTCAATACTGCTAATCACAGTAAGTGATCAACCATTGTAATCTGTTCATAGATTAATGTTAAGGTACAGTAGTCTATATGGTTTAATAATGGATCCATGACATTGTCTACAAAGATACTGAAACTGAGAGGGATCTTAGTTGTGAGGTTGTCTGATATAAACTTACATAGACTCATGTCACCATCTTCTATTAGAGTCTCCCGCTATCAGAAGGAAGCTGTCACTCAAGCCAGGGGGGCCAACATTCTGCAGGCCAGCCTATCAGAGCGTGAGTTTGAATTGGAGAGCCAATCAAAGGAGTTGGCAGCCCTGCGGTTGGAGCAGCGGGAGTTGAGGGAGGGGCTTGCAGCGGTCTGGAGAGAGAAAGAGGGGCTTCTGGAGAGATGGATGGATGAGAAGGAGGCGGTGGCAGAGAGGGTGAACAGGCACAATGATGCACAGGAAAGGTGACAGAGCAAGGGTTCTATACTTAGTTTGAATACTTAGAACGTTTAAATTCCTAGCCTCTTCCCCTAGAGGTAAAGTAATATATCTAGGTGTAACTGAAAGGTCGCTGGTTAAATCCCTGAGCCGACTAAGTGCTGAAATCTGTCGTTGTGCGCTTGAGCAAGGCACTTAACCCTAATTGCTACTGTAAGTCGCTCTGAATAAGAGCGTCTGCTAAATGACTAAAATGTACAAATGTAAATGTGGTTGGGGCTAAGAGAGATGTGTGTGGTGTGTAGTACTGGATGTGGATAGAGGTACAGTGATTGAATGCTTTTCCCCCACCAGATGGCGCCGTTTCACCCGTCGATTCAATAAGCATCTCCGTAGAGCGATGCTGCGACCAGGTGAGCAGACRAACTCCTGGATGACTGGTAGGCCTTCAACAGAACCAGTAACTGCCATACAGAGTAACACTTCCAATAGCCTTAAATTATCCTCATTGGGGGGTTGCTATTGTAGATCTGTATGCATACTCTAATCACAGTGACGTGTAGTGACACGTATGCATAACTGCCCACTGTCCATTCTCCTGTCTTTTCCTCTGTAAGGAGACACACAAACAGACACAGAACACACAGCAGTGGCAGGCAATCGCTTGCGTACCAACTAATATCAAGGTCTGCTTTGACCAGAGGAGGATGGTGCACACTGCACTGCCCAGGGTGGACCTTGACACATTTTCCCAAAAGCTTCCTGTACTAAAACAGACCTCGAATGTGGCTCAAATCTTTTTTTACATGTTTATCTATTGAAAGATATTGATTTTAATCAATGTAGCTATAGGTACAGCTAATTATAAACCAAACTGTAATACTGTTGTGAATTTCGTACAGCTAATTATAAACCAAACTGTAATACTGTTGTGAATTTCAGATACTGTATGTACAGGCTTATTTAAGTGAGTACCTAAGACCTAACTCAATGTTTTAATATTAACCGTTTTAAAATACTATGAGCAATAAAGTAACAAACTTCTGTCATGTTTTTCACTTCACTTATACACCACTCTCTGTCCTGTGACTGCTTCCTGTTTTTATGTGAGACCATCCTTTTCAATGGTCACTCACTGGCCCACAGAGGAGCTTACCTAACTACACATTTCTGCAAAGTAGGTATAAATGTGTCAGTGGCACTTTGAGCCCCAAATGGTGAAGCATGATGCCATTTTGATAACTTCTGACAAGCTACTGTGCAAATCAAATTTAACGCGAACACACATTGTAGATAAATAAATTCTGACAAGGAAGTCATCTGAGCCCATGTTTGGATACTTGACTTCATCACTTCAACAGTGAGATTAACTTCTCTTCCGTATTTGGATATGAGACTTGATAGAACGTACACGAAAAGGAGTATCTACTAGAGAATTTAATTCATTTTGCCTTTAATTAAAAAAAAAAAAAAAATCTGAAGAAAAAATTAAGGCAAACAAAAGTATTAAATGATTGAGAATAATCATAGTCAATGATACAGTAGTAATAATATTAATAGTTCTGTCATGTTCGATCAAAATCATATCAGTATACTTTCTGTAGACATTAAGACTCTCCCACAGCTCAGTGGCAGCACTTTCAAATATTCACTTAGCAGAGCTGCAAACAGGTAACCCATAGATGCACAACAACAATAATCACAGATCATAGTTCACAGCACTGCTGAAAAACATGCTCCATTGGTGTCGCTGTTGCTCTACAAAGCTCTGACACCAATGATGTATCTCAAACTGACCCCTAGCTAGCCTGTCACTAGACACTTCTAGGATTGGATAGGTATGAATATTATAGTAATTGATTCAACCTGCCTTCTGATTGGCTAGTTGGAATTTCCCCACATTACTTATACCTATCCAATCCTTTCAGATCTACAGGAGTGCCTARGGAAGAAGAGCTAGGGGTCAGTTTGGGATTCAGCACAAGAGTGAATGGAATCTGATGTAGAAATTATTTGAAAATACCCATTCTCTTAGACCATGTGCAAGAATCTGATGAATGTCAGTGGTGCATTGAGATTAACTGACAGACTGACAATGAGGAGTATCACTAGGCTATACAGTGCAGGTCCAGTGTGTGCAAGTTTACTGTAAGTGGGAGCGTATCATCTGTCCTCTTTATTGTAGAAGAGAGTGAATCACAGAAACCTCCGTATTCTTCCCTTAAAACATGAAGGTTTTTACAGAATGAATGACAGGGTAGAAACTCAGGAATGTCAAGATGGGGCAGATGAAAGGGTTGCCTAAATTACATCACTAACCAAAGTGTGTCAGTCTGTGTGTTTGCCCTTCTCTCAGTGTGTTTACAGGTACTCTCTAAACCTCGTTTTATATCAATGATCAATACATGATCAATATGATCAATATTTGTAGAAATAATTACATTTAAATCACTATTGGTGGAAAAAGAACGATAAAGCCCCCTTCCTTTTAATGGCACTCCCTCGGCGTGGACAGCCATGGCACATCATCCCTCTTTATTACATTTAAATCATCTACTTTTTATCCACTATAGCACMTATTAAACACCTCGAAACTGCTGGCCAAATGACACCTGTGGATCTGTCATGGTACAATATTACATCAACATTTACATGGTGCTGGGTTTTCGCTTGTTTGCCACCCCCCATAACAACAACCACTGCAGACAGCGAGAACGCAAAACAGAGAACATGTACAAGAAGACAAGTGGCTTAAGCAAGACAAAAGAACACCGCAAGCAACATCGGGAAGACCACGAGGCCACCACGTCTCTCCATCCACATGCTTTCATCCCACCGTGTGTGTGTAAGAGTGTGTGTGTGAGCTCTAACAGTCCTCATCGTCTGCCATTCCTTTGAGCCGCAGGCGGGCAAAGTCCTCGAACACAAAGTCGTCATCTTGGGAGAAACTACTGCAGGACGACAAGAAACAAGGAAACATGGCAGAAGTGTGAGTGTTTTAGATCTGTGGGAATAGTCTTAGGGTGTCTTTGGCTGCGTTTACACCAGCAGCCCAATTCTGATATTTTTTTCACTTATTGGTCTTTTGCCAATAATTGGGCAGCCTGTGTAAACGCAGTAAAGAAGCAGTGATTACAATGGTCAGACAGACCAGATTAACACTCACTTTGATTCAAATTCTATCAGGTTGGTGTCGATGGGAGGGTCCGACTCCGGCACAGCTGTTAGAACACACAGATAATGACATGTCAGTGTGATGTCACCATGGCAACTCCATAGTAATTTACAGGCAGGAAATACCAGAGTGAGATTATGTATTTGATGTGCATGTGAGGGACTGTTATTCCCTGCCCACAAGGCTGAACTAAACTACTGACAGATATTTCACAAGACTTTGTCAATTGCTCTTCACTTATAGGATTAGTAGAGTTTCCACTAATTCACTGCTTCCCAATCACACAAAAAAGCAAGCCACTTGAGGGACTCTAAAGTGCTCATCTTCCTTAATTTGAACTGATCGGAACATTTGAATATGTGAATGTAACAAGGTGGAAGAATATGGTGGAAGCTTGCCAGAGGATTTGTTCAACTCTCTCAATTCACTGCAAATGAAGGGAAGGAGAGGAACCCGAAATACTGAGATAAAGACCTGATAGTGGGTTTATGGAGAGGTGGTGGGAGTCTGTAGGTACCTGAATGTGGGCGGGATACGGGGAGTTCTGTGGGTTTGGGGTGCATTAAGACAAAGGGCAGCTCCACCGACACATCTCTGGAAAAACACAGAATATAAACATTAATTAAGATCAATAATAATATATATGCATGCATAATAATAATAAGACATTTAGCAGACGCTTTTATCCAAAGCGACTTAGTCATGCGTGCATACATTAAGTATGGGGGGTCCCGGGAATTGGACCCTCTATCCTGGCGTAGCAAGTGCCATGCTCTAACAAATGAGCTACGAAGGACCACATGCATGTTCAATCATGCATGTCAATCAATAACAATTTGATAGTTATTCTATGGAAACATTCATATGATATACTATTGCACAATGAATAATCCAAGATCTGACAGGAAACCACCCAGGAAACAGTGATTAGTGACATGTTTGATCAGTGAAGGGGGAATAAAGCCCATCAACCCTCCTTTGCTGTCGAACATTGATCTCACCCAATGGGAACTCTTCAGTTCTGGGTAGCACTTCGTTTGCAAAAGTCATTATACAGTAATAACCAATGAATTGTAATAAATCAAAGCCTAAACACCAAGGTGTGCAGACTTTTAATATATTCAAGCTTCATTCCCCTCAACACTGCATTGATAACTCTGCATCAGTGTGACTTTGGGCCACAGCCTAATGAAACCTCACACCATCCTTAGGGTTAGGACTGACTCAGGCAGGGAGAACACAGGAGGCTGCAGCTTAGCATCTGCAGGTGAGATTTGACATACAATGGCTGGTATGTAAAATAACCACACATACACACACTTAAGAGGCACTGATGGCGGTTCTGGCTCACAGACACTCAACCAAGCACACACAAATGGCAATAGGGCATAAGATCACCACACACACATGCAGGTGGTGGCTGGGATGTCATATTACCTTTCTAACACGCCCCTCAGCAGCCTGAGATAACCCAATGCAAGAGCAGATGCACGGATGGAGGGAGAGACGCACAGACAAACAGACGGGCGGACAAACACAGTAGGCGAGAGAGACACAAACCACAGGAGGGAAGATGAAATGAGGCGGGAACTCAAAACCAAGGCAACCGCAACCGAGAGGGGAGACCACAAAGCATGGCGCACCAGTGAGTGGAGTGGGAGGAGCAGAGAGACTAGTGAGGGTCTGGGAGATGTGATTTTATGACTGTTTATACACAAGTTGTAGTGGCAGAGTATCAGGAGTGTATGACACAGATTGGGGTGTAAAGGTGTGTGTGTAGACTACAGCATGTGTGTGGTCAGTAAAAGTGGTAGGTGTGTGTGTGTCAGTTTTTCCCTGAGTACATGGAAGTAGCCAGCCAGAGAGTGCTGGGGGGGGGGTCCGGGGGGCATGCCCTCCTGGATAATTTTTTTGCAGAACAAGCTTTATTTTGGTGACCTCTGATACATTCTAATTCCTTGATTCTATTCGAAATACACAGCTAAAATTGTTGAATAGTTTAACGACTTTACCTCCCATTTTGGTAAAATGGGTTGTGACTTAACAATTAAAATGTATGAATTCAGTGTGTTGTTAATGTTTGAGATATTGTCTAGGCCCATATGATCAGAGCTTTTTTCTAAGTAATATAACCTTTAACACTAAACCAGTCTCTTGAGATTCAAATTATATTTATAATTTTACTGCAAGATATGAATTCCCACAATGATGTTCTTAAAATTACATATTTTATTGGCTCTGTGGCTATGGACACTAAGGGTAATGAAGTATAAAAAGTAGCACGTAAGGAAAACACTGCAGTGTGTACCTGCACAGAACCACCCACAGCAACGTATTGATATTGACCAGACTCATGTGGAACTCACCCTCCACGAGAGATTACCAGTTTTACTTTGACCCTGTAGGAGACCAGGATTCCAAGGACCTCCTTGTTAGTTACATCCTTAACACTGAAACACAAACATGAGAGAAAGAGAGGGTGGTGAAAAAGGTTCTCAGTAAGGGATGAGTTCTTGCATCTTCTAGGGTGCTGCGTTCGAAAATAAATCAGAATGCATTTATGAGCTCAACCACTCCCTCAGCATGTATGTGTAAACTCACATGCTGGCCAAGTTACAGTATGTGTGGTGTGTGAAATAGTGCTAAGGCCAAGCTAGAGAGTGTCATTATTATCTAACATGGTTCTGGATGCCAGACTACAGTGTTTGAGTGTGTGAGTCATCGTACATGGTGCTGGAGGCCAGGTTGGTGTCCTCATGTTTGAGCTTTCCATCCAGGGCCAGGCCCCTCTTCTCACGGTTCTTGTCTAGCGTGGGTGTGAGGGTGTACACCTTACAGAACGTAGAGCTAGACGACACCTGGTCACTGAGGAGAGGAACACACACACACACCTATCAGCACACCTGGGACATAACTGAAATATCAATAGATCTGGACAAGAAGGTATGGAAAAACAGCTGATCACAAGCTAGAAGTTATTAAGAGAAATGTCTTGGAAGTCTGAAAAATGATAATGGCATGAACAGGAAAGGAAAGGATGGGGGAGGGAGAGCAAGCCTGAGCCAGAACTGTACAGGATATTATTAGAAACAAGG
The DNA here is from genome assembly GCF_002910315.2 of Salvelinus sp. IW2-2015. NCBI lineage: Eukaryota > Metazoa > Chordata > Actinopteri > Salmoniformes > Salmonidae > Salvelinus > Salvelinus sp. IW2-2015. Next base: position 27,370,620 of record NC_036863.1, on the reverse strand, counting down.
GTCCCTTGTACCAAATCAAACTTCAGCACTAATATAAAATAACAGAGCTACTCCTGGAAAGTATTCATACAGTATTGAAAAGAGAAATATGTATGATTTATTCATATTGCCTTACACTTCTTAGATAAATATCAAGTCTACAGTGAATTTGTTTGAACAGCAGCCATACTTGCTAGATGAGGCTGTGGGCCTGGAAGAGGACTTTTCAGCTAACTTAGCTACAAACATGATACTATTTTTCTTTCTTGCGTGTGTAAAATACTAAAGGTTAACAGAAAGCAAAAAAGGAATTGATGAAACCAAAAGAAGAAGTGAACAACATTTGACAAATGGGTTGTTGTTCTGGCTTCAGGAATGGCAGTTCAAATCCACTCTCTTCCCTCCTGTTGCTACACTCCAGTTGGGCTTTGCGGATGGATGCCACCAACGCCACCGAGCAAGGCAGACACAGTCAAACTAGATCCGAGAACAATTTAAGATCTGCTACGTAGCCCCTGAGAAAGCTCCGACCCAAAGAAACACACACAAGCTTTACACAGCGTCATTCCAGCGAACAGCAAACTAAATCCCCAGCTGCTACCAGCCACAATGCATGACTGGCTATACTGCAGTAGTTCAGAACTGCCAGGGGATGGGGGATGTTCTCAGGGTAACCGAGACAGCGCTTCACCACTCTTTTTGACATAGCAGAGAAACACCCTGTAATTTTGTGTATCTAAAGTAGCCTCAAATTTTTATGAACAGGTTACCAATGTAGCCTCTGCTTTGGGTACTTTTTGTTTCTCATTCCCACAGAGTTTCCATGTTTTGTCCTCTACCTGTAGCATAGAAGGAACTGTGTTTAGAATTACAAACTCAACATGTTGTTGTTTCTTGCCAGACCAGGGTAAATGTTCTTTCAACATTTGTTCATCCTAAAATACTGATATACAATGGCAGAATGGCACCAGAAATCAAACATGGTATAACTAAACCTTTAATGCTCACCAACATAGTCTATATACCATGAAGTCAGGTGCGCAGCGGTCATAACATTTGTCAGAAGGTTATTGTCATGCAAAAGGCTGGCAGTCTCACAGTTATTGACTGTTAATTAACAAACATGTTAAATTAACATCTCCAGGCTCCACTCAGACAAGTAGCATACAAGCCTCTGACGCCTTTGGAACATCGACATTTAAAAAAGTTTAATAAAACTAATTGAATATACACCATCACAATAAATTCATTTATTTTAGGCAGGTCTAAAAAAAAAAAACATTATGATCTGAAATACATTTTTTTCATAAGAACAGAATATGAGTTGTTGCTGTGTGTTATCTGGCTATAAAATATTTTTTTTTATAAAAAAATATGCCATAAGCTGTAGGCTTGTTCATTTAGCAGACAATATATGCGTATAAGTCCCGAGAACATGATATGATTTTATAGTAAGAAGAATATAATTGAACTTAGCTGAATAAAATAGACTGGATATTATTCCCATTCCGGAGCGAGAGAGCGTTCATAGGAAGTGGCTATGTTAGGCGTAAAAGTGATCATTTGAAACAGGTCCTATGCGCTAGGTTTAGAGTTATTTGGCAACTTTAGTTGTGAATGATACAAACCTTACAATTATTTAGAAATCAAAGATATATGGGCTGTATGATCCGACTATAGGCTATTGATGATTTGAGAAAGTCGCAACAAAAAAGCTTGAGCTCTGCTCCTTGCCTCAGGCTGCACACGCTGTTCTCTCAAGTGATCATATTTCCACCAATCAGACTATTCTGAATTTGAACTTGTKTTTACTAATATGTAAAATTAGTTGTGATTTATAATGGCCCATTATCAAACAAGCAATAAAAAAAATACATGTCATCCGTATGCACTGGAATAGCAAATGGAGGCCACTTTCCTGCCGGTACGGTTTTCACTCATGTTGGGTAGACTATTCTGGTAATTTCTCTGCGACAGGTGATATTCAGCCCAAACTCTGTGCTCTCCAACCCTGTTCCTGCAGCTACCCAGTGTTTAATTTGTGAAACCAAGTGAAATCTGTTTGGGAACGTCGACAGTAACATGTTTTCACAACTAAACCTATTTCATTAAACTGTTAACAGCCCCTCTCTCTCTGCGCGCTGGAGAAAGGAATAAAGGAGAGGAGGAGATTGAAACTCACGGTGGTGAGATATTTTGTAGCTAAAAGGTAATGTGTCAGTCCATTATTATAATTTGTTTAAATGCCCTATTACTTGGCTATTCAAAATCTAAAACAAATTCACTATAATTATAGTCTAAATCTGAATTTGTTTCATTTAAGCTAGACCGATTATGTACCAAAGATATCATAAATCAGTATTTATGTTTTTCTGCCATGCATGATATGTAGTTGGCTATTTAATGGCACAATCTTTATTTTAATTCAGGGGGATTTGGGGGCTTGGGCTCATATATAGGCCTATGCTTATGCATAAGCTCTAATATGCATATGTATGCTTTGAATGAATCATCACCTTAGAAAGCGCTGTCCATTTTGTTGTGTTAGGCTTTGAAACAACAGCCACAGAAGCCATGTTTTCCACTCAGTTTGAACCTGTTGTTGAACTTCTTTCTTCAAATTGATCAAGCACAGTGAGGTAAGTTGTAAAAGCATCTACTGTCTTGATGATAAGTGTTTGATGTACATTTGCATAGATGTCAGAGTGGTTGGAGCAGTGGTTCCCAACCTTTTTTGGTTACTGTACCACCAATTTAATTTTGCTCTGCCCGGAGTACCCCCTCATGTAGATTTGACCAACCAGTCTTCCAGTACCCCCTGTGGATAGGCCAAGTACCCCCAGGGGTCCTAGTACCCCTGGTTGGGAACCACTGAGTTAGAGGAACAATAGAGCCCTGAGTACCAGGCCATTAGCCACCTGATGATCATTAGGGAGTTGGGTAAGCTACTACTAATGCATGTCCAGAGTGCATAAAAAGAGATTACCTTGACTCGACGTTCATGTAGAATTTTACTGTGGTCATGACTCATGACTGCCAGTGTGGCAGTGATACGTCACCGCAACAGCCCTAGGCGTGATGTATAAAAGGAAACAGGCAAAGTGGAAATAAAGGAACTGAGGAGTGATAGGTATAATAGTCATGTAAAATACTCACTCTGCCTCCACCTGAGCCACTGGACACTTGTACTGAGCCGTACTGAACAGACAGATATCAGCATACTGTCGCACTGGAGAGAGGGAAAGAAAGAGTTAACCACACACATACAAAAGAAAACAGAGGAGAGAAGAGCGAATAGAGCCTAGAGTCATAAAATAACAATTGATACAACTTTGATGAAAGACAGGTACCTGAGATTTTGACTCTTTTGACAGTCTTGGTGGAGTTGTTGGTGACGTGAACATTCACGCTGATGGGTTCTCCATGGTAGTAGAGCTCTTTATCCAGAGAAGCCTCCAGGTGTAGTGAGCGGTCCGACATGAGGAAGCTCCGAGTGGTCTCCACCATGGGCTGAGGCCCAGGCTTCTCTGGGGCATACTGCACCTTACGGATCACTAGCCGCACAGAGTTCCTACACAACACACACGTTACAGATCACCAACTTTGCTGACTAACTAAAAACATACAGAGAAATGCACAGACATGCATATCACATGTTTTCAAGGATTACAGACCCTAAAAAGCTCCTGCAGAAGACACAAGTAAAATGGTTTTCGTACCGTTTGTGAATCTTCTCCTCTATCGATTTGGCACAGAACGCTCGGATCTCAAAGTCTACCCCACATGCCTAAAGAGGGAAAGGAGAAGAGACATGGACATAAATTATCAAATTGGCATTATTAGTGTCATGTGGGTGTGTATTGTTGACTCTACAGGTATGGAAATTGCTGAGTTTAGATATCCGTCATATAATGTGTAAGTTTGCATGAAGCGTCTTTACCTTCCCCGTGTCTTCTGGTCCTGGCTGTAAGGTGACTGAGCACGGCAGGTTCTGGGGAATCTGAGAGACACAAATTTGCCATATTTTACAGACTCAAAGTATATTCATGTGTGTGTGTGTGGTTGTTTGTGTCTACTTGACTCACTGTGAAGTAGAAGGGGTGTGCCTGCTGGCCCAGTTTCTTCAGTAGTCTTTCCTGCAAGCGACTGTTGGCTTTGCGTTCCTCTGCGATTGGAGGGAAGGCCTGGAAGGTGGAGATATACAGATCCTTCCGGAAAGACAGGCCCAGCACGTCCAGGTCCTCACGGCCATAGCGGAATGCACACGTCAGAGTCACAAACACTGGGGAGAAGGAGGGGTTTGAACATCAGAAGAGGTTAAAATGGCAAAAAATAGAGGAGACAAAACAGTGGAGAGAATGAGGAAGATGCCAACTCATACCTTTCCTTTCTTTCAGATACTCGGGGTCCACTAGAATCACACCATCTGTGAGAAAGGAAAATGTAAAGAGGTAAGGTTTTGATTAGACAATGTTAATTGTTTGAAACACAGTGTTTACGAACAATAAAACGAGTCAGTTTTATGAGAGATTCTGAGTCCCATGATGCTCTCACCAGTACACTCATTGATCGTCCAGCACTTACCGACTGGGTCCACCTGGTCAAGGTGATCCACAAAGTCTCTCTTTCCCAGGTATACTGTGACCTGCAGAAAGGAGGGAGGGAAGTAGAGGAACTTAGACAAATGTGAAAGTGTCACAATTAAAAACATAAACCATCAAAGGATACAACTAGTAATGCAATACTCGTGTCCTTTACCTTGCAGTTGGGGCTTGATTTCTTGAAGACTCTGACAAAAGGACACGGGAMATAGAAAGCAAGAAAGAAAGAGAGATTTGATCAAGTAGGAAGCTATAGCCTATAATGTATGGGGTGTAACTTTCACACCTCTGGGGTGTAATAATTAGTCCAAACAGTTGCAAAATGTAACGTTTTGCTACTAGAATTAGAGTTTTAATTGTACAAATTAAGGTAGGTCACTCCTCGTTTCGTTTGCTTCCGTTTAAGAAACATTTTGCAACAGAATCTGCGTAATGAATACGCCCCTGGTGTTCGTCCAGTTTGTCCTCTATCATGTCCCAGAGGTGTAGGGTTAGACCCAATATCCTGCATCTGGACAGGAAACTCTCTCCCAGCAAATAGAGGCCATTTCCTGCTGCTGACTGCCACAAACACAACAGGAAAAAACCTTCCTCATTTCACGAGGAATATCAACAAAGGAGCATTGATACATACTGTGTGTACTCTTTACGCCTATTGCAGCATGCAGAAAAAAAAATCCGTTCAACAATAGTTTGCAAACTAAATTCTCAGAGAGCACTTTCATTATCACAGACTAGGCCTACACACACCCTATGCATACCTAACCTAGGTACCCAAACACACATACGTGTGAGAGGTTCATGGACTGTGGCAAGGTGTAACACAGTGTGTGCATGCATATAGGAGGAAAGAGGATATTAACAGGCAAGCATTGAACGACTATAGTCCTGTCATAAATGGGATATCTAGGCTAAATTTGCATAGAAACTCATCCCAGTGACTGCTGATAACTAACTGGAGAGGTTCATGGACTGTGGCAAGGTGTAACACAGTGTGTGCATGCATATAGGAGGAAAGAGGATATTAACAGGCAAGCATTGAACGACTATAGTCCTGTCATAAATGGGATATCTAGGCTAAATTTGCATAGAAACTCATCCCAGTGACTGCTGATAACTAACTGATAAGGACAAGTCAACAACTCCTTAACATTAGGAGAATGAAGAGGGACCACTGACTACTAGTCCATTTCTGACCAGGACTAGTGGAGGAAGGTGAACACTTTACCCTTTCCCACCAGTGGTGGAGAACATAAGCACACTAACAGCATATGTATGCATAAATAAGACCTTATAGATGCCAAGTCTAAGTCATGATATGGTTTTAGTTTGACTTGGGATATAATTTAACTATAGTGAGTCTGTGTAGTGGACACAGGGCATGTCTTCTCGCACATGCTCAGTTTGAATCTCATTGGCCTAGAGCTCTGCTGACTCTTCATTTACGAGCCAGTGCTACATTTTATACTTCCTCACCAGTTACCATCCAAACCCTTGACCCCTCAAAAACGCCACGCCACTTGCTCACTAGCATCCATCAGGGGGTTGTCATCACTGCTGCTGACGCTTCAGAGACCACAAGAGAAACACCTATTAACCTGACCTTGACCCTAAATCCCAAAACACTGAACCTAAACACCAATCTGACCGTTTACTTCAAACCTTCTACATGAACGTGACCCTGTCCACTGCACAATAACCAAGAAATAAAATCTATGAAAAATGTCAGTAGAGAACCATACTGCACATTCTTTTCAAATATATTCCACATTATTTATAGTCACTTGCAGAGGACATCGATCCAGAATAACTTAGTGGAGAAGTACAGCTGCTCAGAGTCAGACTGTACATACTGATGCAGATACAAGCAGCTGATTACCAAGAGCAAAATACTTTGAAGTTATCAAAGGTGTCAGGCCGGCAAGTGTATGAATAGCTGCATCTTAAACTGGCCTGGCCTGATATGGACAGCACACAACAGTGGCTATACAACATGCCCCTATACAGTAATCACGTGTATATGGCACATGATATCAATAGCTGGATAGACTGTGTTTGTTTGTTTACATGCAGGATATTTATCTATACATGAAATAACACTGGGCGATTAAGCGTCAAATGTACATCAAATACATGTCACTGAGGGCCAAATAAACAGACCGCTAATTAGCCAGGAATCAAAACAGTACATCAATCATGCATATCAGCTCATTCGTTAATTTTGAGCTAGCTACAGTAACGTTAGTTGTTGSATGCGAGTTGTACCTAAACCCACACACACCACGGTGGCCATCATAAGACCGTTTACCCCACCCTGCAGCTAGCTAGAACATGCTTACTAAAACTGTTGCAAGTGAAGTGAAACTAGCTAGTTATCTAGTTAAACTAGAAATTATGTTATCGTCATCAAGGTGTAGGTAAAACAGGGATATACCGGTGGATTGCGAAGACTCTTCCGCCCGAACAGTTCTAGCTAGCTAACTACCTCTGCTAACGTTAGCTAGCTAGGAAACATATGGGTCTGGCTAACAACAACACAAACACTGCTATCGAAATCCTACGACTATTGTCGTTTTGGCTAAATAGTCTCTAACGTTTAATTAGATAGCTAGTTGCTATTCTTGCCTTGGTAAGTATGGACCAATCTGATGTTGATGCAAGGGGAACAGGCTGGTCTCAAGTGATGCTAAGATGCTAGCGTAGCTAGCTACCCGTGCTCTTGCCTTCACACACAACAACACACACACTGACAAGGCAGTAGAAAATACGAGATTGCGGGGGAATGAATCCTTACCTGGTGCCCGCCTTGTCCCCCATCTCCTCGACAGGCTTTCGGTATATTGGTGGCAAAAGAACAAGCTGTGTGTATTTCTGTGAATTGTTATCTGTTTATTTTATGGTGTATTTTACTCCACCCTTGCAAGCTCTCTGGCGCTGGCTTCCGTTCCTTTTCGCTTCCGCAAAAGCAGGAACTCATCCGATCCGTGCAGCGCTGATAAATTCGCGCTTTTGGGAACAGTGTAGCATTGCGCAATAACTACGCACTATCAGAATGCCCTACGCCCAAATGGTAGGAAGGTAGTGCTTTTTGGCACGCAACGTTAGAGCGTTGCAGATTGAATTGCAATGTGTATACAATGCATTTGGAAAGTATTCAGACCCTTTGACTTTTTACATTTTGTTATGTTACAGCCTTATTCTAAAATTGATTACATTATTGTTATTTTACTGCTGCTCTTTAATTATATTTGTTACTTTTATTTCTTATTCTTATTCTTATTTTTTTTAACTGCATTTTTGGTTAGGTCTTGTAAGTAAGCATTTCACTGTAAGGTCTACTACACCTGTTGTATTCGGCGCATGTGACAAATACACTTAGATTTTTAATGTTTTTCCTCATCTATCTACACACAATAACCCACAATAACACAGTGAAAACAGGTTTTTAGACATGTTTGCAAATGTATTACAATACAAAACTGAAATACCTTATTTGCATAAGTAACATGATTTGGAAAGGTACACACCTGTCTTTATAAGGTCCCACAGTTGACCGTGCATGTCAAAAAACAAAAACCAAGCCATGAGGTCGAACGAATTGTCAGTAGAGCTCCGAGACAGGATTGTGTTGAGGCACAGATCTGGGTAGGGCTACGAAAAAAATTCTGCAGCATTGAAGGTCCCCAAGAACACAGTGGCCTCCATCATTCTTATTTTTTTTATTTTATTTAACCTTTATTTTTAACTAGGCAAGTTAACAATGACGTCCTACCCCAGCCAAACCCGGATGACGCTGGCCCAATTGTGCGCCGCCCTATGGGACTCCCAATTATGGCTGGATGTGATACAGCCTGGATTTTAAATGGAAGAAGTTCCTAGAGCTGGCCGCCCGGCCAAACTGAGCAATCAGGGGAGAAAGGCCTTGGTCAGGGAGGTGACCAAGAACATGATGGTCACTCTGACAGAGCTCCAGAGTTTATCTGTGGAGATGGGAGAACTTTCCAGAAGGACAACCATCTCTGCAGCACTCTACCAATCAGGCCTTTATGGTAGAGTGGCCAGACGGAAGACACTTCTCAGTAAAAGGTACATGACAGCCCACTTGGAGTTTGCTAAAAGGCACCTAAAGACTCTCAGACCATGAGAAACAAGATTCTCTGGTCTGATGAAACCAAGATTGAACTCTTTGGCCTGAATGCCAAGCGTCATCTCTGGAGGAAACCTGGCACCATCAATACGGTGAAGCATGGTGATGACAGCATCATGCTGTGGGGATGTTTTTCAGCGGCAGGGACTGGGAGACTAGTCAGGATCAAGGGAAAGATGAACAGAGCAAAGTACAGAGAGATCCTTGATGAAAACCTTCTCCAGAGTGCTCAGGGCCTCAGACTGGGTCGACGGTTCACCTTCCAGCAGGACAACGACCCTAAGACAACGCAGGAGTGGCTTCGGGACAAGCCTCTGAATGTCCTTGAGTGGCCCAGTCAGAGCCCGGACTTAAACCCGATCGAACATCTCTTGAGAGACCTGAAAATAGCTGTGCAGTGACACTCCCCATTTAACCTGACAGAGCTTAAGAGGATCTGCAGAGAAGAATGGGAGAAACTCCCCAAATACAGGTGTGCCAAGCTTGTAGCGTCATACCCAAGAAGACTTAAGGCTGAAATCGCTGCCAAAGCTGCTTCAACAAAGTACTGAATAAAGGGTCTGAATACTTATGTAAATATAGTATTTCGTTTTTTTACTTGTAATACATTTGCGAAAATATCTAAACTGTTTTTGCTTTGTCGTTATGGGGTATTGTGTGTAGATTGATGAGGGGAAAAAACAATTTAATACATTTTAGAATAAGGGTGTAATGTAACAACAATTTGGAAAATGTCAAAGGGTCTGAATACTTTCCGAATGCACTGGAAGTTATAGAACAGACACAACTCCCTACACTACTTTTCTATATGAGAGAATGCCAAGCGTGTGCAAAGCTGTCATCAAGGCAAAGAGTGGCAACTTTAAAGAATCTCAAATATACAATTAACACTTTTTTTGGTTACTACATGATTCCATCTGTGTAATTTCATTGTTTTGATTTCTTCACTATTATTCTACAATGTAGAAAATAGTAAAATGAAGATAAACCCTTGAATGTGTAGGTGTGTCCAAGCTTTTGACTAGTACTGTACATTAACACCTGCACAGGAACACCCTTGATAGAGTTGTGTACACAATGTGAGATGATCTCTGCCTATGTACTGTAGTCTCCTCAGTGGTTTGTGAGTGCCCATAGAAGAAAAAAAGGCATTAGCAATAGAGTAGCGTGTTTGTTGGTGATAGTAATACTACAGTAGTAACAGTGTTGTGTTTGTCCATTCCTGTAGGCTCTGAGGCAGGCGGGGGGGCAGGTGTTGGAGCCTGTGATGACACTGGAGGTGACGGTGGGGGAGGGGCACCTGAGCCCCGTGTTGGGTGACCTGGCTCAGAGGCGAGGGGCCATCCGGGACATCCAGAGTCGCCATAAAGTTGCTGTTGGCCACCGTGCCCCTGGCCGAGATGATGGTAGGTAATTCAATATCGTCGTGGAAACATGTAGTAGTGACAGACTATATACTCACACCAGTACAATGAAAGTAAATATATATATTGCAGAAATGTCATTACTGGAGACACCGTCAGGGTTGTTTACAAATGTAAAATTGACTGTTTCTGTTATCCTAATTTCTTTCCTCCTCCTCGGTTTCAGGGCTACTCCAACCCACTGAGAACTCTGACCTCCAGCACCAGAAGGCCCTGCTCAACAAGATGGCTGGCCTCGCCTGATGGCATCACATCCTGTTCCTGAACTACAGGAAGTGGCTGCCTGGCTGCAGGACCTGCGATTGTTGTACAGGGTTTGACAAATCTCTGCATCCAGTTCAAGTGTGGGATGGCCATGTTTTTTTGTCACAAGAGACTAGGATTGGATTAATGGATTTCCGTACCTAACTGAGAAAGGCCAACCTTCAGTGGTTATGTTTCTGTGGTATGAATGGATTTTTGGAAAAGTAGGCCAGCAGGAATGTTCATGTAAATACTCCTGTGAGAGCATTTGCTGTGCAAACAACATTTTTTTTAAATCAGGTCAAGAACATGTGAGCAGTTGGACATATAATATTGTACAAGTGGAGGTATCAGTAATTAAAATATCAATTATATGAAAGATCATTTTACAATGAAATGTGTACCAATGTGTCATTTCTATGTAAACTGTATTTCACTTCGAGTGTCAGTTGCATTGTACACACAGACAATTCACTTTGCAAAGGTTTATTATTCATTTTAATAAAATGTTATTTGTCACATGCACCGATTACAACCTTACAGTGAAATGCTTACTTACAAGCCATTAACCAACAATGCTTTAAGAAGTTAAGATTTTTTTTAAATATGTGTTAAGTAAAAAATAGAAAATAAAAGTAACAAATAATTAAACAGCAGCAGTAAAATAACAAGCAAGGCTATACACAGGGGGTACTGGTTAGTCAAGGTAATATGTACATGTAGGTAGAGTTAAAGTGACTATGCATAGATAATAAACAGAGTYGCAGCAGCATAAAAGAGGGGTCTGGGTAGCTCTTCAGGAGTCTTGTGGCTTGGGGGTAGAAGCTGTTAAGAAGCCTTTTGGACCTTGACTTGGCTCTGCGGTATCGCTTGCCGTGCGGTAGCAGAGATAACAGTCTATGACTAGGGTGGCTGGAGTCTTTGACAATTTTTAGGGCTTCCTCTGACACCGCCTGATATAGAGGTCCTGGATGGCAGGAAGCTTGGCCCTAGTGATGTACTGGGCCGTACACACTACCCTCTGTAGTGCCTTGCGGTCAGAGGCCGAGCAGTTGCCATACCAGGCAGTGATGCAACCAGTCAGGATGCTCTCGATGGTGCAGCTGTAAAACCTTTTGAGGATCTGATATAAACACAAGATCATTGTGTGAGATTGCATGGAATGAGGATTGTTCTGGAAAACCTTATTAAAAATACACATTTTGGCTCATACTGTATCAGTGCATCAATGAAGTAATGAACACAATCAAGTTTTATTTCTCTGTGTTACAAAAACGTAAGGCAGGGATTTTACTGTGAGTTTTCCCTTATCCCAAAGCTGTTGCTGGTGCTGCTGTTTCTCAAGTTGTAGTCCCACACACAGTGGTCTTCACCTTTCATACCCCTTTGTACTCATATGCACAGTAACCTGTAAACAGACACTCAGCTGGGATACCACACCTAGAAGCGCGTGAGAGAGAAGACATAAAGAGAGAGAGCGAAAATACAGGAAGAAAGTGAGGGTGACACATTATATACACACTGAACAAAAATATAAAACGCAACCTGCAAAGTGTTGGTCACGTTTCATGAGCTGAAATAAAAGATCCCAGAAATGTTCCGTACACACAAACAGCTTATTTCTCTCAAATTTTGAGCACAAATTTGTTTACATCCCTGTTAGTGAGCACTTCACCTTTGCCAAGATAATCCATCCACTTGACCGGTGTAGCACATCATGAAGCTGATAAAACAGCACAATCATTACACAGATGCTCCTTGTGCCGGGGACAATAAAATACCACTCTAAAATGTGCAGTTTTGTCACAACACAATGCCACAGATGTCTCAAGTTTTGAGGGAACGTGTAGTTGTCATGCTGAATGCAGGAATGTCCACCAGAGCTGTTGCCAGAGAATTGAATGTTAATTTCTCTACATTAAGTCGCCTCCAACGTCATTTTAGAGAATTTGGCAGTACGTCCAACAGGCCTCACAACTGTAGACCACGTGTAACCACGTGTAACCACACCAGCCCAGGACCTCCACATCCGGCTTCTTCACCTGCGGGATCGTTGGAGACCAGCCACCCGGACAGCTGATTAAACTGTGGATTTGCACAATCAAAAAATGTCTGCACAATCTGTCAGAAACCGTCTCAGGGCAGCTCATCTGCGTGCTCGTCGTCCTCACCAGGGTCTTGACCTGACTGCAGTTCGGCGTCGTAACCGACATCAGTGGACAAATGCTCACATTCGATGGCTACTGGCACACTGGAGAAGTGTGGTCTTCACGGATGAATCCTGGTTTCAACTGTACCAGGCAGATGGCAGACAGCGTGTATGGCGTCGTGTGGGCAAGCGATTTGCTGATGTCAACATTGTGGACAGAGGTCCCCATGGTGGAGGTGGGATTATGGTATGGGCAGGCATAAMCTATGGACAACAAACAGAATTGCATTTTATCAATGGCAATTTGAATGCACAGAGATACCATGACGAGATCCTGAGGCCCATTTTCATGTCATTAATCCGCCGCCATCCCCGTCATTGTAAATAAGAATTCGTTTTTAACTGACTTGCCTAGTTAAATAAAGGTTAAATAAAAATAAACATAAAAATGTTTCAGCTTGGTAATGCATGGCCTCATGTTGCAAGGATTTGTACACAATTCCTGGCAGCTGAAAATGTCCCAGTTCTTCCATGGCCTGCATACTCACTGAACATTTCACCCATTGAGCATGTTTGGGATGCTCTGGATCGATGTGTACAACAGAATGTTCCAGTTCCCAATGATATCTAGCAACTTCGCAAAGCCATTGAAGAGGGGTGGGACACAATTCCACAGCCCACAATCAACAGCCTGATCAAATCTATGCGAAGGAGATGTGTCATGTTGCATGAGGCAAATGGTGGTCAGATACTGACTGGTTTTCAGATTTTTTCATTTAACCGATCCACTCCCATACATTCTGTGAGAACCAACAGATGCATATCTGAATTCCCAGTCATGTAAAATCCATAGATTAGGGCCTAATGAATTTATTTTTGATTGACTGATTTCCTTATATTAACTGTAACTCTGTCAAATCTTTGAAGTTGTTGTATGCTGCGTTTATATTTTTGTTCAGTGTAGCAATGGCATGTCTAGCAATGCCTCGTAAATTCACCAAAAGTATATTAAAGTATATATTAGGCTATCAATGAGTATGGTTAAGCTATTCTTCATAGTGCCAGTGAATTGAAGTTGAAAATCGCCAACAGCATCAGTTAATTAGGCCTAAATGTGCAATAAAAACTTTTGTGCCTATAGGTTATTTAATGAAACACTGGTTGGCTGTTGATGTCCTAGGTCAGGGCTCTCCAACCTTGTTCTCTGAGAGCTAAATTCCTGTAGGTCTTCGCTCCAACCACAGTTGTAACTAACCTGATCAGTTTATCAACCAGCTAATTATTGAATCAGACGCGCTAGATTAGGGTTGGCGTGAAAACCTAGAGGATGGTAGCTACATCGCAAAGCACTATACTATTTCCGCAAAACTTTTTGGAAAAGGCATGTTCACTTTCTCCTCCACAAACACAATCATGTGCAAATATGGTTCAGAAGCTCAAATCAGCAGGATGGGGGGCATCGTTATTAGGAAGGACGTCTATCATGGATCGTTAAAATAATGATTAGCCTATGATCGCACTTCATAAATTTAAATATTATGGGGAGACCTATACATTTGGCAGCCAAGCAAGAGTTATCAGTGTTGCCTACATTAAATTAAATACATTAAATAGCTTTACGCCACAACAAAAACCCTCAAACCCTCCATGCTTCCGTCATAAGAGTCAATTCAATTTGAAAAAATGTGGAATTACAGGGGAGTTTTGAAATGTGTGAATCGTGCAGAGGAATAGCGCACATGCTAGTATAACAATTACAAAACCAACGTCTCTAGTAAAACCAGTCCGAATAGGGCTATACCAGGGTAAATAATAGGTTTATCAGCATAGAGTGTGCCGCATCATCCCATGGGATCTGTCAAGTTGACACACTGCAGAAATATCACTGAAATATTTGAGTTCCTACACATTACCTTCTATATTCAAACAAGATGCCATCCAGGACCTCTACGCCAGGCAGTGTCAGAGGAAGCCCTAAAAATAGTCAACAACCACAGCCACCCCAGTCATAGACTGTTCTCTCTGCTACCGCATGGCAAGCGGTACCGGAGCGCCAAGTCTAGGACCAAAAAGCTTCTCAACAGCTTTTACCCCCAAGCCATAAGACTCCTGAACAGGTAATCAAATGGCTACCCGGACTATTTGCACTGTCGTCGTCCCCCCCGCTACTGTTATTTTCACTGTCATTCAACTTTTTTTTTCTTTACCTAATACCTATTTTTTACTTACAAATTGCACTGCTGGTTAGGGCTTGTAAGTAAGCATTTCACTGTAAGGTGTACACCTGTTGTATTCGGCGCACGTGACAATACACTTTGATATAGGCCTTTTATAGGCAAAATGTATGATAAAATGGGCAGCATCATGCTCATGTCAGTCCTTTAGAACGCAAATGTAGTCTTCCTAGTAGCAGTGGTGTGTATTCATGGATGTCAAGGGAAGCCAGGCTTCCCAAAAAAAGACAAAAAATATATATAAAAACATAAAATAATCTCTTTCATCTCTCTGTTTCATAATTTCCCTTCAATTCACAAGAGGCTGAATGTGCGTTCTCACTGGAGAAAGCATCCGAGTGATTGAAACAGCGCCTCTCTGTCTCTCTAGGTGTAGGCCATCTATCTGATGCTGTCTGGTCCAAACGAGTATGACATTGTTGCCGCCCGTAGCATTGAAGGCAAGGGAAGCCAGCGAGCATCTTACTTCACTTGACAAAAAAAAAGTATGAAAAATTTGCCAATCAGCATCGAGCTAAACTGAGCGAGTTTAACTGAATGGTCCTGGTTCTTCACAAAAAAAGTGTCAAGGGAAGCCAGCTTGGATTTGGCTTCACACATCATTGACAGAAAAACTTGAATTGTTGCATCTCGTTGTGTTGTTGTCTAAATTAGCCATGGATGGAAATAGAGATTTGGATTTGTGGTTTTACTTAATTCTCCGTACTAGCCAATGATTATAACAGCGATTCTGATCCAACCATTAATTCATACATTGTTGTGCCCCTGGCCTGAGAGGATGGAAGTCCAATATGTAGAAGGCTAATGTTAACTAGCTACCGTTGCCCATGAATGGAAGTTAGGCTAGCAAGCATTTTAGCCAGGTATCCTGGGACAAGAAAAAATATAAGTGTATGCTGTATGACAGAGTGATAGACCGTTTCATCAAATTGAAAGAGAGGAGGATGGCATTGGCATTTCTCTACAAGTAGGGTGAGTCAACAGGTTTTTCCTACTTGCATGAACGCGCACACACACACACACAGAAATTAGAACCATGGACAGCCACATCATATTTAGCTTACGTTGATTGGACTAAATCGTTTTTGGTATCATTTAGTTGTCATTGTATTAGACTAAGCAGAGGTGATTTGATGATGTTGAAATGTTGAAGTTGAAATGGTGCTGGAATAGTGGCGGCAGCTCCTGTTTTCTTTGCGACTTGCGGTATCTCTGTGGTTCTAAATCAATAGTTGTTTAGTGGTCCAAAAAGTCGTAAACATTAAACTACCTTAACCATGCTGTAGGTCATGTAACTGTTGGATACTGTACATGCAATATGGTTTGTGGACTTCAAATGGACAGAGGTTGCTATCCAGCTTTGTGATAAAACAAAAGGTGTGGTTGAATTTATTCTGCCATTGTGTCTTCTTATGGTCTCTGCCTTTTGGCTTACATATCAGTCGCAAGGCATATGAATTAACAGGTTGTAGAGCAAACAGCGCTTCTCTAGTGATTTTACCCATGCACGGCTACTCCCAAGTAGAACTCTGCAATGAGGTGCTGTGTGCACATCCGTTTCAGCGTGTTTTGGGAGTTGAGCAAGAGTCGACTCCAACCACAGGAGTCTGAGTTGACTCCAAAAATCCTGGAGTCATACACCACTATACAGTGCATTCGGGAAGTATTCAGACCCCTTTCCTTTTTCCACTTTGTTACGTTACAGCCTTATTCTAAAATTGATAATATTTCCCCCCATCAATCTAAACACAATACCTAACAATGACAAAGCGAAAAGTTTTTTAGAAATTTTTGCAAATTAGGTATGACGCTACACCTGTATTTCTCCCATTATTTTCTGCAAGCTTTGTCAGGTTGGATGGGGAGCATCGCTGCACAGCTATTTTCAGGTCTCTCCAGAGATGTTCGACCAGGTTCAAGTCTGGGGATCTCTCTGTACTTTGCTCTGTTCATCTTTCTCTCGGTCCGGACTAGTCTCCCAGTCCCTGCCGCTGAAAAACATCCCCACAGCATGATGCTGCCACCACCATACTTCACCGTAGGGATGGTGCCAGTTTTCCTCCAGACGTGATGCTTGGCATTCAGGCCAAAGAGTTCAATCTTGGTTTCATCAGACCAGAGAACCTTGTTTGTCATGGACTGAGAGTCCTTTAGGTTCCTTTTGGCAAATTCCAAGCGGGCTGTGATGTGCCTTTTACTGAGGTGTTGCTTCCGTCTGGCCACTCTACCATAAAGACCCGATTGGTGGAGTGCTGCAAAGATGGTTGACCTTCTGGAAGGTTCTCCCATCTCCACAGAGGAACTCTGTCAGAGTGACCATCGGGTTCTTGGTCACCTCCCTAACCAAGGCCCTTCTCCCCCGATTGCTCAGTTTGGCCGGGCGGCCAGCTCTAGGKAGAGTCTTGGTGGTTCCAAACTTCTTCCATTTAAGAATGATGGAGGCCACTGTGTTCTTGGGGACTTTCAATGCAGCAGATGTTTTTTGGCACCCTTCCCCAAATCTGTCTCTCAACACAATCCTGTTTCGGAGCTCTACAGACAGAATTCCTTCGACCGCATGGCTTAGTTTTTGCTCTGACATGCACTGTCAACTATGGGATCTTACATAGACAGGTGTGTGCCTTTCCAAATCATGTCCAATCAATTGAATTTACCACAGATGGACTCAAGGCAAAGGGTGGCTACTTTGAAGAATCTCAAATATATTTTAATTTAACACTTTGTTTGTTACATATGTGTTATTTCATAGTTTGAGGTCATCACTATTATTCTACAATGTAGAAAATAGTTAAAATAAAGAAAAACCCTTGAATGAGTAGGTGTTTTGACTGGTACTGTATATATACACATACTTTTTATCTAGCTGTGGATCCCCTGCAGTACCTCTGCAGACCTCCAGGGGCTGGTCCTGGTTATTTGTATATTGATCCGGATTATCCCTGCATTACAGAAACTCAAAAGTGCTGAATATGTTTTTATGCACATTCATAGACTTTCCTGAATGATTTCCCATATGACATAATATAATGACAATAGTGAAATGTATGGGTAACTTTTTGATGTAGTAGATTTGTATTGGGTCACTCCACCATATACAGAATAAACATTTGATACAAAAGTCCCTTGACGTTTTCAGGCAGTCAAGATCAGGGTTCACATCTGCATTGAGAGTAAGCCAGAGTCTGACTGATCAATGGTGTGTGTGTGTACTGTATGTCCGTATCAGATACGGATGGTATACGAGTCTGAATGGGTTACATAGCGGACCCAGCGTTGCGACGGTCCAGGCTGTATCGGGGACAGGCGGAGGAATCTAATTTGCAGTCCTGTGCAGGTGTACTTCGGCAGCTCAAAGCTCAGACTGACCGGTCCCACTTCCTGTAACGAGGCAGAGCTAAGGCCAGAGACCTCCAGCTGAATGTACAGAGAGAGAGGAAGTGGTCAGCATGTTAGACAACTTTGTATATGATTGACCATCTACTATTAGGGGCATATAATGCACTGGCAAAGTTACCACTAACYTACAAGACCAGTCAAAAGTTTGGACACACCTACTCATTCAAGGGTTTTTCTTTATTTGACTATTTTCTACATTGTAGAATAAATGTGAAGACATTAAAACTATGAAATAACACATATGGAATCATGTAGAAACCAAAAAAGTGTAAAACAAATCAAGATCTATTTTATATTTGAGATTCTTCAAAGTAGCCACCCTTTGCCTTAATGACAGCTTTGCACACACATGGTATTCTCTCACATGGTATTCTCTCAACCAGCGCATGCATTTCAATTAACAGGTATGCCTTGTTAAAAGTTAATTTGTGGAATTTCTTTCCTTCTTAATGCATTTGAGCCAATCAGTTGTGTTGTGACAAGGTAGGGTTGGTATACAGAAGATAGCTCTATTTAGTAAAAGACCAAGTCCATATTATGGCAAGAACAGCTCAAATAAGCAAAGTGAACCAACAGTCCATCATTATTTTWAGACATGAATGTCAGTCAATCCGGAAAATTTCAAGAACTTTCTTCAAGTACAGTCGCAAAAACCATCAAGCGCTATGATAAAACTGGCTCTCATGAGGACCGCCACAGGAAAGGAAGATTAGTTAATTAGTTACCAGCCTCAGAAATTGCCAATTAACTGCACCTCAGATTGCAGCCCAAATAAATGCTTCACAGAGTTCAAGTAACAGACATCTCAACATCAACTGTTCAGAGGAGACTGCGTGAATCAGGCCTTCATGGTTTTTCAACAGGACAATGACCCAAAACACACCTCCAGGCTGTGTAAGGGCTATTTGACCAAGAAGAAGAGCGATGGAGTGCTGCATCAGATGACCTGGCCTCCACAATCACCCAACCTCAACCCAATTGAGATGGTTTGGGATGAGTTGGACCGCAGAGTGAAGGCAAAGCAGCCAACAAGTGCTCAGGATGTGAAAACTCTTTCAAGACAGTTGGAAAAACATTCCTCATTAATCAGGTTGAGAGAATGCCGAGAGTGTGCAAAGCTGTCAATAAAGCAAAGGGTGGCTACTTTGAAGAATCTCAAATGTAAAATAAAATATATTTAGATTTGTTTCACACTTTTTTGGTTACTACATGATTCCATATGTGTTATTTCATACCTTTGATCTCTTCACTATTATTATACAATGTAGAAAATAGTACAAATAAAGAAAAACCGTTGAATGAATAGTTTTGTCCAAACTTTTGAATGGTTCTGCATGTTAACCATTCGAAGCTGTCTGCATATGCATCCTTGCTCTATGCGAAATGGCTCATGGATTTTGAGAACCTGATCTGCACCTAACAATCTGATCTACAGCAAACACGTGTGCAAAGAGGTGATTCTTCCTGATTGATAAGAAGTTCCTGATATCATAATCATTGAAACTGACCTATTATATCCTCTCACTACCAGTATCTACTATTTCCATGTTTCCCATTGTTGTTCTGATTATGTTTAGTCACCTTGAACAGGGCGGAGAGCTGGGCTCCCCCAGGGAAGCGAGGGATCTCCCAATGGACAGCCTTGTTTTTTGGCTGCAGCTCAGCACTCTGGTCCGGGCTGCTCAACTCCTGAGAGAGACTGGAGAACAAAGAGGGTGAGAAAAGAGAGAGGAGGGGGAGCTTGTTATGTAGTGGGGGGGGGGGGGTTACACATAGTGAGAGACAAAGCAAAAGATGGAGGGAACATGAGATAGAAAAAGGAGTTTCTTCTCACCGAAGCGAGCCCTTGGGTACCGGTATTGTAATAGAAACATTAATAGCAGCGCTGTAAGAGAAAAGAGATTGCCTCAGTGACAGAGGGACCTAAGTTGCAGCCCAGTCAGAGAAGGCAAGGACAATCACACTGACAGACTACATGATCATATGTTATTAAACTATTATAATGTGCATCATAAAACATGATAAAGTGTTCAATGACTACCACATATGCTCCATGCAAACTCTACATTCTCAACATACAGAAAATGCATATCAGCAAATAAGCATTTCCTGTTAATGGAGAACTGACCTCTTTGGGGGCAGGTCGCACCGCAGCTTCAGGTACATCAACAACCTACAGGGAAAGAACAAGTGTGTGTTGAGGGTGGTGGTTGGGTTGTTTAAAGACTTGATTTCCCAACACTCAAGTTAGTAAAATGGGGAAGTTAAAATGACTGTCATCAAGAGTAAGGGAAATCTGTGTGTTCTACATATTTTGAGATGGTTCTGGTAAAGGGTTCTCTACCCAAAATGAATGAACAGTGTTCTGTACCTGCCACCACTGTCCCTCTCTATAGAAGGGAATAGACGGAATGGAGGGGCTGTGGGCAGGTCATCACACAACTGGTATTGCATCACTGTTTGCTAGAGAACGAAAAGGTTTGTGAGAAACTGTGAGAGAGAATACATTTGTTTATGTAACAGTGAGATACAAGTATTGTTGTAGTGTTTGTGTGTGTGCATGTGATTTAGTAAATTCCATGAGCACCTCTCCTTGGCTGGGACACACTTTCAGGATTCTGTAGGTGTCAAACTCATCCAGCCTGACAGCCTGGTGGAAGCTGCACTCATCCACACGAACAGCTGCCCCATAACCTGAGAGGAGAGAGGGTGGGGGAAGGGAAATTACATTTGGAATATAGGGCAGAATCCTAATTTGAATAAAAGCAGATAGCAGACATTTGTGTAGTGCCTTGATGTCAATGAGAGAGCTGAACGAGAATGTGTGCAAATCTGAATCTATGGGAATTCAGCCCATAGTGACTGTGCTCTTCCACAACAAGGATACGAGTACAACTAAAGGTCAATAACATCCATTATGACAATCAATGCTGTGGCAGGGAATCATACGTTTTAATACAATGGCCTCATATTCATCTAATGCAGGATTTTACAGGAAGTATAGTAATCATTCAGGTCACCCATACAGTCAGCACAGTGACTGCCAATCTTATAAAATTGACTAATCTAGCCAGTGAAGGATGTAGTATTTGCAAAGGGATGGTACCAACCGCTCAGCTGGGACTTTCCTATGCTGAACTCTTCATTCAGTCCAATCCGCATCTCTATCGACAGGGTGAGGAACAGAGAAGAGGGGGAACGGGAGAGAAAGTGATGAGAATTTGGCATGGAGGAATTTGGATTTGTACTTGCCCTCTATTTACCGTGCCTCCTCTGGCAGCTTATCATTCAAAATGAAGACTTGAAACACGAAAGCTCACCTGAGCAACTTGGCATGTAACACTTCACTCTGATCTCTCCCTCAATGTCTGCCTTCATCAGAACTCCCTGGAGAACAGTGAGGGAATTTATTCCGTTCATGATCATTCAGCAATAACATCCTTATATACACTTACAGAAATATAAAACGCAAAATTATATTTCTGGTCTGGTACAGTTTTAAACATAAGTATCAAATTAAATTGCTTTTAGAGAGAGAAATGGAAAGGACAGACAGTAAGTATAGGTTAAAGTGCAACTCTGCCACTTTTCAAGCTCATATTCATGATCTCCAGCACCAAGCCAGAGATGTGAAAACGGCGCATTTCTACACCTTGTAGAAAAAATATATAACTTTAAGGTTCTACCCAATGACCTCATCAGAAGTTACAACAGTGATTTTCAAACACTATGAGATGTGCGCTGACTTGGGGAGCAAGAAACTCGTTACAGGTTTTGAAAATCACAATATTTTAAAACGTTTAATCCTACCCTGTGATATCACTAACTACGTTTCCCTCCACAGTTTATGTGAGTAAAGTCATATTGCGTAAAAAAATGCAGACAGAAAATTTGTTTGTTATTTTTCWGTTTTTTTGTGAGAAATGGAGGTTGAAACACATTTAAAATGCAAATATTGATATAATAACCATCATATCGAAGTAAATTTAGTCACGTGATGATATGTGGTGTGTGTGGTCCTACTACGACTCGGGAAACCATGCAGTTTAGTAGGCTAGCGATTACTTCATGCCTTCTCCCGCTCTCCCTCTCTGGCGCTCGAGGGTGCCAGGCTGCTCTTCATTACGTACACCTGTCACCATCATTACGCGCATCAGCGCTTACTGGCCTCACCTGGACTCCTTCACTTTGTTAATCGCCGCCCCATCTATATCTGTCTGTTCCTCCGTTGGTTCCCCGTGTCAGCATTAATGTCATTATGTTTTCATGTCCAGACGCTGTCCTGTTTCATGTCCGTTGTTAATTAAATGTTCACTCCCTGTACCTGCTACTCGTCTCCAGCGTCTGTCCTTACAGATTAACTAATTTATGATGAGCTTCACAGGGTGGTGAAAGTGCACGGTGATCTTGATGCTCCTTTCCAATAAATATCGAGGGTCTTATTCTGGTGACATGATGATCAATGCTTGACAAATAAAAATATTCTCACACTTATCCATAATAATCTCACCATGTAGACTAGCCTACCCGCACTGTATCTGCAAGCTGTTGGCTAGAGCCCACGTGCCAAGACCAGAGTAGTAGGCACATTTGCTATTGAAAACTTAAGCGAAAAAGTAAATTTTGTGTGCACTACGTCATCACGCACTGACTTTTATCCGCAACATGTCAGTTTGGTAGAAACACGGCCTCCCGAGTGGCCCAGTGGTCTAAGGCAAAGCTGTGCCACTAGAGATTCTGGGTTCGAGTTCAGGCTCTGTCGCAGCCGGCCGCGACCGGGAGACCCATGGGGCGGCACACAATAGGGGAGGGTTTGGCTGGCAGGGATGTCCTTGTCCCATCGCGTGGCGGGCCAGGCATAGTGCACGCTGACACTGTCACCAGGTGTACAGTGTTTCCTCCGACACATTGGTGCGGCTGGCTTACGGGTTAAGTGGGCATTGTGTCAAGAAGCAGTGCTGCTTGGTTGGGTTGTGTTTCAGGGGACGGACGGCTCTCGACCTTCACCTCTCCCGAGTCTGTACAGGTGTTGCAGCGATGYGACAAGACTAACTACCAATTGGATACCACGAAATTGGGAAGAAAAAGGGGTAAAAAAAAAGAAATACAAACATTTGGTAGAAACACACCACTGGTGGGAAAATGCACATATTTTCTTTATGCATATTTTAGAATATTCACATGAAAATCTGTCGCCAATTGGATGGACACCTAGCTACAGAGCAGCGTTTTTTAAGGACCATTCTTCTTATCCTCTTAACTACAGATCACAGAAATGCGCCATTTTCACATATGTAGAGAGTTGCCCTTTAGGGAAGAGATACTGATCATATGCATGGCTCCACCATGTAATCAGTGATACTTACATTGGCACCAATGACTACAGACATCCTTTCAATCACATCCACAAATATCTCGTTTTTGCCTCCCTGAAGACAGAAGGGAAAAAACAAAGTGTTGAATACATATATATATACAAAGAATTCATACATATCTGTACATCTTCATCAATCAACACACTAGCACCTAGGAATAGCCCATAACATCCAGCAGTAGACGCATTCTTTACCTGTTCTCCTTGACTTGACACAATGGGCCGTGTGGCAGCTGCACTGGGGGCCACTTTATTCTGCTGGGTGTCTGCTCCAAACTGACCAGGAGGGAAAAGAAAGTGGAATAAAAGAGCTGAGTAAGTAGGGCTCAACATGTTAATGTTAAAAAGCAGATAACCAGGAAATGTTAGCAAATGGGACCCAGTGCACTTATTTTCAGGGCAGCCCCAAGAGTCAGTGTGATTGTGACCATGCATTGGTGTCTTACCAGCCCCACGTTACTGAGGTCAAACAAGCTGAAGGGTTTGGAGCTGACCGCCTCAGTCTGGATGAAGTTCTTCAAGATATCAGTAGAGGTCGTCTGGATGTAACCAAAGTCCTGATGGGGATAAAGTGAGAGAAAGGTGGGACGAGAGAGAGGGAGGAAAATAGATGACAGTGGGAATAAGGAGGAACGGAGATAGGCACGGATAACCAGGACCAAAGATAGGGCCTTCAAAATGGCCTAAAGATGGATGCCAGGAGAGAGACAATACTCACCACTACCTCATCCAACAGCTCATAAATGAGAGCAAAGTTCATCTGGACAGACTTCTCTGACAGACAACCACAGTAGTCCTTAACCAGGGCTGTTAATCTGTGACAGACAGTAAGCAAAACATTAACGCATACACACACACACACACACACACACACACACACACACACACACACACACACACACACACACACACACACACACACACACACACACACACACAGTAGAGGCCAACCTGTAAATCAGGTTGTTGTGGAGAGACTGATGCACACCAAATGAGATATTAAATACACACAGAAAGCTACTTGTAGAATACATTCCTTACAGACACAATTACCTATTTAGGAACTCGATGATGGTGAAGGGAGAGGCATCAGCTTTCGTCGTGGCAACCCAATAGAGCCCTCCCTGTCTGATGTGAACAAAATGCAGCTCCTTGTGTTTCTGTGGGCAACCATGGAGGGAAATCACATTACTGTTTGAAACTATGATTATACCGTAATAGACGGCTGATCAAAACCCACACCATGCCTATTTGCCAAACCCTTCAACTTACCATTACAACTGGAGGCTGGTCACCAGTCAATGCAGTGACCATCTCATAGAATTTGTTGACAGCATCTTTTCCAGCTTCACCACGGACTGACAACTCAGGGTTAAGGCCATTCATTATTCACAGCATTTCCACTGACAACTCACTGGGAGAAATGCCTGAAGTTTAAGGATATGTGTAAAAGGGAAAGGTAAGCTATTATGATGTAGGATACAGTCTTTGTAGATGAGGTGATCTCCTTTGGAGGACAATATGAACACCTGGGATATCATCTTCCTAGAGGGAAATAAAAAACCAATGCATGTTAGTCGGTAACATCAACCTAAGTTAGCTCCAACTAACATTATAACGACCATGACATCGACAAACCTACTGTGGGCTCTGACTATCAAACATCAGCATTTCAAATGTTATTCAGTGTTTATGAGATTTACGTACCAGCAGCCAAAAAGCAATCTACTTAACGTTACTTGTCCAGGAATCGTGACTCCAATCGTGACTGCTTTCATACAGGATGGTTGCTTAGCTACTTGATAATGCAAAATACCAAAATCCCTACGTTGACCGAAATGTAAACTCTTAAGAAGATAGTTATCACATTATTTGTAACTAGCTGGCTAGCTAGCCATCGTTTATTTACGCGTCAATTCTTATTTGGTGTTTGTTGACTGGCAGCTAAATCAACCTCGAGTTTCACAGCGCCACCTAGGGAGATTATTTCAGTTACTGCACTTTCAATTTCACAACAGCTAGAGTTGTATTTTTGCATCATAGAATAGCTAGCTATGTATTTTATTGGATCAATGCATTTACAGTAAATGTTTTTTTAAAGCCCCCAAATAATATACAATAAAGCTAAGTGTCATGAACGCGGTGAACCAGATGGTGGCGGTACTATGCATATTGATTTTATTTTAGTACGGCTGTGCGGAAGTGAATGCGCGGGGCAAGGGTCAAACGTGAAAATGGCTTCTCCGAAAACTGTTCCTAAAGATGCACAGGTAGGATATAACCGTTTAAGGTACAATTTCCTAAATGTCATAGTTCCATTAGTGTAGCTACAGTGGTGATTAGTGTTTAGTTAGATATCTATTATGACAGCTGAATTAAAGGTTCTAGTTTTTGCAGGATTGTGTCAAAGTTCGCTAGCCAGTGAGCTCGCRAACGTTAGCTAACTACGGTAACTAGCTAGGTACTTTAGCTAGCTTGTTATTTATTTGTCAGCTAGCTGACGTTAGAACTAGAAGAACAGACGCTCTTCATTTTAAATGTGCATTTGTAGAGTAGCTGTCCAGTAATATAACTCCATATCATTCTAACGTTGTTTTTGTGTAATGGCATCTACTTGCCTATTGGGAATGGTAACTAATAGTTAGCTTGTTAGTTAGCAGGGCAAGCTAACGTCAGCTGCTGACTGTTATTGTTGTAACTAGCTAGTGCAGTTGATGACAACACATGGACATGTTACTCTATTTCATGTTTGTCCATGCAGCCACACAGCATACTGCATTTCTTGCTTATTATGTGCTCATATTTTTCCATTGCAAAGGTTATGATCCAAATCCTCAAAGACATGGGGATAACAGAGTATGAGCCCAGAGTTATTAATCAAATGCTGGAATTTACCTACAGTAAGTATACATTCAACTCTCTCAGGTTAGTTATGCTCAGTGTGCAATATTGCATGTTTAGTAGTTACAAGACACCAATGTATCAAGACAATGAACAGCTGTCATTAAATATCATTTGATTTTACAGGATATGTGACAACTATTATCGAGGATGCCAAAATCTATGCAACACATGCCAAGAAGAACATTGTGGATGCTGACGACATAAGACTGGCGATCCAGTGTCGAATGGACCAGTCCTTCACCTCCCCACCACCACGAGATGTAAGATTTAATAGCAGTGCTAAGACAGACATGACATTTTTTTTCAGATGTTCATAAATTATCTAGACTAACTCCTGACAATGTTGTCTTTGTGTAGTTCCTGCTGGATGTAGCTAGGCAGAAGAACCAGACCCCTCTGCCCTTGATTAAGCCATACACTGGTCCACGCCTGCCCCCTGACCGTTACTGTCTTACTGCTCCTAACTACAGGCTTAAGTCCATACAGAAAAAGGTAGCCTCATGTTCTGCTTTGAAGATTTTACTGCACTTGCAATCAATGTTTATTGTATTCTATTCCAGTATGTTCTCTTTTGTGAATCCTTCTGACTGTTCCTCTTCTGTGGAGGTGTCCTCATCTGCGGGGAGAATAACAGTGCCTCGCCTCAGTATAGGAGCTGTGTCCAGCAGGCCCAGCACGCCTACCCTTGGTGAGGGACCCTTTTGTGCAATCTATGTTTTCACTCATACCTTGTCATTTTATTACATGTTTTTTTTAACACACTGCTCCAAGTCCTTATTTGACAGTGGGATGTGGGTTTGCTTCCTGGTGTGCAGCCCTGTTGCTACCATATCTGTTGTATTTTCTGTTTCATTACAAAAACATTTACTCCTTCCTTCCTGCATGTTTCCAGGCACTCCCTCAGTGCAGTCAGTCACAACCAAAGTGGGGACGCCAGTGTCACTGTCGGGGCAGCGCTTCAGCGTTCAGATCCCATCCTCACAGACTGCAGCCTCCAAGTCCTGTAAGACTAACCTTCATTTCACAATGCTAACTTGCTTCAGATTGCTGGTGAAGGAGTCTACTGTAATCTTATGAATTTTATACTATGTATTAGAGGTCGACCGATTGTGATTTTTCAACGCCGATACCGATTATTGGAGGACAAAAAAGCCGATACCGATTTAATCGGKCGATTTATTTAAAAAATAAAAATAAATATATATATATCATACACACACACACATTTTTGTAATAATGACAATTGCAACAATACTGAATGAACAATGAACACTTTTATTTTAACTTAATATAATACATAAATACACACACACACACACACACACACAGCTCTGAAGTGACAATGATACTGAAGAGTCTGCTTAGGAGACAAATACTCTCAACTGTTTGAATAAAAAGAGAGTTTAAGTTACCTGTGATGAATGTTGAAAACAAAAACTGTAATTTCTATATGCAGGAAATCCTATTTTAATAATGGGCATGGTAAGAATTGCCGACCAAWGTGCGAGTCATAATTCCCATGACACCTTCTAGCAAAATCTGAAAAGCGGTTCCTTCACTTATTCCATAGGATATTTTTAGATTCACTTAAAATAAGGTCTGTGTTTCGTGTAGGCTTACACCACCTTGACAATTTTATAACTGTGTWGATATCCATAGGACAAGGTAACTCTGATCAATATTGGCTAAATATAAGCGAAGATAAAAAAAATTGTAGAGTGGATTTATGAAAATATGTAGACAAACGTTACCTTATCCTAGTGAGATTTACACGGGTATCAAAACGTTGAGGCGGTTTAAGCCTGCATGAAACACAGACCTTATTTGAAGTAGACTTAAGACATTCTCTATGGAAGACATGAACGGTAAAATAACGAAGGAACCCCTTTCAAGTTCAGCCGCAAGTTATTACAGGAATTATAACGCGTTGACTATTTCTCTCTAAACCATATACCTTTGACTAATCCGGAAACTATCACCTCGAAAACAAAACGTTTATTCCGTTCCGTATTTTATCTAACGGGTGGCATCCATGAGTCTAAATATACCTGTTACATTGCACAACCTTCAATGTTGTCATAATTACGTAAAATTCTGGCAAATTAGTTCGCAAAGAGCCAGGCGGCCCAAACTGTTGCATATACCCTGACTCTGCGTGCAATGAATGCAAGAGAAATGACACAATTTCAGCTGGTTAATATTGCCTGCTAACCTGGATTTCTTTTAGCTAAATATGCAGGTTTAAAAATATATACTTGTGTATTGATTTTAAGAAAGGCATTGATGTTTATGGTTAAGTACACATTGGAGCAATGACAGTCATTGATTGATTGTTTTTTATAAGATAAGTTTAATGCTAGCTAGCAACTTACCTTAGCTTACTGCATTCGCTAACAGGCAGGCTCTTCGTGGAGTGCAATGTAATCAGGTGTTAYYGCATTGGACTAGTTAACTGTAAGGTTGCAAGATTGGACCCACCGAGCTGACAAGGTTAAAAATCTCTTCTGCCCCTGAACGAGGCAGAACATTCCTAGGCCGTCATTGAAAATAAGAATGTGTTATTAACTGATTTGCCTAGTTAAATAAAGGTGTAAAAAAATATATAAAAAATAAAAAATCGGCGCCCAAAAATACCGGTTTCCGATTGTTATGAAAACTTGAAATCGGCCCCGATTAATCGGTCGACCTCTACTATGTATTTACATTATTAGAGAATGTCGCCGGAGGAAATGGTGGCCGGTTTACGGGATCCTGACCAATTGTGCTATTTTGCGCAATCTCTTAATATTAAAGAAGTTTCAAGGTTCTGCTCACCTGAGTTAGTATGGACTACAGATTATTATGGACTACAGATTATTATGAGGTATTCTATCTGAATTTTTTGTGGCTGTTTATTTACTGTCACAAACTGGTGCTGGCACTAAGACCTTAATCAGCGAGCTGTATAGGGCCATAAAAAAACTGAAATCCGTTTGACCTAATTTCTACCAGCGCCCCAGTGCAGGGTAAGATGGCGCCGGAACAGAAGGTAGACGTGCTCCCAACGYATWGTTTTTTTGTTCGTTTATCTGCATTTGTAACGTATTTTTTTACTCTTTTTGTACATAATGTTGCTGCTACCGTCTCTTATGACCGAAAATAACTTCTAGACATCAGGACTGCGATTACTCACCACGAACTAGCAGAATCCTTTTTCTTGTTTCATAACTCTGACGAGCCCGAGGCGGAGGATATACAGCTCCCTCGGGAGCAGGCCCAGACCCCCGTGATCTGCGTGAAGAGGTGGCGGAGAAAGAGAGGCCGGAGAGCGGGCTGCCTTCCGAGAAGGCGATCGAATAAACCCCCACTTCCCTCAATTCTGCTAGCAAACGTGCAATATTTGGACAATAAAATCGACAAGTTACGGGGAAGATTAAACTACCAACGGGACATTAAAAAGTGTAACATCTTATGCTTCACGGAGTCGTGGCTGAATGACGTCAATATCAACATACAGCTGGCTGGTTATATAATGTACCGGCAGGATAGAACAGCGGCGTCTGGTAAAACAACGACGGACTTTGTATTTTTGTAAATAACAGCTGGTGCACTATATCGAAGGAAGTCTCGAGCTATTGCTTGCCTGAGGTTGAGTATATCATGATCAGCTGTAGACCACACTACCTACCAAGAGAGTTCTCATCTGTATTCTTCGTAGCTCTTTACATACCACTTCAGTCAGAGGTTGGCACTAAGATAGCATTGAATGAGCTTTATTCCGCCATAATCAAACAAGAAAACGCTCACCCAGAGGCGGCGCTCCTAGTAGCCGGGGTCTTTAATGCAGGGAAACTTAAATAAGTTTTACCAGATTTCTATCAGCATGATAAATGTGCAACCAGAGGGAAAAGAACTCTGGTCCACCTACAGTTGAAGTTGGAAGTTTACATACACTTAGGTTGGAGTCATTAAAACTRGTTTTTCAACCACTCCACAAATTTCTTGTTAAAACAAACTATAGTTTTGGCAAGTCGGTTAGTTTCCACAAGTCTGGTTCATCCTTGGGAGCAATTTCCAAATGCCTGAAGGTACCACGTTCATCTGTAAAAACAATAGTACGCAAGTATAAACACCATGGGACCATGCAGCTGTCATACCGCTCAAGAAGGAGACGCGTTCTGTCTCCTAGAGATGCACGTACTTTAGTGCGAAAAGTACAAATCAATCCCAGAGCAACAGCAAAGGACCTTGTGAAGATGCTGGAGGAAACCGGTACAAAGTATCTATATCTGTAAAACGAGTCCTATATCGACATAACCTGAAAGGCCGCTCAGCAAGGAAGAAGCCACTGCTCCAAACCCACCATTTTATTTTTAAAAAACAGACTACGGTTTGCAACTGCACATGGTGACAAAGATTGTACTTTTTTGAGAAATGTCCTCTGGTCTGATGAAACAAAAATAGAGCTGTTTGGCCATAATGACCATCATTATGTTTGGAGGAAAAAGGGGGAGGCTTGCAAGCCGAAGAACACCATCCCAACCGTGAAGCACGGGGGTGGCAGCATCATGTTGTGGGGGTGCTTTGCTGCAGGAGAGACTGGTGCACTTGACAAAATAGATTGCATCATGAGGTGGGGAAATTATGTGGATGTATTGAAGCAACATCTCAAGACATCATTCAGGAAGTTAAAGCTTGGACGCAAATGGGTCTTCCAAATGGACAATGACCACAAGCATACTTCAAAAGTTGTGTCAAAATGGCTTAAGGACAACAAAGTCAAGGTATTGGAGTAGCCATCACAAAGCCCTGACCTCAATCGTATAGAACATGTGTGGGCAGAACTGAAAAACCTGACTCGGTTACACCAGCTCTGTCAGGAGGAATAGGCCAAAATTCACCCAACTTATTGTGGGGAGCTTGTGGAAGGCTACCCGAAACGTTTGACCCAAGTTAAACAATTTGAAGGCAATGCTACCAAATACTAATTGAGTGTATGTAAACTTCTGACCCACTGGGAATGTGATGAAAGAAATAAAAGCTGAAATAAATCACTCTCAACTATTATTCTGACATTTCACATTCTTAAAATAAAGTTGTGATCCTAACTGACCTAAGACAGGGAATTTTTACTAGGATTAAATGTCAGGAATTCTGAAACTGAGTTTAKATGTATTTGGCTAAGGTGTATGTAAACTTCCGACTTCAACACTGTACTCCACACACAGAGATGCATACAAAGCTCTCCCTCGCCCTCCATTTGGCAAATCTGACCATAATTCCATCCTCCTGATTCCTGCTTACAAGCAAATATTAAAGCAGGAACCACCAGATCAATAAAAGTGGTCAGATGAAGCAGATGCTAAGCTACAGGACTGTTTTGCTAGCACAGACTGTAATATGTTCTGGGATTCTTCCAATGGCATTGAGGAGTACACCGCATCTGTCATTGGCTTCATCAATAAGTGCATTGATGACTTCACCCCCACAGTGACTGTACGTACATACCCCAACTAGAAGCCATGGATTACAGGCAGCATCCGCAGTGAGCTAAAGGCTAGAGCTGCCATTTTCAAGGAGCGGGACTCTAACCCGGAAGCTTATAAGAAATCCCGCTATGCCTTCCGACGAACCATCAAACAGGCAAAGCGTCAATACAGGACTAAGATTGAGTCGTACTGCACCGGCTCTGACGCTCGTTGGATGTGACGGGGCTTGCAAACCATTACAGACTACAAAGGGAAGCACAGCCGAGAGCTGCCCAGCGACACAAGCCTACCAGACGAGCTAAACTACTTCTATGCTCGCTTCGAGGCAAATAACACTTAAACTTGCATGATAGCAGCAGCTGTACCGGAAGACTGTGTGATCACGCTCTCCGCTGCCGATGTGAGTAACACAGGTCAACATTCACAAGGCCACAGGGCCAGATGGATTACCAGGGCGTGTACTGCGAGCATGCACTGACCAACTTGCAAGTTTCACTGACATTTTCAACCTTTCCCTGTCTGAGTCTGCAATACCTATATGTTTTAAGCAGACCACCATAGTGACTGTGCCCAAGAAGGTCAGAGACCTGGCAGTGTGGTGCCAGGACACCAACCTCTCCCTCATCGTGGGCAAGACAAAGGAGCTTATTGTGGACTACAGGAAACGGAGGGCCGAACACACCTGCATTTACGTCGGGGCTYTAGTGGAGAAGGTCAAGGGCTTAAAGTTCCTGTGTTTACATCACTAAGGACCTATCGTCCAAGCACACCAACACAGTCATGAAGAGGGCATGACAATGCCTCTCACCCTTAGGAGGCTGAAAAGATTTGGCATGGGAGTATCTTCACTTGCTGCATCACCACTTGGTATGGCAACTGTTCAGCATCCGACCACAAGGCACTACAGAGGGTAGTGCATACGGCCCAGAACATCACTGGGGCCGAACTCCCTACCATTCAGTACCTCTATACCAGGCGGTGTCAGAAGGCACTAAAAATTATTTACATTGACCTCCCATTTATTTATCTTAATTGTTTTGCACTGACTCCCTTGACTGGCACACTCACTAGACTCTATCCACACACAATACACTGACACTCCAACACACACAGTACATACAACACACAGACACACATGCTTATTGACACCACACACAGACACACTTTTACATATGCTGCTGCTACTCTGTTTATTCTATATTCTGATTACCTAGTCACTTTTACCCCTACCCCCATGATACTGTATTACCTCAACTACCTCGTACCCCTGCKCATTGATTCTGTACTGGTACTCCTTGTATATACCCATTTTATTGT
The DNA here is from genome assembly GCF_002910315.2 of Salvelinus sp. IW2-2015. Classification (NCBI taxonomy): domain Eukaryota; kingdom Metazoa; phylum Chordata; class Actinopteri; order Salmoniformes; family Salmonidae; genus Salvelinus; species Salvelinus sp. IW2-2015. Next base: position 27,337,384 of record NC_036863.1, on the reverse strand, counting down.
TAATATTTCATTTTTATTTGGCAAATATTTGTATTTTTTTCAACTGCAAAAGTCTACACCTGTTGTATTTGGCGCATGTGACCAATACGATTTAATTGAATTCAAGTCTCTCAGACGCTTCAATTCAGTAGTTTATTCACTGAATAAAATGTGCATTTTAAATGTTCATAATAAATCCTGATATTTTTGTCTTTTGTTTTCCGACAGCCACACCATCCACCCCAATGGTTCAAAATGTCCTCATCAACCCCTCCCTGATCGGATCCAAAAAGATCCTCATCACCACCAACATGGTGTCACAGAACTCGGCCAGCGAATCGCTGAAGAGGAAGCATGAAGACGACGATGACTATGATGCATTATGACCTCATGGATAATCTGATAAAGGAGTCAGCTAGATGAAATCAAGAGTGTGCTGTAAATATATTAGAAGGTAGTTTTGAGGTTAGCCAGCCAGCCTACAATTCCCCCATCATTGTTGTGGACATTTAGTAAGTGTAGTGTCATGCCTGTTTGCCACTAATTTTTGTATATAAAAATAAAAAAGTGTGAATAAATGTAGTCTATGAAATATATTTTATGGAACACTAGTTGGACACATTACCACAGTGCAGGATTTAGCTAGAAACAAAGTTTTTATTTTATTTATAAAGCTTGAAACTTCTAATGGGACTTAATGCAGAAAGCAAGATATGAGTGAATACAATAGGATTTTTACACTTCAGTCTGGGAATAGTTTAGAGGACTTGTTCCACTCAGTTGCTAATAGAGGGGGACGTCAATCTGATGACTCCATGATCTGATTATTTTTATTGGGAATATACACTTGAATATCAAAGCAGTAGACTTGTGCACTTTTTGTCATTGTCTTGAGATGAACAGTAAGAAACTGATTGTCCTGTCAACTTCCCCAGCTACTACAACAATCAGATATTGCACAGTAATAACTTGGAGTAACATAAGTATAGATGGACATTAGGACATATGGTTTAAATTCTTCTTAACTGGATGTATGGTCCAAGAAACGGACCAAATCAAAGTTTATTGGTCGCGCACACAGTTCTCCTTTTCCCAGTCTCTAATCCCCACGTCTCAAGCTGACCACCATCATTCCTGTTCCCAAGAAATCTAAGACTACCTGCCACAATGATTACCACCCTTTGAAAGGCTGGTTATGGCACACATAAACTCCGACACCCTAGACCAGGGATCATCAACTAGATTCAGTCATGGGCCAATTTTTTTATTGAGTGGATGTTCAGGGGACTGGAACATAATTGCAAATAATATGTACTGCAAATTAACCGCAGGAAGCCCAAACAGGTCTATTTGACTAAAACAATTTCTTGCTTACTGTATAGGATCACATACACTGAGTGTACAAAACATTAGTAACACCTTCCTAATGTTGAGTTGCACCCCCTTCTGCCCTCAGAACAGCCAGAATTCATCAAGGCATGGACTCTACAAGGGTGTCGAAAGCGTCCAACAGGGATGTTGATCCATGTTGACTCCAATGCCTCTCACAGTTGTGTCAAGTTGGCTGGATGTCCTTTGMGTGGTGGACCATTCTTGATACACACGGGAAACTGTTGATCTTGAAAAACCCAGCAGCGCCGCAGTTCTTGTTACACTCAAACTGGTGCGCCTTCAAAGTGCCTTTTAACTCTAAGCGGGCTGTCATGTGCCTTTTAATGAGGAGTGGCTTCCGTCTGGCCACTCTACCATAAAAGTCTGATTGGTGGAGTGCTGCAGAGATGGTTGTCCTTCTGGAAAGTTCTCCCATCTCCACATCAGAACTCTGGAGCTCTGTCAGAGTGACCATCAGGTTCATGGTCACCTCCCTAACCAAGGCCCTTCTGCCCCTATTGCTCAGTTGGCTGGGCGGCCAGCTCTAAAAAGAGTCTTGGTGGTTCCAAACTTCTTCCATGTAAGAATGATGGCGGTTGTATTCTACAGGATCTTCAATGCTGCAGAATTGTTTTTGGTACCCTTCCCCAGATCTGTGCCTTGACACAATCCTGTCTCGGATTTATACAGACAATTCCTTCAACCTTATGGCTTGGTTTTTGCTCTGACATTCACTGTCAACTGTGAGACCTTATATAGACAGGTGTGTGCCAGGATGCACCTGAGCTCAATTTCGAGTCTCATAGCAAAGGGTCTGTTTTGTATTTTTAATACATTTGCAAACATTTCTAAAAACCTGTTTTCGCTTTGTCATTATGGGGTATTGTGTGTTGATTGTTTAGGAATTTATTTCATTTAATCCATTTTAGAATAAGGCTGTAATGTAACAAAATGTGGAAAAAGTCAAGGGGTCTGAATACTTTCCGAAAGCTTGTCATCCAGGCTTGGGACCCTGGGACTGAACCTCCCTCTGCAACTGGATCCTGGACTTTCTGACGGGCCGCGCCCAGGTGGTGATGGTAGGCAACATTACCACCGCCATGCTGACCCTCAACACGGGGGCCCCACAGGGTTGTGTGCTTAGTTCCCACCTGTACTCCCTGTTCACACATGACTGCGTAGCCACGCCCGACTCCAACACCATCATCAAATTTMCTGACGACACAATGGTGGTAGGCTTGATCACCGGCAAAGATGAGACAGCCTACAGGGAGGAGGTCAGTGACCTGGCAGTATGGTGCCGGGACAACAACCTCTCCTGCAACGTCAGTAAGACCAAGGAGCTGATCGTGGACTACAGGAAACGGGGGAGCGAGCACACCCCCCATCCACATTGACAGGGCTGCAGTGGAGCTGGTTGAGAGCTACAAGTTCCTCGGTGTCCAAATCACTAAGGACTTAAAATGGTCCACATATACGCAAACAGTCGTGAAGAATGCACGACACCGCCTCTTCCCCTCAGGAGGTTGAAAAGATTTGGCATGGGCCCTCAAATCCTCAAAAACTTCTACAGCTGCACTTTAGAGAGCATCTTGACTGGCTGCATCATTGCTTGGTATGGCAAATGTACCACTCTCGATCGCATGGCACTACAGAGGGTGGTGCCGACAGCCCAGTACATCACTGAAGCCAAGCTCCCTGCCATCAGGCGGTGTGAAAGGAAGATTGTTCAAATTGTTAAAGACTCTAGCCAGCCAAGCCATAGCGTGTTCTACCTGCTTCCGCATGGCAAGTGGTACCGGAGCATCAAGTCTGACACTAACAGGCTCCCGAACAGCTTCTATCCCCAAGCCATAAGACTGCTAAATAGCTAACAAAATGGCTACACGGACTATCTGCATTGACCTTTCTATTTTATTTTTGCACTCTCTATGCACATTAACACACACTCTATGAATATTCTACACACTCACACACACACACTCACACTGACACGCCAACACACACACACAAACACACACATACTTAATTTGCTCATAAACACAAAACACGCACACACATTTATACTGACTCGCACAGACACTCACATACAATCATCATATACGCTGCAGCTACTCTGTTTATCATATATCCTGATGCCTAGTCAACTTGCCCCTATACATATCTAAAACTACCACTCCAGTAACCATGCACATCATAAATATGGTTTTGGCACTGATCCTGCCCCTGTGTATAGCTTACTTTCTAGTGTTCTTCTTATTTCTATTTCTCGTGTGTTTTTGTTCTAGCGCGTGAAGTGAAATACTTATGTTACTAGTGTAACAGTTTAACTTTAGACCGTCCCCTCGCCCCGAARCGGGCGCGAACCAGGGACCCTCTGCACACATCAACAACAGTCACCCCCGAAGCATCGTTACCCATCGCTCCACAAAAGCCGCGGCCCTTGCAGAGCAAGGGGAACCACTACTTCAAGGTCTCAGACCAAGTGACGTCACCGATTGAAAGGCTATTAGCGCGCACCACCGCTAACTAGATAGCCATTTCACATCGGTTACACTCACCCGCCTTTCGACCTCCTCCTTTTCCGCAGCAACCAGTGATCCGGGTCACGGCACCAATGTAACAGTTTAACTTTAGTCCGTCCCCTCGCCCCGGACCGGGCACAAACCAGGGACCCTCTGCACACATCAACAACAGTCACCCACGAAGTATCGTTATCCATCGCTCCACAAAAGCCACGGCCCTTGCAGAGCAAGGGGAACCACTACTTCAAGGTCTCAGAGCAAGTGACGTCACCGATTGAAAGGCTATTAGCTCGCACCACCGCTAACTAGATAGCCATTTCACATCGGTTACACTAGCAATGCAGTAAAATGTCAAACAATTAAAATGTAAGTGAAAAAAAGACAAAAAGACAATAAATCAAGAACGGCGGGACAAATCTGATTAACAACACAAATAGCACTGTAGCAGTAATCAAATGCAATCTATGCTTATGTACACCGGGAGAATTTACAGATTAGCTAAGAATGATACGCTACATGACCAAAAGTATGTGGACATCTGCTCGTTGAACATCTCATTCCAAAATCAAAATAGACTAATCTTCATGAGTGTGCAAAGCTGTCATCAAGGCAAAGGGTGGCTACTTTGAAGAATCTAAAAACAAAAAAACATTTAGATTTGTTTACACTTTTTTGGTTACTACATGATTCCATATGTGTTACTTCATAGTTTTGATGTCTTCATTATTATTCTACAATGTAGAAAATAGTACAAATAAAGAAAAACCCTTGAATGAGTAGGTGTGTCCAAACTTTGACTGGCACTGTATGTCAAGAATCCAGTGTATAAACACATATGCAGTTTGTATAAAAAGTGTAACTAAAATACAATGTACAGTAGTATAAATATTATGATGAGCTATGTCGGGGATACAGTATTTATAGAACATGTATTATTATGGGGGGGAGTGAGATATGTTGAGCCATTTTTTACATTCAGCATCACTATATCAAGGGAAATATAGTATTATTTATAACAAAGATATCTGCATATATTTCAGGATGTTGTGTATCTGGAAATAATCAGAATTCATGAAAACCAAAGTTTTGAAAACATATCTTCACCAAAAAAAGTGATCTCTTGGTAAGTTCAACATAGGGACAGGGTAAGTTGAGCCGCCTTGGAGTAAGTGGTTGATTGTGTTCTGTGACAGTGGGTGATGGTGCTTGTAGGTCAAAGTTTAATTCATGGAATGGGGGTTTGGTATGTTGTATACAGTGCCTTCAGAAAGTATTAACACCCCTTGAATTTTTCCACATTTTGTTTTGTTACAAAGTGGGATTCAAATTGTCAACGATCTACACAAAATACTCTGTAACGTCAACGTGGCCGAAAATGTGTAACATTTACTAAAAGAAACGATGAAAAATAAAACCTCTAATATATCTTAATTACATAAGTATTCAACCCCCTGAGTGAATACCGGTTAGAATCACCATTGGCAGCAATTGCAGCTGTGTGTCTTCGTGGGTAAGTCTAAGAGTTTAACACACCTTGATTGTACAATATGTGCACATAAATATTTTTTTAATTCTTCAAGCTCAACAAGTTTGTTGTTGATCATTGCTAGAGAGCCATTTTCAAGTCTTGTCATAGATTTTCATGCTGATTTAAGTCAAAACTGTAACTAGGCCACTCAGGAACATTTAATGTCCTCTTGGTAAGCAACTCAAGTGTAGATTTGGACTTGTGTTTTAGGTTATTGCCTTGCTGAAAGGTGAATTTGTCTCCCAGTGTGTCACGATCGTCATAGTGAGGAGACCAAGGCGCAGCGTGTGAAAGATACATATTTTATTGGAAGACGAAAACAAACGTGAAGCTATAAAAGACTAAGTGCTAACATGCAACATAGACATAGACAATTACCCACAAAAGCCTACTGCCTATGGCTGCCTTAAATATGGCTCCCAATCAGAGACAATGAATGACAGCTGTCTCTGATTGAGAACCATTCAGGCAACCATAGACATACCTAGACACCTACACTCAAACACAAACCCATCTACTCTACCTAAACCCCRTATACCATACAACCACCCAAGACGAGACAAAAACACACAAACATCCCCCCTGTCACACCCTGACCTAACCAAACTATTACAGAAAACAAAGATAACAAAGGCCAGGGCGTGACACAGTGTGTGTTGAAAGCAGACTGAACCAGGTTTTCCTCTAGGATTTTGCCTGTGCTTAGCTCTATTCCGTTTCTTTTTATCCTAAAAWAAACTCCCGTCCTTGCTGATGACAAGCATTCCTATAACATGATGCAGCCACCACTATGCTTGAAAGTATGAAGAGAGGTACTTAGCGATGTGTTGTGTTGGATTTGCAGCAAACATAGCGCTTTGTATTCAGGACATAAAGTTAATTTCTTTGCCCCATTTTTTGCAGTTTTACTTTATTGCAAACAGGATGCATGTTTTGGAATATTTTTATTCTGTACAGGCTTCCTTCTTTTCACATTGTCATTTAGGTTAGTATTGTGGAGTAACTACAATGTTGTGGATCCATCCTCAGTTTTCTCCTATCACAGGCATTAAACTCTGTAACTGTTTTAAAGTCACCATTGACCTCATGGTGAAATCCCTGAGCGGTTTCCTTTCTCTCCGGCAACTGAGTTAGGAAGGAGGCCTGTGTCTTTGTAGTGACTGGGTGTATTGATTCACCATTGAAAGTGTATTAATAACTTCCCCATGCTCAAAGGGATATTCCATGTCTGCTTTTCTTATTTTTACTCATTTACCAATAGGTTCCCTTCTTTGCAAAGCATTGGAAAACATCCCTGGTCTTTGTGGTTGAATCTGTGTTTGAAATTCACTGCTCGACTGACCTTACTGATAATTGTATGTGTGGGGTACAGAGATGAGGTAGTCATTAAAAAATCATGTTAAACACTATTTCCTGCCTAKATTCAAATGTATGCCTACATTCAGATATAACTATCTCTGTTCAATAGCACTTACSCTTCAATTTCTTGACCAGTTGTCTGAGAGAGGAATGCTGTTTCGATGTACCAATGCGTAAGCAAGTTCTCTGCATTTGAGGCTACTAAGCCCATGAAACCGGTCCTCAAGATTCTTAGCAAGCTCCGACTCCATCAGATAAGACCTTGTCTGTCTCTGATACTCTATCATAGCCTGTCCTTTGCGCAGGTATGTGTTTGTTATCTTTTTTGTCAATGTACGTCACTATATATTTGCCATTTATCAGACTCTTTTATCCAAAGCCACGTACAGTCATGCTTGCATACAGTTTACGTATGGGTGGCCCCAGGAATCGAACCCACAACCGTGGCGGTGCAAGTGCCATGTTTTACCAACTGATCCATACAGTGTCATTCAGTCTATTTTTCATCCCTTGCTTCTGCAGTGGTGTATATTCATGGCTGCCAAGGGAAGCCAGGCTTCCAACAACAAAATGTTTTAAATTCAATTTAAAATTTAAAATTATAATATAATGTATCTTGCGTCTCTCTGTGTTTCATAGTTTTCCTTCAATTCGCAAGAGGCTAAATGTATCTCACAGGAGAAAGCATCCGAGTGATTGAAACAGCTTACCTCTGTCTCTCTACGTGTAGGCCATCTATCTGATGCTGTCTGGTCCAAACGAGTATGACATTGTTGCCACCCGTAGCATTGAAGGCAAGGGAAGCCAGCGAGCATCTGGCCACCCTCTACAAAAAATGTATAAAAAATGTGCCAATCAACGTTGAGCTAAACTGAGCAAGCTCAACTGTGAATGGTCCTGGCGCACCAAAAAAAGTGTCAAGGCAAGCCAGCTTGGATTTGGCATTACTCCTATCAAATCCCATTGAGAGCATAAGTCAGAAATTTGAATTGTTGCATCTGGTTGTGTTGTTGTCCTCCGGTGGCTAGCTAGCTAGCTAGCTAAAATTGTCTGTTTCCTAAATTAGCCATGGATGGAGATAGGGATTTGGACTTGTGGTTTTACTTAATTCTCCGTACTGGTCAATGATTATAACACCGATTCTGATCTAACCATTAATTCATACATTGTTGTGCCCCAGGCCTGAGAGGATGGAAGTTCAATACATAACTAGATGTATAGTTAAATAAAAGTTAAAACATTTAAAAATAAGCCTAATGTTAACTAGCTAACGTTGCCTATGAATGGAAGATAGGCTAGAGAGAAACCATTTTAGCCAGGTAGCCTACGACAGCAAAACATTTAAGTGTATACTGTATGACAGAGTGATAGACCGTTTCATCAACATAAAAGAGGAGGATGGCATTGGCATTTCTCTACAAGTAGCGTGAGTCAACAGGTTTTTCTACTTGTACGAACGCATACAGAAATCAGAACCGTGGACAGTCACATCATATTTAGCTTATGTTGATTACAGTGGCAATTTTAGCATGTCAATCTTGGTGGGGCAAACAAACAAAAAAATGTTTGGTGCTTGCCAGCAAAGCCACTACACAACACTAAACAATACATGAATTGCTCTATAACGGTGACAAAGGGCGCCCACAAACTGTTAAGGCCTACATAAAGCTGTCCCAACAGCCTAGCTTTATTTTCAGCACCATGGAGTGAATCCTTACCAATGCTACACCTGGCTATCAGCGGAGCCTTGTCTGGCAGCGAAACAGTTCATTCAGCCTCATTTACTGCCTTTTAAAAAAACATAGCTGATATGGCTGACTTGCATAAACAAATGTGGTTTCTACTGACAATTGAGATGTACAAACTATGGCATAAGGGGACGACGAGCGGATAAGAGGCAAACCGCAATTTCAATTAAGACATTAATGAGCGAGCTAGGAAGTTACTATAACTATTTGTTCAGCACTTTTGAAKTGTACAGCGACAGAATTCAGAACATGGGCCGTTCTTACAGTATTCTCCATGTACACCAAGTCTGAACCGTAGGATAAATAAAGGGGGCATGTAAGGAGATGAAAGCTCTTACAATATTCGATGAGGACATTTCTCTAAAACAGGCTATTTAGAGAAATGATTAGGATGAGGCACACGGGCTACTAACAGCTTACTACACAACATACACTTAGTATTACTTTCTTAGCTACAGTATACATATCTCCCTGGCATATTACATCATTAATGCAGCAGCATACAAGACATTTTTGGACTCACCGGTGTTATAATGTGCTCACTTGAACGGTAAGGTGGTGCGGCAAATTTTGTCATCAAACTTTGTGATCAAAGTCTGGCATTCTCTGGATTTATGGTGCTGTCAAGACAACTGGGAACTCTGAAAAAAACAAGGTCAAATCATGCCATCAGTGATCTTCAGGTCGGAGCTCTAGAAAGAGGCCCGAGTTCTCGAGTTGGAATTCCGAGTTGGATGACCGTTCAAAACATATTTTCCCAGTCGGAGCTGAGTTCCCAGTTGTTTTGAATTCACTGAAGTCTGAGATTTCCCAGTTCCGAGTTTCCAGTTGTTTTGAATGCGGCAGAAGTCATGCTGGATTGACAGCATGGCCAATGTTGAATGTTTATCGTTTTATGCTTGGAAAAGAGACCCTTAAACCCAGACTTGGACCACCCACCCACTCCACTGAATAGCAGGCTAGTGATTGCTTTGCAACGCTTGCAGTTAGCCACTGATTCCTTCCAAACCACTCATTGTTGAATTTGCATTTTCCAACTTGTTGTGTAATGTTTATGTCCAATGGCCGATGAGCACCGATACATTTTATCTATAATTTCTCATCATCATTTCTCTTCATATGACAAGGCTTGAAAAGGATTTGCCAGTAGATTGTCGACTTGATTCATGATGACTGCTAGCTTGCTAAGATTTTGAAAGTATGATGTTGACATGATAAGTCCAATCAAAGCTACTGTAGATATAACATGATATGACATCATTTTATCTGTGGTCAATGACCTTGAGTCTTCTTGGATGGGCACTTCTAATGTAACTCTATGGCAGCATCCAAGGGGTTTGAATTGTTGCGCTCTCCCTGTAGATTTTGTGTTGACGTAATGCCCCCATGAGTGACAGAACACTGAGCCAATCACGGRGCAACTAGAGAACATTACCAACCCCTACACTCCGTATTTTCCGCTAGCTGCCCCACCACCACAGAAAGCACTGAGCTAGGCTAAAACACCTGTATTTTGGAGCTGCCTTAGTCAGTGATTTTACCCACACACCGCTACTGTGCTGCTGCTCAAATGGACTTCTTCTCTTCTATCACTTTCTTGGCTCCTCTCTCAGGAACCTCAAGGGGGACTAAACCCTTGCATGTTTTACATTTTCATACACAGGGCATGATGATGTCTGCTCTGTAACCATAAAAATGCACTTGAGTTGAATCTTGAGTTCGTATGAATCACACATTGCAAACATACTATGCATAGGTAATCAAAATGTAATCATCATTTGTATGGTATATGGTGGCCATTGGCTCAATTTACCCCAAGGCCAACATTTTGACTATATTAGCCCACACAGCTACAATGATGTACTTTCATGCTCGGTTTAGGATCTCATATTGTAGCTTATAGAGACCCCAACTGATTAGGAATACTATCTTAAAACAATCTACTTTGGTTTAGATACAACCATCATGACACAATACATTAATTTGACTTTGTGAAAATCTGTTTTCTTTCATAAAGTCAAACTTGCTTACCACTTTTTCCATCACAGACGCAATGAAATGAAGACCTCTTCTTAAATATTTGGTTGTATGATTCATTTTGTGTATGGTTTCCTAGAAACAAGGGGTGGCTCAACTAACCCTTTGGTTAACTAACCCTTTGGTTCAACTTACCCCACTCTCCCCTATTGTGAATTGTATGACTTTGGACAGGGATGGGGTTTAGGTGGTATTTTGGGTCGGTAGATGGGATGAGGGCGGTTTGTAGGGATTTATGCTATTTTATCAGTAAAGGGCTAGGTAGGAGAATATACTGTAGGATAGTAATATTAGGCCGGCCTCACTCTCCAGGGCAGTAGGTGGCGGTATATGCATCTGAAACGTTGGTTGGGATCGGCAAATAAATATTCAAAGAAGATGACTACATCAAAGATTTTACACTGAGGTAGATTCTATCTGTGTGTACTTAATTGACATATGGAGAGTTAAAAACCCTGTAGAGAAACAATACACATGGAGTAATAGAGATCGTTCACTACAATCAAGAATTGACTTGTGGGTGATAACCTCTAGTCTCGAGCCCAACACTCTAGAGGTAAAAATACTGCCTGCAGTCCTGACGGATCATAAAGTCATATGGCTGACTGTAAGAATGTGCATTTATGATGATAAGAAATACTCTGGTGGTTATTGGAAATTAAATAACTCATTATTATTGAATGATGATTTAAAAAATGTGATTAAGAATCTAATTTCTGTTCACTGAAATTTAGCMACATCTAATGCAGAATATGGGAAATATTGGGAACTGATGAAATTTTGTATCCGCTCAGCCTGTATTACTGATGGAAAACGGCTTGCTTTAAGAAGGAGATGTGAGGTAGCTGAACTCTCTAAGACAATTGCGGATATCACAGAGATTGAGCATCTTGATCTTAATGAGAAATCTAAATTGAATGATTTACAGAATCAACTAGATACATTGTATGAGGAAAAGGCTAGAGGAGCTTTCATAAGATCCAGAAAACAATGTCTTGAAAAAGACGAAAAGAACAGTAGATACTTTTTTTCATTTGGAAAAGACTAGAGGGGAACTCAACACACTTCGGAAATGTAAGATTAATGGGGTTACCACTGAGGATAGAGAGTTGTTATCAGACTTTACCACTAAGTTTTATGAGAATCTTTACTCCTAAGATAACAATTTGAGTGACTCTAAGGATCTCCTTGATTCTATAGAAAATGTTAACTCGGTTAGTGAAGAATTCAATTGGTCTTGTTGTCAATRTCCAGGTTGTGATGGATCAACCTCTGAATTTTACAAAACCTTCTCTGAAGAAATAGCAACATTTTTACTTGAAACCTTTAAGGAGGCTTTCAAGAAGGGAGAACTACCTGCCTCTCTGAAGTAAGGGGTTAATACTCTTATACCTAAACCACACAAGGATCTCTTAAATATTGATAATTGGCGTCCAATCACACTCATAAATAACGACTACGAAATTATAACCTCAATCTTTGCGAAAAGGTTAAAGTCTTGCTTGAATTATCTGATTGATGAATGTCAATCAGGGTTTATGAAAGGGCGCCATATATCTAATAATCTGAGGCTGGTGTTAGACTTGGTTGAGTATTGTGATCTATTGGATGACTTCCCTGTTATCTTAATTTTGGAATTTTCAGAAAGCGTAAGTCACAATTTGATCTTTGCTTGTCTTAAGCATTAGAAGTTTGGTCATTTTTGTTGTTGATGCTATTAGAACTGTGTATAATGGTGGCAATAGCTGTATCAAACTCTGTCATGGAACATCCTCAAGGTTTAACATTTACAAAGGAATACGACAAGGTTGTCCAATCTCACCTTTTTTTGTTGTTGTTAGTATCTCAAATCTTATGCTCATTAGTTTATCAAAGTAAATTTGAAAGCATTCCATTCCAGGCCAGAGAGATCAAGATATCCCAACTGGTGGATGACACCTCACTTTTTTTGAAAAATGTCACAAACTAGATTAGCATTGGATATTGTGAAGCAGTTCTCCAAAATCTCAGGTTTGGTATTAAATATTTTCAAATGTGAGATGTTTGTTCTGAAAGGAGCTGTCAATCCAGCAGATTGTAACATCTCTGAAAAAGATACTGTAACCTACCTCGGTGTAAAGATKACCWAAAGTCTTAAGACTATGAATGATTTTAATTTGAACCCTGTAAGTGAATCTGTCAATAAAAAAGTATCCTCATGGTTAGGGAGGGATTTAAGTCTTCAAGGAAGGGTGCTTTTATCCAAAGCTGAGGAGCTATCTCGTGCATCCTATCTTTTTTCATCTATTGCAATTCCCAAATCCACTTTCTGTACATTAGATAGGCTATTGTACAACTTCATATGGAAAAACAAGCCACATAAGATAAAAAGAGATGTTATCACCAAAAGAGTTTGTGATGGCGGTCTAAATGTCTGACTTCACTCTTTTTAATCAGATATCAAAAGTAAACTGGGTTAAAAGGTACTTTAAAAATCCTCATAGTTTCTGGAGTATTATACCTCATTATGTTTTTCAGAAGCTCGGAGGGCTTAGTTTTTAACTACAATGTCCCTATATTGTGGGTACACTTCCTGTGAAATTGGTGGCTTTTCACAAGCAGGCTTTAATGTGCTGGGCTTTGCTATATAAACACATCTTTTCACCTCATAGATGTTTTATATGGAATAATGGGTCAATATTACATAGAAACAAGATGTTATTTTACCGTAACTGGTTCTCGAAAAACATTGTCCTTGTCAGCCAATTAGTTAGTATTAGTGGGAATCTATTGACGCGGAGAGAATTCATGGAAAGATACAACTTTGAGGTTTCAAGCAAGGAATATGACACTGTTATAAAAGCTATCCCTAGTGGGATAAAATCTTTACTTCAGAATATTGCATATTTTGGAATATCTCCTATTGTAAGCAATATCCAGGTGAATGGCATAGGTTTACTAGATAAGAAATTCAACATTCGTTTATTAATGTCACGACTAGTCAGGCGCAGAGAGCAATACTTCCAATGGATGCGTTTATTTCGCTTGGTCTAGCCAACAATCAGGCAATGACCAGAAATCAGGTATGTCTCCAAAAACCAGGAAATAACATACAACAAATTACCAGGAGAAACACAACTTCACCACTGACAGTAGGAATAAGCCTGGAAGTTTAAATAGACCATTAATGAACTAAAATAAACAACAGGTGAAAACAATCAAGACAAAACCAACAGAAAAGGAAAAGGGATCGGTGGCAGCTAGTAGACCGGTGACGCCGAGCGCCGCTCGAATAGGGAGAGGAGCCACCTTCAGTYGAAGTCGTGACAGTACCCCCCCCTGACACGCAGCTCCCGCTGAGCGCCGACACCGACCTCGAGGACGACCCGGAGGGCGAGGCGCAGGGCGATCCGGATGGAGGCGGTGGAAATCACTCAGCAGTGATGGATCCAAGATGTCCTCCACCGGTACCCAGCACTTCTCCTCCGGACCGTACCCCTCCTAATCCACGAGGTACTGCAGGCCCCTCACTGCAGGCCCCTCTTAGAGTCCAGGATGGAACGTACCGTGTATGCCGGGGGCCCCTCGATGTCCAGAGGGGGCGGAGGGACCTCCGGCACCTCACCTTCCAGCAGGGGACCAGCTACCACCGGCCTGAGGAGATGTAACGGATGTGAAATGGCTAGCTAGTTAGCGGGTACGCGCTACTAGCGTTTCAATCAGTTACGTCACTTGCTCTGAAACCTAGAAGTAGTGTTGCCCCTTGTGCTGCAAGGGCCGKGGCTTTTGTGGAGCGATGGGTAACGACGCTTCGTGGGTGACTGTTGTTGATGTGTGCAGAGYGTCCCTGGTTCGCGCCCGGGTCGGGGCGAGGGGATGGTTTAAAGTTATACTGTTACATTGATGCTGTTGACCCGGATCACTGGTTGCTGCGGAAAAGGAGGAGGTTGAAAGGGGGGTGAGTGTAACGGATGTGAAATGGCTAGCTAGTTAGCGGGTACGCGCTACTAGCGTTTCAATCAGTTACGTCACTTCCTCTGAAACCTAGAAGTAGTGTTGCCCCTTGCTCTGCAAGGGCCGCGGCTTTTGTGGAGCGATGGGTAACGACGCTTCGTGGGTGACTGTTGTTGATGTGTGCAGAGGGTCCCTGGTTCGCGCCCGGGTATGGGCGAGGGGACGGTATAAAGTTATACTGTTACAGAGAGACACATGAAACGAGGGGTTCATGCGATAGTAAGGGGGGAGCTGTAACCTATAACACACCTCGTTTATCCTCCTCAGGACTTTAAATGGCCCCACACACCGCGGCCCCAGCTTCCGGCAGGGCAGGTGGAGGGGCAGGTTTCGGGTCGAGAGCCAGACCCGGTACCCCGGTGTGAACACGTGGGCCTCACTGCGGTGGCGGTCAACACTCACCTTTTGCTGCCCATCAGTCCGTTTTAGCGATTCCTGGACGGCTCTCCAGGTCTCCTTTGAGCGCTGCACCCATTCTTCCACCGCAGGAYCCTCGTCTGGCTCTGATGCCAAGGTGCCAGGACCGGCTGGTAGCCCAACACGCACTGGAAAGACGACAAGTTTGTGGAGGAGTTGCGGAGTGAGTTTTGGGCCACCTCCGCCCATGGGACGTACCTCACGAACCTCACGTACCTCGCCCTCCAGACCCGGGACGTGAACTGGGGACCCCGATCAGAAACTATGTCCTCATGCACCCCGTAGTGCCGGAAGACGTGGGTAAACATGGCCTCCACAGTCTGCAGGGCCGTAGGGAGACCGGGCAACGGGAGGAGACGGCAGGACCCTCGATAACCGATCCACAACAACCAGGATCGTGGTGTTCCCCTGAGACGGGGGAAGGTCGGTGAGGAAGTCCACCGACAGATGTGACCAAGGAGCGCACACCAAACAGGAGGAGACGTAAAATCTCACGTCCTTAGCTAAAGTGGGCCACCAGTACCTCCCCCTAAGACCCCGCACCGTCCTCTCAATTCCCGGATGACCCGAGGAGGGTAGCGTGTGGGCCCACCGGATCAATTTGTCATGAACACCAAGCGGCACATACTTCCGGCCCGCTGGACAGTGTGGTGGCGTGGGTTCTAACCGTGACGCCCGCTCGATGTCCGCGTCCACCTCCCATACCACCGGTGCCACCAGACATGAGGCCGGAAGTATGGGAGTAGGATCGATGGACCGCTCCTCGGTATCATAGAGACGGGACAGTGCGTCGGCCTTAATGTTACGGGAACCTGGTCTATAAGAGATGATGAAACGAAATCTGGTGAAAAACATGGCCCACCTTGCCTGGCGAGGATTCAGTCTACTCGCTGCCCAGATGTACTCCAGATTACAGTGGTCAGTCCAGATGAGAAAAGGGTGTTTAGCCCCCTCAAGCRAATGTCTCCACACCTTCAGAGCTTTTACCACAGCCAGCAACTCCCGGTACCCCACGTCATAGTTTCGCTCCGCCGGACTGAGCTTCCTCGAAAGAAAAGCGCAGGGGCGAAGCTTCGGTGGGTTGCCCGAGCGCTGTGATAGCACGGCTCCAACCCCAGCATCAGACGCGTCCACCTTCACCATGAATGCCAAAGAGGGGTCCGGATGAGCCAATACGGGAGCATCAGTAAACAGCGCCTTCAGACGACTAAAAGCTCTGCTCGACTCCGCTGACTACCGCAAGCAAACGCATCGGCCCCCGTCCCTTCAGCAGTGAGGTAATGGGAGCAGCCACCTGGACAAAACCCCGGATAAACCTCCGGTAGTAATTGGCAAACCCTAAGAACCGCTGCACCTCCTTTACCGTGGTCGGAGTCGGCCAATTACGCATGGCTGCAACGCGGTCACACTCCATCACCACCCCAGATGTGGAAATGCGATACCCCAGGAAAGAGACGGCTTGTTTGGAGAACACACATTTCTCAGCCTTGACGTACAGGTCATGCTCCAACAGTCGCCCAAGTACCCTGCGCACTTGAGACACATGCGCGGCGCGTGTGGCGGAATAAATCAGAATGTCATCGATATAAACCACCACACCCGGCCCGTGCAGGTCCCTGAGAATCTCGTCTACAAAGGATTGAAAGACGGCTGGAGCATTCTTCAACCCATACGGCATGACGAGGTACTCATAATGGCCAGATGGGTACTAAACGCGGTCTTCCACTCATCTCCCTCCCGGATACGCACCAAGTTATACGCGCTCCTGAGATCCAGTTTTGTGAAAAAGCGTGCTCTGTGAAATGATTCCACCGCCGTAGCGATGAGAGGTAGCGGGTAACTAAACCCCACTGTGATGGAATTTAGACCTCTATAATCAATGCACGGACGCAGACCTCCCACCTTCTTCTTCACAAAAAAGAAACTCGAGGAGATGGGTGATGTGGAGGGCCGAATGTACCCCTGTCCCAGAGATTCAGTGACATATGTCTCCATAGCCACCGTCTCCTCCTGTGACAGCGGGTACACGTGACTCCTGGGAAGTGCTGCGTTTACCTTGAGGTTTATCGCACAATCCCCTCGTCGATGAGGTGGTAATTGGGTCGCCCTCTTTTTACAGAAAGCGATTGCCAAATCGGCATATTCTGAGGGAATGCGCACAGTGGAAACCTGTTCTGGACTCTCCACCGTCGTTGCACCGATGGAAACTCCTAAACACCTACCTGAACACTCCTCTGACCACCCCTTTAGAGCCCCCTGTTTCCATGAAATCTTGGGATTGTGAATAGCCAACCAGGGAAGCCCCAGCACCACTGGAAAGCAGGAGAATCAATGAGGAAGAGACTAATCCGTTCCCTATGACCCCCCTGCGTTACCATGTCCAGTGGAACCATGGCCTCCCTGACCAGCCCTGACCCTAACGGTCGACTATCTAGGGAGTGCACGGGGAAGGGTTGGCCTATCTGCACCAACGGAATCCCTAACCTATGAGCGAACCCGTGGTCCATAAAWCTCCCAGCTGCACCTGAATCGACTAGCGCCTTATGCTGGTAAGAGGGGGAAAACTCAGGAAAAGAGATTAGTACAAACATATGACCAACAGGGAGCTCTGGGTGAGTCTGGTGCTGACTCACCTGGGGTGTCCGAGCAGTGCTCTACCTGCCCTCTCGACTCCCAGACGAGCTCCTCCAGCACCGGTCGGCAGTGTGCCCTCTCCAACCACAACTGGTGCAGGAGGAGGCTCCTCCTCCGGTCGCCCTAGATGCAGCACCCCCTAACTCCATGGGTGTTGGAGCGGGAGTGCTGGGGGGTGGAACAAACAGAACCCGCTCTGGACMRCCGCGAGCAGCTAGCAGGTTGACCAGCCGGATTGACACGTCGATTAGTTCGTCTAGTGTGAGGGTGGCGTCCCGACAAGCTAGCTCCCTGCTGACGTCCTCCCGGAGGCTACACCGGTAGTGGTCCATCAGGGCCCTGTCGTTCCACCCCGCTCCAGCGGCCAGGGTCTGAAACTCCAGCGCGAAGTCCTGTGCGCTCCTCGTCTCCTGCCTAAGGTGGAACAGCCGTTAACCCGCCGCTCGACCCTCCGGTGGGTGGTCGAACACAGCCCGGAAACGGCGGGTGAACTCAGGGTAATGGTCCCTCGCTGAATCTGGACCCTCCCAGACAGCATTGGCCCACTCCAGGGCTCTGCCCGTCAGGCAGGAGACGAGGACGCTCACACAATCCTCTCTCGAGGGAGTCGGGCGAACGGTAGCCAGGTAAAGCTCTAGCTGGAGCAAGAACCCCTTGCACCCGGCAGCCGTTCCATCGTACGCCCTCGGGAGCGCGAGCCGAAGAGCGCTGGGTCCGGACGCCGCCGGAGAAGAAGGTAGCGCAGGCTGAAGAGGAGCGGGAGACGAAGTAGGGAGGCCGTTCCTCTCCCATCTCTCCATTCTTTCCATCATTTGATTAATCGCCGTCCCAATCCGGTGTATGATGGCTGTGTGATGGAGGACACGCTCTTCCATGGATGGGYGGGGGGGGGGGGCGCAGCTGCTCCTGCTGACTCTGTGTTCTGGTGCGGGCTTCTGTCACAGAATTCTAGGAATGGTGGGTGTAGAGTCAGGCGCAGAGAGCAATACTTCAAATGGATGTGTTTATTTCGCTTGMTCTAGACAACAATCAGGCAATGACCACAAATCAGGTATGTCTCCAAAAACCAGGAAATAACATACAACAAATTACGCAGGAGAAACACAACTTCACCYCTGACAGTAGGAATAAACCCGCACAAAGGCAGGCGGGCACTGGAAGTTTAAATAGACCATTGATGAACCAAAATAYGCAACAGGTGAAAACAATCAAGACAAAACCAACAGAAAAGGAAAAGGAATCGGTGGCAGCTAGTAGACCGGTGACGCCGAATGCCGAGCGCCGCTCGAACAGGGAGAGGAGCCACCTTTGGTGGAAGTCGTGACAGCCATCGCTGATCCACCTTTCATTTTCCATTTGTTTTGTCTTGTCTTCCCACACACCTAATTAATTAATTCCATCAATTACATGTTGTGTATTTAACCCTCTGTTCCCCCATGTCCTTGTCCGGTATTGTTTATTGTAAGTGCTTGTGCACGTTATGTCTGGTGTACGTCGGGTTTTGTACCCATTTATTGATTGTTCTGGTTTCCGGTGGGTTTTTATTATTAAACTACGCCGTTGGAAACACAGTTTTTGCTCTCCTGCGTCTGACTTCTCTGCCGCCAGTACGCACCCCTTACAATTAAGGGATATTTTCTACAGGAAGTCTATTCCCTCTGTGATATTTTGTTGGGCTTCATCGTTTGATGTAAACTGGCGCCGTGCTTGGCTCACTCCACACAAATGTATGGTGACCAATAAAGTAAAGGAGATCTCCTTTAAGATTATCCATAGATTCTATCCGTGTAATAGCTTGATTTCTAAATATATACCTGATGTTACCAGTGAATGCAGTTTTTGTGAACTAGAAACTGAATCTATTGAACAATTATTCTGTCATTGTTTACATAGTGAAGTGTTCTGAAATCATGTAAAATTAAATATTGGCAACAAAATGCATACATCCATTGAAATATCTAATTTTGACATATTATTTTACTATACTGATTCTACAATTGAACGTGAGTATGTCATAAATCTCTTTATTTTATTAGGAAAAATTTTCATACACAAATCAAAATGTATGAAAAAAAGACTTTTTTTTWTTTTTATCAGACTTGGAAAACTATTTAGAATCATTAAAACTTATACAAAACAAAATGTCTTAAAAATGTATTCGCTCRATGTCTGTATTTGAATTGATATAATGTGTATTTGTATTTTTTTTTCTCTTTCTTATTTCTTTGTGGAATCGCTCTGGCTGTTCTGTTTTTTGTGTTTAGCATGTTACTGTTTAATAAAAAAAATTAAAATGTTCTATCTGTGAATATTTTTTACAAAAATGTTATTTACATTTGTTATTACCTATATAGAAAAGTCTGTATACATACAATAAGTACATAAATAGACAATGATAACATATGCTAGGGGGTACAACAAATGACAGATTATACAAAGACCTTAAAAGAAACACACATATTGATGGTTTTAACAGCTTTCTTATCAGAAGAATGTAGAATGGTCTTAATGTACTGCTCGAATTCCTTATAGAAAACACGGAAGAGTGGTTTTTTATTAGTGAATTTACATTTATGAATTTGACATTTTGCCATTAGCACAATTAGATTTATGAGGTAAAATTGTTTTTCTTTATCTTTATTAAAGTTAAGGAAACCGAGCAGCACATTCTCCCATAAAAAAACAAAAGTCATCAAGAATATTAACAGTTATAAAACTGTGAATATCTTTCCATAATTGTTTTACATGTAGACAATGCCAAAATAAATGCAAAACTGTTTCTGGATGCTCAACACAAAAAGTACAATCAATGTTAATGTCTTTTTTGAGTTTCTTCAGGTAATGATTCGCAGGGTAATACTTATGGATCATTCTGAAAGAGACCTCTTTGTCCTTGTTAACAAGCCAATATTTGTTTGGTAACAACCAGACTTTTTCCCAACAGATATTAGTGACCGATGTATTCCAGTAACTTGTGATATAAGGAATGGATACAATATCCCTTTGAACTAAAGCACGTATAGATCTGTTGTTCTGAGGGAGCAAGGAGAAACATATTTTCCCTATTGGAGAGTCAACTGGATTAAGCAAGGGTAGGTCAAGAAGGTGAGGTCTGGCTACACCTCTAAATAACATGAGAGTTCCAGATGGAATAGCATCAAAGACTATGGCGAACTCTCTAGGTGTTASAGGGATATTGTAACGAGATAAAAATTCCTCATAATTGAGTAACAATCCTTCTGCATTAAAAAGTTGACTCACCAGCAGGATATGATTATTGAACCAGTTCTTTAAAAAATAAAGACTCGTTTCTATACAAAATGTCCTTATTGTTCCAAATGAAATGCCTATGCGTGGAAAAAGTATGTTTATATATTAACGACCACYCTATGAATACTTGTCTATMAAAAGCATATAATTTTGCAGGAATCTTATCAATGTTATAGTTACAAAGTAACATAAAATTGAGGCCACCAAAACGGGAGAAGATATAATGAGGGATGAAATTCCAAATTGAAGTTGGATTCTTAAATATTTTTTTAGCCCAACTTATCTTAAAAGTGTTTTTCAAAGTAGGAAAAAAAAAATTGAGGCCACCATATTCATATGAGTTCATAATGACAGATTTCCTAATATAATGTGTATGATTTTTCCAGATGAAGTTGAAAAGCACCTGGTCAACTGCTTTACCTATTTTGTTGTCAAGATAAAGGGACTGGGCTGCATAAGTAAGTCTGGAGATACCTTCAGCTTTAGAAAGCAATACTCGACCTTTCAAGGATAAATCCTTCTGCAAAAAATGGTTCAACTTCTTTTTGTTTTTTTCAATAATAGGTATAACATTTAATGAGCATCTTTCCTGTTGATCCTTAGATATGTTAATCCCAAGGTACGTTACTTTTTCCTTGACTGGAATATTGCATATAGAGGGTATCACACCGTCTTTAACAGCAAACAATTCACGCGTATTAAATTAAGGTTTAGGCTCTATCTGTGACTACATGTCAACATGTCCGTTGTGTTGTACTCTTGCGTGTACACAGTGCGCATTACGTAAGCACCCAGGCTCACTTTCTAATTGGTGCAGAAGCTGTCAGTCCAAACCATGCTCTCCAATGGGCTTTCTGCTTTCTGTCAAACACAGACACCATGTTCTGTCCCCGGGGGCTTGGAGATTTCTTGGAGCGTAGTCTGAATGCCACTCAGATGAGTGCGTAAACAGGAATCTGGGCTTCAAACTCTGCGCTGGGTTTATCCTAAAGAACTGAACTAATCGATATGAGCCGTCCGTCCTCTGCGGGCGGTGGGGGCGGAGGACTCGGTTCCGGGAAAACAGGAGGAGGAAAGCACGGCGGTTCGGGAGGAGCTGCTGCCTCAGCTGCAGCCGCCGGAGTAGGAGCTGTGGCCGGGTCTGGCTCGGCTCTACCTGTCGCTGCTGTTGCCTTGCCCTCAGCATCGCTACCTGGGCAATCTGCTGAACTTACAGCCTTGTTCGAGTGCCCGGTTTGTTTTGACTACGTCCTGCCACCGATTCTGCAATGCCAGGCCGGACATCTAGTTTGCAACCAATGTCGTCAAAAGCTGAGTTGTTGTCCGACTTGTCGCGGCCCTCTCACCCCGAGTATCAGGAACTTGGCTATGGAAAAAGTTGCTTCTACTCTACCGTTTCCTTGTAAGGTAAATAAAGACAGACATGCGTTGAAGCCGAAATATGCAGTTACATGACTAGCTAGCGTGTTGTACTTATTGCCATGTAGTAGCTAGCCTAGCTACTTAGCTCGCGCTCACTTTGACAAGAAGGTGTGCGATCACCTCGTGCGCTCTCGTCCTGAGATCAAAACATGTTGCTGTTGGGATGATGATGCAGGTTTGTAAATCTCCATGCTGTCGCGTCTGTCCCATCAGATCTCTTCTGGTACATTGTACTTGTGTACTTAGCTATACTTTAATCTGAAACAAACAAAGTGTATTGAACTAAGCAGAGAAGGTTTAGGAGTTGTTGCCACACAGGGGTCACTACAAGTGCATATTCTTCACTGCATAAGTGAAGCAGCTAGTTATGATCTATATTGTGTTGTCATCATGGTTAGTCACTTGTCATATAAATATCAGAGAAGATCAGAATTGAACGGACCCCAACATTCAATAATGCCTGGCAAAGTACAAGAAGTCTTTGTCTGAACTAACGTTATGGTCAGATAAAGTATGTTGTGTTGTCATAAGGGCCAAATGTGTTGTCATTGACTTTTGAGTAAATCATCAACAGCGCATTCTGTAAATCAGCTCAATCATTCACACGGTCTTGAATGATCAAAGGACCTTTAAAAGTTGTGAAATCAAGAAGTTCAATGGTGCAGATATCATCACACTTATTGCTCAATATCCCAGGGTCCTGAGGGTCAGAGGTCACTGAGGGGAGCGATTGAGGTAAACTTATCTGTGTGAAAAACAGCAACGTAAACACATACAAACAAACACACCCCYACGCTTGCACACTTTACATGGTGACTACAGCCTCATAATACACACACAGATCAGATGCCTACATATACATTGATGCACCCTTTGGATTRCCACATTCTAAACAGAGCAGGTTTCATGTGTACAATTACATTGGCTCTCACTACCCTCATTCATGCTTGCTTGAACCCATTCAGTCAAGCTCTCTTCTTTATAGTAGTGTGAAACACAGCAGCTCTTGTATCTCCTCTCTCTGTCAGTCAGGCAAGTAGCCGCTCCTGCTCTGTAATGGTGCTCTGATTGCATTACGGAGGCATTAAAGTTGTATCCACGCTCTGTGGTGCTACAATCCTGTCAAAGATGATCCGTGCTTCATCCTCTCTTTCTCTGGGAGAGGCTAAAGGCTGTGTCAGAGAGAGAAGAAGAGCGAGAAGGGGGTATAAAGAGACGAAGGGCTGGGTCAGTAATGTGGTGGCTGGATATACAGGCAGTTATTTGTCCTCAGGTGTTTTCGGTGGGGTGCTAAGGCTTCTGGCGCAGAGACTAACGTTTGAGGGCTGTGTGGATCCCTGCCTACCAGTAATCAGTGAAACAATCTTCAGCCCTCATTTCTCAGTAGTACCAACATAGAAACTAAGGCTGTGACTGTCATGAAGTTTTGGACGACGATAATTGGCCAGCCAATACTATTCGAATAGCAAACAAAAATGACTGCATGTGCTGCCATAGAAATAGAATGAATAAAACGAGTGTCCCCATCCATGTAAATATTGGCATAATGGGTGGACTGGCGGCCATTGTGAGTGTACCRATAGGAGCAAAGCAGGAAGTAAAATATGTGCTAAAATATGTGCTGTGATTGTAATGTCAGTTTAGTTTAATCAACCAAAGAATACATTCCATTGCTTGAGCCACATCAGTTAACATCTTTTGAATGAATATTGTACATTACCATGGAAATTATTAAAGCGGGAAGCACCAGTGACTCGGTCTATAAAAAAGTGGTCAAATGAAGCAGATGCGAAACTACAGGACTGTTTTGCAAGCACAGGCTGGAAAATGTTCCGGGATTCTTCCAATGGCATTGAGGAGTACACCACCAACCAGAAGCCATGGATTACAGGCAACATTCGCACTGAGCTAAAGGGTAGAGCTGCCACTTTCAAGGAGTGGGACTCTAACCCGGAAGCTTATTAGAAATCCCACTATGCCCTCCAACGAACCATCAAACAGGCAAAGCATCAATACAGGACTATGATTGAATCCTACTACACCGGCTCCGACGCTCGTTGGATGTGGCAGGGCTTGCAAACTATTACAGACTACAAAGGGAAGCACAGCCGAGAGCTGACCAGTGACACAAGCCTACCAGACGAGCTAAGGACCCTGAGACTAAACACCTCCCTCTTCAACTGGATCCTGGACTTCCTGACGGTCTGCCCCCAGGTGGTAAGGGTAGGTAACACATCCGCCATTTAATCCTCAACATGGGGGCCCCTCAGGGGTGCGTGCTCAGTCCCCTCTTGTACTCCCTGTTCACTCAATACTGCAGAGCCAGGTACGACACTCCAACATCATTAAGTTTGCCGATGACACAACAGTGCTAGGCCTGATCACCAACAACGATGAGACAGCCTATAGGGAGGAGGTCAGAGACCTGACCGTGTGGTGCAAGGAAAACAACCTCTCCCTCAACTTGATCAAGACAAGGAGATGATTGTGGACTACAGGAAAAGGAGMACCGAGCATGCCCCCATTCTCATCGACAGGGCTGTAGTGGAGCAGGTTGAGCGCTTCAAGTTCCTTGGCGTCCACATCACCAACAAACTAACATGGTTCAAGCACACCAAGACAGGCACGACAAACCTATTCCACCTCAGGAGACTGAACATTTTTTGGCATGGGTCCTCAGATCCTCAAAAGGTTCTACAGCTGCACCATTGAGAGCATTCTGACGGGTTGCATCACTGCCT
Source organism: Salvelinus sp. IW2-2015 (assembly GCF_002910315.2). Taxonomy (NCBI): domain Eukaryota; kingdom Metazoa; phylum Chordata; class Actinopteri; order Salmoniformes; family Salmonidae; genus Salvelinus; species Salvelinus sp. IW2-2015. The sequence goes on along the minus strand of NC_036863.1, from coordinate 27,312,360 downwards.
GATACGGCAACTACTCGGCCTTTGACTGCAAGGCACTACAGAGGGTAGTGAGTACGGCCCAGTACATCCCCGGGGTCAAGCTTCCTGCCATCCAGGACTTCTACACCAGGCAGTGTCAAAAATTGGCCCTAAAAATTGTCAGACTCCAGCCACCCTAGTCATAGATTGTTCTCTCTGCTACCGCACGGCATGCGGTACCGGAGTGCCAAGTCTAGGTCCAAAAGGCTTCTAAACAGCTTCTACCCCCAAGCCATAAGACTCCTGAACAGCTAATCAAATGGCTACCCAGACTATTTGCTACTGCCCCCCCCCCCTCTACCTGCTGCTACCACTGTTATTATCTATGCATAGTCACTTTAATAACTCTACCTACATGTACATATTACTTCAATTACCTCGACACCGATGCGCCCGCAATTGACTCTGCACCGGTACCCCCTGTATTATAGCCCCCGCTATTGCATTTATTGCTGCTCTTTAATTATTTGTTTTTCTTATCCTTCCTTTTTTAGGTATTTTCTTAAAACAGCATTGTTAATGGCTTGTAAGTAAGCATTTCACTGTACATCTGTTGTATTCGGCGCATGTGACAAGCCTGTTCTATTCATTCTATTTCTATTTGTTATTATGACGGTTATTTTATTTTCATAACAGTCTTCATCCATAACCGTCAGTTATACGCTAATTGTGCCAGCCCTAGTAGAAACCTTAACCCTCTCTAACCTCCACTGGGGACAGGTACCCTATGACGGACAACAGCACAGGATCCAAACCTAGACATTACAGCTAGAGGTCGACCGATTATGATTTTTCAATCAATTATTGGAGGACCAAAAAAAGCCAATACGAGTAATCGGCCGATTTTAGACATTTTTATTTTATAATATAATGACAATTACAACAATACTGAATTAACACTTATTTTAACTTAACATAATACATCAATACAATCATTTTAGCCTCAAATAAATAATGAAACATGTTCAATTTGGTTTAAATAATGCAAAAACAAAGTGTTGGAGAAGAAAGTAAAAGTGCAAATATGTGCCATGTAAGAAAGCTACGTTTAAGTTCCTTTGCTCAGAACATGAGAACATATGAAAGCTGGTGGTTCCTTTTAAACATGAGTCTTCAATATTCCCAAGGTAAGAAGTTTTAGGTTGTAGTTATTATAGGACTATTTCTCTCTATACGATTTCTATTGCCAATATACCTTTGACTATTGGATGTTCTTATAGGGCACTTTAGTATTGCCAGTGTAAACAGTATAGCTTCTGTCCCTCCTCCTCGCCCCTACCTGGGCTCGAACCAGGAACACATTGACAACAGCCACCCTCAAAGCAGCGTTACCCATACAGAGCAAGGGGAACAACTACTCCAAGTCTCAGAGCGAGCACCCCGCTAACTAGCTAGCCATTTCACATCGGTTTACACCAGCCTAATCTCGGAGTTGATAGGGCTTGAAGTCATAAACAGCTCAATGCTTGAAGCATTGCGAAGAGCTGCTGGCAAAACGCACAAAAGTGCTGTTTTGAATAATGCTTACAAGCCTGCTGGTGCCTTCCATCGCTCAGTCAGACTGCTCTATCAAATCATAGACTTAATTATAACATAATAACACACAGAAATACGAGCCTTAGGTCATTAATATGGTCGAAATCCGGAAACTATCATCTCGAAAACAAAAACGTTTATTCTTTCAGTGAAATACGGAACCTTTTCGTAATTTTATCTAACGGGTGGCATCATAAGTCTAAATATTCCTGTTACATTGCACAAACCTTCAATGTTATGTCATAATTACGTAAATTCTGGAAAATTAGTTCGCAACGAGCCAGGCGGCCCAAACTGTTGCATATACCCCTGACTCTGCGTGCAATGAACGCAAGAAGTGACACAATTTCACCTGGTTAATATTGCCTGCTAACCTGGATTTCTTTTAGCTAAATATGCAGGTTTAAAAATATATACTTCTGTGTATTGATTTTAAGAAAGGCATTGATGTTTATGGTTAGGTACAGTCGTGCAACGATTGTGGTTTTTTTCCCGCAAATGCGCTCTTGTTAAATCATCTCCCGTTTGGCGAAGTTGGCTGTCTTTGTTAGGAAGAAATAGTCTTCACACAGTTTGCAACGAGCCAGGCGGCCCAAACTGCTGCATATACCCTGACTCTGTTGCAAGAGAATTGACACCATTTCCCTAGTTAAAAGAAATTCATGTTAGCAGGCAATATTAACTAAATATGCAGGTTTAAAAATATATACTTGTGTATTGATTTTAAGAAAGGCATTGATGTTTATGGTTAGGTACACGTTGGAGCAACGACAGTCCTTTTTCGCGAATGCGCACCGCATCGATTATATGCAACGCAGGACACGCTAGATAAACTAGTAATATCATCAACCATGTGTAGTTAACTAGTGATTATGATTGATTGATTGATTGTTTTTTATAAGATAAGTTTAATGCTAGCTAGCAACTTACCTTGGCTTCTTACTGCATTCGCGTAACAGGCAGGCTCCTCGTGGAGTGCAATGTAAAGCAGGTGGTTAGAGCGTTGGACTAGTTAACTGTAAGGTTGCAAGATTGAATCCCCGAGCTGACAAGGTAAAAATCTGTTAAAAAGGCAGTTAACCCACCGTTCCTAGGCCGTCATTGAAAATAAGAATCTGTTCTTAACTGACTTGCCTAGTTAAATAAAGGTGTAAAAAAATACAGATTTCCGATTGTTATGAAAACTTGAAATCGGCCCTAATTACTCGGCCATTCCGATTAATCGGTTGACCTCTAATTACAGCTCTTGTTCTACCGGTAATGGTTCCTCAGAATGGCTGTGTTTACCTTCTCTAAAGCTGCAGCRCACTGCTCCACTGCGCTTATATGTGTTATATGGTGTTTATATGCAGGTCCATTTCCTCAGGAGCAGCTCAATGTTTAGGCTACATCTCTGATTGGCTTTTTGGATATCCTCCTCTATCCAGTGAGCTCTGTTTTATGTAACTACTTTTAATGTCTTTTGGACATTTTGGACAGTCCTCTACTCTCTCCTGGTGTTAGTGTTGTAACAGTCTCTGCATTTGGCCTGCAGCGGCCACACTGTGTAATGGGATTAGACATGGATATGAGGAGCCCCAGGCCTGCCTTCCTGCCTGCATGGACCGACAGTTTATTTTGGGTAGGAGMCAGTCTATTCTCGACCGGTTCCTCTGCGGTTTGTTGTTGTTTACACACACTGTGCATTGCCTGCACTCAACTGCCTGGCTTCCTGATGGGGTTTATCATTGGCTACAAATAAACAGACACACACCCAATTCTTTCTGCACCCCTTTAATCACACCCGTTATCCCGAGTGATTTCAGAGTGGCAGAGCCTGATTGCAGCAGCCAGGGGACCACACATACCACACATACAAACCTAATTAGATTATACATACTAGGAGTGGCATTTGCACCATAATGTTTCATTCTCGCTCGCTCTCTCACACACACACAACAGTTAGGCCTACACACAAACCCTCAAACACACATGTCCTCCCAGACACACTCACTGACCTTGTGCAAATCCCCAATCTCATAATTGATTATCTGAACCCCCCATTAGAAGACAGGGGAACTAATAGGCTACTTTGAAGCAAGGTAAGGACATGCCTCATAATATCTATTAAAACATTCAATTAAGTATATGTTTTCAAAATGCATACTGCCTCCAGCCTATTGCAAAGTGTTGTGATGCTGATGAAGCCTGCCTTCCGTTGCTGTTTTATGCCTCTTCAAAACAACTGGGAACTCGGAAATCTCAGACTTCCGACTGGGAACTAGGAAAGACAACTAGGAACTGGGGGAAAAAACTAACTTTGATTGGGAAAAATCGTTTTGGACTGTCATCTAACTTGGAATTCCAACTCGGTAACTCAAGCCTCTTTCTAGAGCTCTAACTTTCTGACCTGAAGATTACGGACTAGTGATGCACCGATATGACGTTTTTGGACGATTCCGATATATACAATATTTTCCTTGCTAAAAAAAAACGATACCAATAACCGATATTTTAAAATTTTAGCGGCGTTTTAAGCATTCTAGTACAGTTAACTATTTAACACGCACACACATGGACGCAGCGGTCTAAGGCACTGCATCTCAGTGCAAGAGTGGTCACTACAGTCCCTGGTTCGAATCCAGGCTGTATCATATCCGGCCGTGATTGGGAGTCCCATAGGTCGGCACACAGTTGGCCCAGCGTCGGCCGGGTAGGCCGTCATTGTAAAGAAAAATGTGTTCTTAATTGACTTGCCTAGTTAAATAAAGGTTAACACACCACACTGACCCAAAAATTATTTTGTTGGCATTTACATATGTCCCCATTACCAGTAAAACATAATCAAAACCTATTTCTTTCACTTACTTGCTGTGTAGTTTTGTTGTTCATTTCTTCAGTTGTTTCGTTCTCAGCCAGGATTTCTATGGAATGTGTCAAAAAAGATACACGTCAAATAATACTTTGACGTGTCAAATAAGCTTATTGACCAATCAGGATCTGAATATGATTGCACATCACATAATTTAACGTGTTCATACATTTTTTTACATAGTTATTACACAGTGATAACACTATAACTCGTATTTCATATGTCACAACGATTCATCGATACATATGCTATGATACTGGTAAAGTTGTCTAGCGCACCTACAGTGCTGGTCATAAAAAAAAGCTAGCTAGCTCATGGATGAAAACAATGTTCTTCCCCAAAAACATAGCAAAACGACATCTGTTTCAGTGGCTATAGTTAGCTAGCTAACTATATAGCTAGGTGTCATCATCTAAAATAACCGTAATTTATAAGACAGTTATTTTTTTGATTTAATGGTGGTCGGACCCATCTATGTGAAGCTAGCCACATTAAGGATTAGTGGACTTTGCGGCTAGCCTTCAAAATAAAAGTATGGCATAATTCTACTATTTGTATTCATTTCCATCACTGTCAATGACACTTTTATTTTGAAGGCAAGCCACAAATTCCACTTTTGTGTCTAATCCTTATTGTGGCTAGCTTCACAACACACAACCCGGTCCGGTCGAGCATCACTAGCCAGATGAAGCTAGCTGGCTGCTTATCATGTTAGCTTCGGGCAACAGGGTTAAGTAGCTGGCTAGCTATTTATTTTCATGAACTGAAGTTCAATTTCAATAGGCGAACAACAAGTGGCTACCTAGCTAATACTTACTCACAAGAATTCATTGCTAAGAATAATGAAAATGACTGCAGTTTCTACTGGTCATTGTTTTCAGGCTGGTTGTATTGGTGCTCGCTAGCTACCACAGATGTTGCGGTCGAACAAATAATGCTTTATTACCAACGCAGTATTGTTAACACATCGTTCGTGGCCGATGTTTGCTTGTTTGCAGACTTTTTTTTGTACAGCTTTGGCAGTGCTACTGTATCTTTTTTTACACGCAAAGACCCAAACGGCGTTCCATAGCATGTTGTGAAGCTAAAAGCAGTGACGCTATTACTGTGTAACTCCGGTAGGGCAACATCTGAAAAATAGCGCACTTGCTTGTGTTTACCCGTGCTCGACCACTCAGCGAAAGCCAACATCACCCACGACAGAAGAAACAGTTGATTGTCAAGGGCAACGAATTCCATTATCTTGGCTTTAATTGATTTCGCCTTTGAGTTGTCTCGCTGAAATTTTCTTACTCTTTCAAATGACTGCTCGACTTGTTGACTGCTCGATCCGCACAGCAGACATTGTGGGCTAGGTTAGGGATGCTGTGTTGCACGTGTAGTGCAACATTTTACCTGCCGTCATTATGTCATGTACCTACGTTATATAGGTATGCACGGCAGCTTTGACATCGGTTTTTAACATCGGCGTTAACTAGATATCGGGCCGATACCAATGTTGTCATTTTTAGCTAATATCGGTCGATTCCGATATGTTCACCGATATATCGTGCATCCCTATTACGGACGACATGTATTGACCATCTTTTTTGGGGAGTTCCCAGTTGTCTTGAAAGCACCACAAGATGCTTCAGCACCAACAGCAGCTCTTGTGTCATATTTTCCACTCAAAGGCTATGTATTTGTATACTGTAGGCTTACACGTGTGATAAATAAGATGCGTAAAGAATATACTGTACATACGCGCCAGTTTAATTCCACTAAATCATGGAAATGAACCTATAGACCGATATATATGACCAGTCAAATGTATTTCCATCGACTGGTATTTCCATCAATTAATAGGCTAAAAAGCATGATTTCGCAATGGGATTTTTTTCTTCTTCTCCCGGACAATTGTCCGGCACCAATATTATTTATCTGCTTTTCAATTTCTTTCCAGACAAGGTGAGTTAGAGCAGGGTGACACAGACCTAGACCCGGTTTATGAGATCTGTGATGAGACCGATACCAGCTGAAATGTTAGTTTTTTGTAGTCGGTAGTGGTCTGAGCCAGAGAAGAGCCCATCTCTTGCTCAGAGGTGACGGGCTTGGTCACACGTTTTATACCATGAACCCTGCCCTGGTCTGGACGACTCAGGATGAGATCATGGAAAGTGCAGAGCAGCATTTACCTATCACTTTTGTTTTAACTGACATGGGCTAATTGAGTGACTGTCAGTGAGTGGCATATAACAAGAGGAGAACTGCTGATGCACAACCAAGTATAGAAATTGTGCTTTGCGTATTCTACTATTCTGACTCAACAGTAAGTTGAGAACCCAACTGAGTTTGTAAAACAAATTAATTTCACAGATGAGCTGATTGCAGGGTGACCCACGTGCCCTTGCAGCTTTTATGGAAATCAGGCATGGGGCCATGTGAACACACACATGCATGCACGTACACACACAATGAGACAATTGACTTGGCAGAGAGGATGCATTATATCCTGTTTATCGAAGAAAACATTTCCTCCCAGGGAATTCTGGTTGATACATTTTTCAGGAAATTAGTTAACGACTGAATAAATACACTTGAGTGGAGAGGTTAATTCCACTCAGGAGATTTGGTATTTCCACTCAGGAAAATAGTTTCTAGTCTGATTTTACGGTGCAAGTGTTGTCGGAACATTCTCTTTTTGGGAGCAGCAACATTGTTAGCAGGTTGAGATTTGTCTTTCATATATTTCTTGATTGAGTATCCCAACACAGTACACATTTTAATTGGATGTGTCAGGTGTGTATTGATTGAGTGGTTATGAAGTGCTATCAAACTAAGTCTGGTCATTCCACCCTGCAGCATCCCCCTTGCGGTTGCGTGTCCTGTAGCGCTGTGCTGGCCTGACGAGTCACTCCTGAGCTCCATTGCATGCTAACACTAATGACGGGCTCACTGATCCTACACCACCCTTCTGCCTCTATGACCCCATGTTATTTTTAGAAGCAGGCAATGTGACATCTGCTTTGCATACTCCTCTGCTCCCTGAGACACAGGGAGCAGGCACTCACTGTGTGTGTGTGTTTCACTAACATCAGTGTATGGGTCAGTGGTCACAGGAGGCAGTGGTGTAATTAAAGGGATAGTTCTCCCAAAATACAATGACACATTGGTTTCCTTATTCTGTTAGCAGTCAAGGTATGAACAAGGTATAACAGCAATCCAGGCTTTGGTTTAATTTCCCTGGCAGTGGCTGGCACAGTTTTCAATTGCTAATGTTTAGTATTTGTGGCACATATCCCATCAAGTCATTGGACCAATATGATGATTTTTCGCGCATCATGTTCAAATCATCTATGTGACTGAGTTTCTATTGTTATTTATTTTTTATTGGATTGATGCGTGAAAAATGCTAATGTTGGTCCCATGACTTGAATGGTATTTGTGCCACAAATACCAAAACATTAGCATTTGAAAACAGTGCCAGAGAACTAAATGAAAGCATGGATTGCTGTCAAACCTTGTCCATAAATCAAAATGTAATTTGGGTGAACTATCCCTTTAAAATCGATAGAGTAGGACTCCTGCTGAGGTGTGTGTATGAGCAGGGCTGATGTATGACGGATGGTAGTAAAGCTCAGCTGTGGTGTAGATGGAACGGCTGTTCAGTTGGTGTGTTTTACAGTAGTGTGAGAGCTGCTTCCCTACTTTGGATGTTTTTGGATTATTTGAGTGGGCTATTTATTGAGTGAATCATTGCATACATTTTGCATTAATTTATGAATTTGTTTTTTTGTGTTTGCATTTTTAAGTATGTAGGATGTCGAAAGCCAAGTGAGGTGTTAGGAAGTAGGAAGGCGAAATGTTTGTTGTGGTTGATTTTCAGGGAATTAATCAGCTGCTCTCTACAGCAATATGTCTATAGTGCCACTATCTCCTACTGGAGGGAACCAGAACTGTAATGCAGTGTTTTTTAGACCACCAATTTAAATGATAGTCATCATTTGGAAATGAAATGGAATTGCCAATAAAAAATGAGTTTATAATAACTCATGCAGGGAAGATGTAGTATGATGAGATGTCTCACCATGGGGGTTTCTAATGGGGATTTGATTAAGCCAGCATTAGCTGTCTGGATCTCACTACTGCTATCTTGTTAAGTGTGTGATTTAATGAAACTGGATCGTGAGCAGACACTTAAGTACTCTTTTCTTTTCTCTCAGCCTTTCCCTGCCTCACCTCTGCTTTCCTTCTCAAAGCCATCATCTACATTTCACACTCAGTCAACCTGAAAATCTCATCCTATCCACGAACACATTCTCCTCATGTCTCCAGATGTGTGTGTGCGCGTGTGTTCTTGCAAAGAAACGCTGGCAGACTGACAATCCAGCATCCCCTCTCCCCTCTGAAGTGTTGCTCTCCTGTGTGTGTGTGTCAGCGCTGTGATTGACAGGTGTGTTTCTGTGTTGATGAGGACTTGGGGTTATAGTTGAGGTAGAGTCTCTAGCCCAGGTCTCTACAACCCTGTTCCTGGAGAGCTACCCTCCTGTAGGTCTTCGCTCCAACCCCAGTTGTAGCTAACCTGATTCAGATTATCAACCAGTTAATTATTAGAATCGGGGGGGGGGGCGCTAGATTAGGGATGGAACAAAAACTTACTGGACGGTAGCTCTCCAGGAACAGGGTTGGAGAACCCTGCTCTAGCCTGAGTCATATAACATCTCAGCCTCCCTGCATCCCTGTCTGTTTGCATGTATTGATTGCCCCAGTAGTGTAATATGCTTTCCCTTGGATAAATGTATTGAACTGTCTTGTATGTCTAAAAATCCTATTTCATCCCAATAACATATTGTACTGATGTATATACGGTAGGGCAGGCAACCCTGGTCCTGGAGGGCCGCAGGCACTTCATGTTTTTGATTTAACTGACCTGGAAGACCAGGTGTGTTGAATTTAGGCAATCACTGAACTGAATAAGTAGCTCAGCTGATCAGGTGTGGTGCCTAGTTGGAACACAATCCTGTAGTACCTGCAGCACTCCAGGAACAGGGTTGCCTACCCCAGCGGTAGAGAGTGTACAGTCCTGGCCAAAAGTTTTGAGAATGACACAACTATTAATTTTCACACAGTTTGCTGCTTCAGTGTCTTTAGATATTTTTGTTAGATGTTACTATGGTATACTGAAGTATAATTACAACCATTTCATAAGTTCAAAGGCTTTTATTGACAATTACATGAAGTTGATGCAGAGAGTCAATATTTGCAGTGTTGACTCTTCTTTTTCAATACCTCTGCAATCTGTCCTGGCATGCTGTCAATTAACTTCTGGGCCACATCCTGACTGATGGCAGCCCATTATTGCATAATCAATGTTTGGAGTTTGTCAGAATTTGTGGGTTTTTGTTTGTCCACCCGCCTCTTGAGGATTGACCACAAGTTCTCAATGGGATTAAGGTCTGGGGAGTTTCCTGGCCATGGACCCAAAATATTGATGTTTTGTTCCCCGAGCCACTTAGTTATCACTTTTGCCTTATGGCAAGGTGCTCCATCATGCTGGAGAAGGCATTGTTCGTCACCAAACTGTTCCTGGATGGTTGCGAGAAGTTGCTCTCGGAGGATGTGTTGGTACCATTCCTTATTCATGGCTGTGTTCTTAGGCAAAAAGGCAAAATTCTAAGTGAGCCCACTCCCTTGGCTGAGAAGCAACCCCACACATGAATGGTCTCAGGATGCTTTACTGTTGGCATGACACAGGTCTGATGGTAGCGCACACCTTGTCTTTTCCAGACAAGCTTTTTTCCGGATGRCCCAAACAATCGGAAAGGGGATTCATCAGAGAAAATGACTTTACCCCAGTCCTCAACAGTCCAATCCCTGTACCTTTGCAGAATATCAGTCTGTCCCTGATGTTTTTCCTGGAGAGAAGTTGCTTCTTTGCTGCCCTTCTTGACACCAGGCCATCCTCCAAAAGTCTTCGCCTCACTGTGCGTGCAGATGCACTCACACCTGCCTGCTGCCATTCCCGAGCAAGCTCTGTACTGGTGGTGCCCCGATTCCGCAGCTGAATKAACTTTAGGAGACGGTCCTGGCGCTTGCTGGACTTTCTTGGGCGCTCTGAAGCCTTCTTCACAACAATTGAACCGCTCTCTTTGAAGGTCTTGATGATCCGATAAATGGTTGATTTAGGTGCAATCTTACTGGCAGCAATATCCTTGCCTGTGAGGCTCTAATTGTGTAAAGCAATGAGGAGGGCACATGTTTCCTTCCAGGTAACCATGGTTGACAGAGGAAGAACAATGATTCCATGCACCACCTTCCTTTTGAAGCTTCCAGTCTGTTATTCGAACTCAATCAGCATGACAGAGTGATCTCCAGCCTTGTCCTCGTCAACACTCACACCTGTGTTAACGAGAGAATCACTGACATGATGTCAGCTGGTCCTTTTGTGACAGGGCTAAAATGCATTGGAAATGTTTTGGGGGGATTCAGTTCATTTGCATGGCAAAGAGGGACTTTTCATCTGATCACTCTTCATAACGTTCTGGAGTATATGCAAATTGCCATCACACAAACTGAAGCAGCAGACTTTGTGAAAATTAATATTTGTGTCATTCTCAAAACTTTGGCCACAACTGAAGGTGTGTTTTGTTTACGCAGTGTGTATTCGTCAGGCCCCTGAATGGGATTTATTTTACTGGAACCAATTGTCATCATGCTGTTGTTAGCAGCCTGGGCTTGGTGGAGGTGGGATGTACTTGAATGAATGTCCTGAAAACAAAAGAACATGATCTCTCTGCTCTATAAGCCCCTAGCCTGGCTACCTCCTCCTCCTCTGTCCCTTTCTATTATACTGCTGAATCACAATGACCATATTATCTCTTCCTCCTCGTAATTCTTCCTCGTTCTCTATCCTCACTCTCCCCACCACCTTCTCTTCTCCCTATTTTCTTATCCTCTTTTTTCCTCGTCCTCCTCCCTCTCTCAGCCCTCGACTTGTCTCCCTCTTCCACCCTCCTTCCTCTCTTCTCCTCGTCCTCGTCCCTCTCTCCTGTGTGTGAGGAGTCATTAATCTCAGCCAGAGCGATGGTCACTCTTGACTGCACCATAAACTCTCATCCGTCAGCACTTAATTGAATTGCCGGGTGTTTAAGAACACTGAGAACCCATCTCTCTCTGCGCTATCATTGGATCATGCCTTTTTTCTTTTTCTCTATCATGCTTTTTCTCGTTATTTTCACTCTTTCCTTTCCGGTTGTACTCTTTATCCCCTCTCTCCTTCTCCCACCTTCCCTTTGGTCTCACGCTTTAATCAGTCATAATTTGGCAGTAATGGAGGCTTGTGGTCCCTTTTGGGTTAAGAGGCATCCAGTTCGTCCTTGTCTATGGCACTTGTCCATGTTGCAGTGTATGTGTGTGCGTCGTTCCATGTCATTTCAGCAAGCCATGACACCCATAATCTTAGATTTGTTCTGAAATTGGTTTTCTACCTAAAGTTGCAAAGAAAATGTTGAGAAACAAAACACAAGAGACCATCATAATCACTTACAAGATGGCACTGCAGTGGATAGCTGCAGTCTTATGGGCTCCTGAACAATTCTTAAATTGTTTTTTTTTGTACGAAATGTTTCCGGCATCATTTCCTATGATCGAAAACAGCTTCTGGACATCAGAACAGCGATCACTAACTGGATGAATATTTCTACTTCAACGAGTCGGCAGCTCTGGATGTTATGTTTAACCTGGACTAGGCCCTTATCCCCGGGACTCGAAAGAGGAAGCGGCGAAAGAGGCGTGATGATTATACTACGTGGTCGAGCATCTAAACCACCAGTGCCCTCAGTTTTGTTGTTGAACGTACAAGCACTAGAGAACAAGCTGGATGGGCTCCGTTCGAGACTATCTTATCAATGGGACCTGAACAACTGTCATATCCTATGTTTTTTTGAGTCGTGGCTGAACAAGAACATGGATAATATACACCTACTGTAGCTGCTTTTCCATGCCTCGTCAACATCGGACGGCAGCCTCTGGTAAGCTGAGAGGGGGAGTGGTGTGTCCCTTTGTTAACATCAATTGGTGTGCGATCTCTAATGTTAAGGAAGTCTCAGTTTTTGCTCACCTGGGTTAGAATACCTCATGATAAGCTGCAGACTGTATTTACCAAGAGTTTTAATRTGTATTTTTCGTAGCTGTCTATTTACCACCACAAACCGATGCTTGCACTAAGACCACACCCTCAACGAGCTGTATAGGGCCATACGCAAACTAGAAAATACACATCCAGAGGCGGCAGTTTTCGTGGCCGGGGATTTTTAATTAAGGGAAACTGAAATTTGTTTGACCTAATTTCTACCAGCATGTCACATGTGCAACTAGAGGTAACAAGACTCTAGATCTCCTTTACTCCACACACAGAGACTCATACATCCCTCGCCGTCCCTCCTCCTGATTCCTGCTTACAAGCAAAACCTCAAACAGGAAGTAGCAGTGATGCGCTCAATATGGAAGTGGTCCGATGAAGTGTGTGCTAAGCTACAGGACTGGAATATGTTCTGGGATTCATCCGATAACATGGAGGAGTTTACCTCATCAGTCACCGGCCTCATTAATAAGTGCATCGACGACGTCGTCCCCATAGGGACCATAAGTACATAGCCCAACCAAAACCCATGGATTACAGGCAACATTTGCACTGAGCTAAAGGCAAGAGCTACCACTTTCAAGGAGCGGGACACTAACCTGGACAAGTGTTGTCACGATACCATATTTTTTTACTTCGATAGCGACACCAGGGTTTAGTATCACGATACTGGATATCGAAATGATACTCGATACCGAAACTAGACCACGGCAAAAATAAAAGAAGGCATATTAGCTAAAGTCACAGAATAACTACTGTTTTTTTATTTACATTTAACAATATCTTGATAACTTGTAAAACAAATAAAATAACAAATATATTAAATTTATTGCAAAAATTAAACACCATATTAAATACCAGAGCAGGCAATTATTTGACAATTACATCTAAACTGTTTTAAAATGTAATTCGATACATATCAGGATTCATTTGCTCATCTATGGCCATAATATTGGGTCAAATGACATTCATTATTCAGTACAGCTAAATAGTTTAATGTATTAAATTAATAGTTTAGTTCCAAAACGACAAACACTTTTGAAGCTCTGTGAAATGCACTCATAACTTGACAGCAATGTATTCAGACTACTTCGGGTTTGTCTGGGCTTGCTAGCAATAGCCACTAGCCAACCAGCAGCCCTGAACAGAGCCATGAGTGAAATGCACTCTGGGAATCGTAGTATGCAGTTTAAAATCCATTGTATTTCTATGATGTGTAGACCATTGCTTTACTTTTTGGGTTGTGTAATCCTATTAAAATGCTCACATGAATGCCATGCTGATGTTCATGTCATTGGCTCTACAAAATAAAAATAAATTAGTAGAATAACGTTACAATGCAAATGTCATGTGTAAATTCGTTTTTCATGTCATTTTTGGAAATGCACTGCTTTGTAACACATTTTGCTTAGTTGTTTCAGTGGGCTGGCCCTCATCTGCTCTAGTCAAAGTATTCCCATAGTTTCTGCAGCCAGTTTTGTCAACAAGCTGCGGGGATGGGGGTATAATWATTTTTTTCAGAAGAAGAAGCCATGCTGTTGGCATTTTCWCTCTCTTCTCGCTTGCTTCTCAAAAGTGGCTCGCACTGTACAGTCTATGGCAAGTGCAAGTAGCCTGGCTAGCTACTGCCTCCTTGAGAATATTCAGATGAATGACTAGACGGACTCGATCCTCTCAATCCATATGACATGAGAAGCATTTGACAGAAGTACCAAAATTAACAAAAATTCTAGTACCGAACCATGTTTAATGTTCTAGTATTTATACCGTGCAACACTAATCCGGGTGCTTACAACAAATCCCGCTACGACCTCCGATGAGCCATCAAACAGGCAAAGCGTTAATATAGGACTAAGATTGAATCCTACTTCGCCGGCTCTGACACTCGTGAGATGTGGCAGAGCTTGCAAACTATCACGGATTACAAAGGGAAACCCAGCCGCAAGCTGCCCAGTGATGCGAGCAGGGCATAACATTTTCTTTTTGATCCACCAGCCACTTGGAGATTTAAAAAAACTAGCAGCTGCTCAGATTTTTTACCAGTCCAAATATATTTATTTCACTTAAATTATACTTAACAAAACACAAAAAAACAGATGTGCATTCTTTGTAATGTTTTTAAAACTAGTACTAGTAAGAAGTAATATGGTATATTGTTTAATTATATTTTACATTTGTATTTTTAAGCAAAATATCACACTTTCACCTGCCCCTTTAATTCTTACGGCTGAAATCCCGTTAACGGGATCGATWTGACAACAGCCAGTGAAAGTGCAGGGCGCCAAATTCAAACAACAGAAATCTCATAATTAAAATTCCTCAAACATACAAGTATTATACACCATTTTAAAGATAAACTTGTTAATCCCACCACAGTGTCTGATTTCAAAAAGGCTTTACAACGAAAGCATACCATGCGATTATGTTAGGTCAGTGCCTAGTCACAAAAAACACAGCCATTTTTTCAGCCAAAGAGAGGAGTCACAAAAAGCAGAAATAGAGAGAAAATTAATCATTAACCTTTGATGATCTTCATCAGATGACACTCATAGGACTTCATGTTACACAATACATGTATGTTTTGTTCGATAAAGTTCATATTTATATACAAAAATCTCAGTTTACATTGACGCGTTATGTTCAGTAATGTTTTGCTTCCAAAACATCCGGTGATTTTGCAGAGCCACATCAATTTACAGAAATACTCAACATAAATGTTGATGAAAATACAAGTGTTATGCATGGAATTAAAGATATACTTCTCCTTAATGCAACCGCTGTCAGATTTCAAAAAAGCTTTACAGCGAAAGCATTCCATGGAATAATCTGAGTACAGCGCTCAGCCACCAAAACAAGCCATACAGATACCCGCCATGTTGTGGAGTCAACAGAAGTCAGAAATAGCATTATAAATATTCACTTACCTTTGATGATCTTCATCGGAATGCACTCCCAGGAATCCCAGTTCCACAATAAATGTTTGTTTTGTTCGATAAAGTCCATKATTTATGTCCAAATCCCTTTTTTTGTTGTTCATGCGTTTTAGTTCACAAATCCAAATTCACAAGGCGCAGGCACTTAGTCCAGACAAAGTCAAAACAGTTCCATTACAGTTCGTAGAAACATGTCAAACGATGTATAGAATCAATCTTTAGGATGTTTTTTATCATAAATCTTCAATAATATTCCAACCTGACAATTCCTTTGTCTTTAGAAATGAAAGGGAATGCAGCTCGCTCTCACGGCTGKGCGCGTGACTTAGCTCATGGCATTCTGCCAGACCCCTTAGTCAAACAGCTCTTATTCGCTCCCCCTTCACAGTAGAAGCCTGAAACAAGGTTCTAAAGACTGTTGACATCTAGTGGAAGCCTTAGGAAGTGCAATCAGACCAAATTTACACTATCTTGGATAGGCAATTACTTGAAAATCTACAAACCTCAGATTTCCCACTTCCTGGTTGGATTTTTTTCTCAGGTTTTGCCTGCCATATGAGTTATGTTATACTCACAGACATCATTCAAACAGTTTTAGAAACTTCAGAGTGTTTTCTATCCAAATCTACTAARAATATGCATATCTTAGGTTCTGGGCCTGAGTAGCAGGCAGTTTACTCTGGGCCCGCTTTTCATCRGAACGTGAAAATAGCGCGCCCAGCCATAAGAAGTTAAGGGTGGGAGGTGACTGTGCCTGTGAGATTGAGTCTGACTGACTAGTAAAAGCGTTGTCTTCTCTTATCTAGCAGTTGAAACTCAAACAGAAAAACAACCAAGCTTGTGAACAATGTAAATAGCCAAGAAACACAAGGACAAAGTCTCACTTCAATATACATTAGTTTCAAGTGTATTAAACCAACCTTTATGCCTGTGCGCCGTGCTTCTAAAAATGAATATTTCTCAGCTCTTTATGTGCGCACAGCCCCCAGCCAGACAATGTTGCAGCGCTAGGTGGCATAGGCTATATAGGATTCATAGTTATTTGACTTTGTGCAATTAATTTACATGCTATGAAACAAAACGGCGGAAATACTTTGAAAACATCTACTGAAGCATTTATTTTACTATAAATGTGATCACACTTGACTATTTCCATTCACAAATGTGAGTGAAATGCTTGCACTTTGGAACCCTGACCACCCGCCAACGTGGCTGGTGAAACAGACATCTTACCCGCCAATGCCACGCATTTGGCAGGTGGCGGATGTTCATTTTAGGCCCTGGATGCGAGCCTACCAAACAAGCTAAATGCCTTCTATGCTCTCTTTGAGGCAAGGAACACTAAACCACGCATGAGAGCACCAGCAGTTCCGGAAGACTGTGATCTCGCTCTCCGTAGCCGATAAACAGGATAACATTCACAAGGCCTCTGGGCCAGACAGGAGGCGTACATGGAGCATGCTCTGACTAGCTGGCGGGTGTCTTCACTGTTATTTTCAACCTCTCCCTGACCGAGTCTGTACTACCTACATGTTTCAAGCAGACCACCATAGTCCTTGTGCCCAAGAACGCCAAGGTAACCTGTCTAAATGAATTTCACCCCATAGCACTCGCATCTGTTGCCATGAAATGCTTTGAAAGGCTGTTCATGGTTCATTATTCAACACATTATCCCAGACACCCTGGACTAGGGTTGGGTGGTATCCAGATTTTCATATCGTCATACTGTTCTTCGCTCATCCCGAGATTTATGGTATTACCAGCTTAGTACACAAGGGGGTGCTAAAAAACACAAACACTAGAATGCTAACAAAATTAGCCCAAGTAATAGTGAATTTCCTTGGAGGCTGCTAGATAAATATGTTAACGAGCGCACCTGGCTGTATTTTCGCTTTGTATGGCAACTGCTTGGTATGGCAACTGCTTGGCATCCGACTGCAAGGCGCTGCAAAGTGTAGTGCGTATGGCCCAGTACGTCAGTGGAGCCGAGCTCCCTGCCATCCAGGACCTCTATACCAGGCGATGTCAGAGAAAGGCCCTAAAAATTGTCAGACTCGAGCCACCCAAGTCATAGACTGTTCTTTCTGCTACCACACAGCAAGTGGTACCGATGCATAAAGTCTGGAACCAACAGGACCCTGAACAGCTTCTAGCCCCAAGCCATAAAACACCTAAATAGTTAGTCTGGGTAGATATTTGGTTATCTGCATTGACCCTCTTTGCACTCTTTTGTCTTCCATACGCTGCTGCTACTTTTTTTTATCGATCCTGTTGCCTAGTCACTTTACCCCTACCAATATGTACATATCTACCTCAATTACCTCTTACCCCTGCACATCGACTCGGTACTGGTACCCCGTGTTTATAGCCAAGTTATTGTTACTCCTGTATTTATTCCTCGTTATTGTTTTTTCTATATTTTTCTCTCTGCATTGTTGGGAAGGGCCCGTAAGTAAGCATTTCACTTCGTTTTCACCTGTTGTTTACAAAGCATGTGACAATGCAATTTGATTTGGTTGATTTGAAAATGGATAAAAGGGTGTGGCATATACATTTGAGTAATTTAGCAGACACTCTTATCCAGAGCGACTTACTTATGAATGCATACATTTCCATACTTTTTTTTGTGCTGGTCCCACCTGGGTCTCAAACCCACAATTCTGGGGTTGCAAGCGCCATGCTCTAGCAACTGAGCCACACGGGACCTGCAGTAGCAGGAACAATGGCGTCTAGTGGGCATAATCTTGTACTTTCACAGAAATGTATAGTAAATGATGTAAGCGACTTCAATTACTAATTTCTCTAAACGGGGGAAAAAACATCCCCAGATTCACAGGCAATACATTACATAGGATGAAGAAGCCATACTCCAAGCCACAGCTCCGTACTACTTTTCAGACATAGATAACTGATACTGGTTGTTGGGTGTGTTGACGGTTATATGAATCCTATAAATAAAAATGGCCAATTTGGGTGCATTCAATGAGCTTAATTTCTCAAAGATCAAATTATATTTAAACATAATTATGTTCTAGGACTGCTAGTCTTATCTGTTTCTAACTACAGAAACGATTTCAGCACAATCTGAGATGGTGGGTGTCAATCCTCTTTCTTGTGTATTTTTAGGTGGAATGACCCGTGTGTGCGGTGTGCTTGTGTCAGTCATCACATCTCTCTCATCACACATGGTTCAGGCTGTCTTTAATTGTAACCCACTAACCTTTCCTGATAGTAACTGTTTCTCACAGCTAAGGTCTCGGACATCAATAGCGTTTGCCTGCCGAGAGTACCTCTGAACAGAGTGCAGGCGGTAATTTTCTGGTGCGACGTGTGCTATAAATAGTCTGCCATGTACACTGTAGGGACACTGACAGCTAGCTATGCAGCTTATCCAGGGATGTCGTGTGGTTGTCTGTGTTTGCACATTTATCAATATGCATTTCGGTGTCTTCATGAGTGTGTGCTTACACACCCTATGCATTTGTTTGTGTGCCTACCCATACTGCTTGTTTGTACACTTGGGGGGAGGTGCATTCTGAAGGTATTGCAGTACCTCCCCTGTCTCTCTTTCTTCCCTTCTCTCTTTCTCCTCCCCGCTCTCTCTCTCTTTTCCCCTCTCTCCTCTGCCCTCTGGTGTATAGAGAGTCCTCCGGCAGTACCTGCTCCTGAATCTGTTGTCTTGTTTTTAGACTCTGTTATAGTCTTCAGACTCGCTGGCACACACGCATGCATGTATCTCAGGCTTCTCATCCCATTGAGGGAGGTAATAGAGGCTGGCCTTGGACAGGGGGAGCACGTGGATACGATGCAAGGAATGAGGAGAGGAAATTAAACCTGGAGAATAAAAGGGGAACATTCTAAGTCAATCTGCCAAGGCCAGCTGCTCTCCACTCAGCTACCTGCCAGAGCCAATGAAACCAGCTCCCAGCACCGCTGTTTACACTACCCATCTCATTACACACACTCTGTCTGGTTGAACGGGATGAAAAGGGGGAGGATCATTCCATGCCATTTCTGCAAGCCATGAAACCCGTCATCTCAGATTTGTTCTGAAATCATTTCTGTAGTTAAAGCAGATAAGATTAGCATGCCTGCAACATTATTTTGTTGAACTATAATTTGATATCTGAGAAATTAAGCTAATTAATTGCACCCAAATTTGCCATTTTAATTTATAGGATTCATATAATATTCAATAAATATAGTACCTAACATCTGATTTGTAACAATGAGAAGACACAAGGAATTGTCAAAAGCCACTCATGGACCCCCACAACCCCAACCCCTGTATACAGTATCAGTTCTTTGTCTGAGAAGTAGTATGAAGCTGTGGCTCGGAGTATTGTTTCTTCATCCTATGTCATGCATTCTCAGTGAATTTAGTGGTGATTATTCCCCCCCCAATGTTAAATGAATAGTTCACACAAATTACGAAATGACATTGGTTTCCTTATCCTATAAGTAGTTTACGGACAAGGTATGACAGCAATGGTACCTATGTTAGCATTTCTGTGGTTCATTTCCAAATCATCTATAAGTAACCTAATTGAGTTACTCAATCAATTATTAGATTCTTCAGGATGATTTGGACATAAAGCATGAAAGCGCTAATGTAAGTACAGTTGACTTGGATTTGTGCCACAAATGCATGGATTTCTATCATACCTTGTCCATAGACAGCTTACAGGGTAAGGAAACCAGTATGTCATTTTGTAATTTGGGTGAACTATTACCCCTTAACATTGATGTGGGGGGGTGAGCTTTAAAAAAGAAATCCCCTGGAACAGCACCATCTAGTGTTCAGAACCTGGTAATATCAAGATGTAGGATGGGACATAAACCTAACAACTTCAATGACTAATTTCTCTGAACTGGGGAAAAACAACATCAAATTCACTGGGAATACATTACATACGATAAAGAAACAGTACTCCGAGCCGCAGCTCCAAACTACTTGTCAGACATAGAGAACTGAAACTACACTGAACAAAAATAGAAAAGCAACATGCAACAATTTCTAAGATTTTACTGAGTTACAGTTCATATAAGGAAACCAGTCAATTGAAAAATAATTCATTAGACCCTAATCTATGGATTTCACATGACAGGGAATACAGATATACATCTGTTGGTCACAGATACCTTAAAAAAATAAGTAGTGACGTGGATCAGAAAAGCAGTCGGTATCTGGTGTGACCACCATTTGCCTAATGCAGTGCGACACATCTCCTTTGCATAGAGTTGATCAGGCTGTTGACTGTGGAATGTTGTCCCACTCCTCTTCAATGACTGTGCAAAGGTGCTGGACATTGACGGCAACAAGAACACGCTGTCGTAGACGTCGATCTAGAGCATCCCAAACATGCTCAATGAGTGAAATGTATGCAGTGAGTATGGAGGCCATGGAAGAACTGGGACATTTTCAGCATCCAGGAATTGTGTACAGATCCTTGTGACATGGGGCCATGCATTATCATACTGAAACATGAGGTGATGGTGGTGGATGAATGGCACAACAGTGTGGATCTCTTCATGGTATCTCTATTCAAATTGCTAAAATGCAATTGTGTTCGTTGTCCGTAGCTTATGCCTGCCCATACCATAACCCCACCGCCAACATAACGTTGACATCAGCCAACCACTTGCCCACACGGCGCCATACACACTGTCTGCCATCTGTCAGGTACAGTTGAAACCGGGATTCATCCATGAAGAGCACACTTCTCCAGCGTGCCAGTGGCCATCGAAGGTGATAATTTGTCCACTGAATTCGGTTATGTGGCCAAACTGCAGTCGGGTCAACGCACTGGTGAGGATGACAAGCACACAGATGAGCTACACTGAGACGGTTTCTGACAGTTTGTGCAGAAATTCTTCGATTGTGCAAACCCACAGTTTCATCAGCTGTTCGGTGGCTGGTCTCAGACGATCCCGCAGGTGAAGAAGCCGGATCTGGAGGTCCTGGGCTGGCATGGTTACACGTGGTCTGTGGTTGTGGGCCGGTTGGAAGTACTGCCAAATTCTCTAAAACGACATTGGAGGAGGCTTATGATAGAGAAATTAACATCCAATTCTCTGGCAACCGCTCTGGTGGACATTCCTGCAGTCAGCATGCCAATTGCATGCTCCCTCAAAACACGAGACATCTGTGGCATTGTGTGACAGAACTGCACATTTTAGAGTGACCTTTTATTGTCCCCAGCACAAGGTGCTCCTGTGTAATTAGCATGCTGTTTAATCCGCTTCTTGATATGCACCTGTCCGGTGGATGGATTATCTTGGCAAAGGAGAAATGCGCACTAACGGGTATAAACACATTTGTGCACAAAGTTTGAGAGAAATACCTTTTTTGTGCGTATGGAACATTTCTGGGATCTTATATTTCAGCTCATGAAACATGGGGCACTTTACATATTGTGGTTATATTTTTGTTCAGTGTATATACTCGTTGTTGGGGTGTGATTGGCATTTCTTTAGATTCCTCATGCCTAACTCATTGTTAGAAAAAAGTTTGGTCCAAATCGGATGTTTAGGTACTATATTTATTGAATATTATATTCATCCTATACATTTATATGGCCAATTTGGGTGTAATCAATTACTTTAAATTTTCAGAGATCAAATTATATTTGAATAAAACAATGTTTCAGGAATGCTAATCTTATCTGTTGGTGGGTGTCGAAATCCTCTTTCTTGTGCTTTTTGAAGTGGAACGACCCATGAGAGAGACATGAAGAAAGGGGCAGATGATGGTGAGTTTTGCCTGGAGTCCCAACAGTCTGTCCTTTAGGGGAAAGACAGATGTGGGAAAAAGAAAAACATGAGAGGAGGGGCTCGGGAGATTGTTGCTCTTGGCTGTGAAACATCTCCCCACACAGACAGGCTCTGTCTCCCCGCCCACTCCATTCTTGTGTGTGTGCTGCAGATGTTCGGCGGAGGGATGTTTTTGCGTGGCAGCTGCTCTGGCTTTTCTGTCACCGCGCAGAGCTGAGAGGAGGAGAGAGCAGCGCAGCAGAGAGAGAGCGAGAGTGCGTCCGTGTGCTTGTGTGTGCTATGCAGGGATCGCTCTGTCTGGCTGCTGGTGATTCGGTAGGAGCTTTTGGTGTGTGTATGTAGACATCCACTATTCTGCTGTTGGTTGTGTGTTTAGGTCAGTAAGCCATCGAGGAGTAGCTGTCATAAGGTAGATTGCATGCTGTTTGCATTTGACTGCTGCAGGAGACCGCCAGGAAAGGAGGGAGCGGGAACAAGTGAAAGAGAGAGTTGTTACCCTCCATGTGCATTGGTCTGTTTATCTTCTCCTCTACTGCTTGCTAGTCTTTAGCTGTGTGGCTGATACGGCATGTGTCTATGAGTCAGGCTGAAGCCATACTGTAAGTGAGGTCACAGCGCTGTAGTGGAGGAGACAATGCTGGTAATTAATGTTCTCTCTGCGTAGGGGACGGACGGTGAGTTCAGCTGGGCTGCTGTGTTCTGAGCATCAGACTCTGAATTCCTCCACAGTGGAGAAGCTCGGGGCTCCTGGTGGGTTTGTTTCGGTTGCCTGGCGGGACAGAAACAACGGTCTGATTCAGTGTGGTCTGTGTCAGCCAGAGGCACAATGCATGTGTGAGCTGAGCTTGGCAAGTGGCAGGATTAGTGCTAGATGTAGTGTCACTGTGGACCGGACACACACCATTCATTCACACATACTATCACATACAGGAGAGTTATGGACTTATCACTCGTTTGATTTCAGTCATTACATGCAGCATTAGAGCAGTGAGTCTGTTAGGCAGGCAGGCAGGCAGCTCTCCTTACACCTAGGGCTGCCATTCCATTACAGCAGTGTGCTTTTCGGGACTGAGACTCTGATTTGCTTTTTGTAGCCAGCTGTGGAGCCCCTTGTTTCTCATACCTGGCTTATGGTTGAGAGGAAAGGTATTCTATCCTTGGAGTGCAGACGGATATAGCCTCTAAGCTATTTGAGAGTGAATTCAGCAGGACTTTGGAAGACAGGCATTGAGATTGAGATTGGATCCGCTTGTAAAGCAAGAGTACGGCCATTGATAGGTATTGTGAGGGGTATAGTAAAGACTCAGTGGTGTGTGAAATTGGTTGAGGGATAGAGTGTGTGTTGGACAGTGTGTCAAGACGGTGTGTGTGTGTCCATTCTCTCACACGTCATGTTGTGCCCAGCGTCCTGCCTGCCTCTCCTAAGGGAGCTGGCTCAGTGGCGCTGCCTGCTAGGGTGGCAACGCCAACACGGGGTCAGTGCAGGGGTCAGTGCAGGGGCTGGGCCGGGGTCAGAGGTTGGGGTGGGGGGAATGAATCGACCCGTCTGCCTCACCAAACCGCAACATGGGAGCACGGTGAGTACCTTCATTTACTCAGCAATCTTTCAGACAGTTTAAACCTAGTCTTTTTACACCACACATTAGATAACTGCAATAATAATAATAAATCATTGATGAACCTAGTCTTTCTGTACCCTCAGAGGGTTCTGCATTCTTTTGTGAAATTTTGTGTGAGTCTTGTCATAAGGGGCCTCGTATGGAGCGATTTGAGTGCCAACAGATATTGTATTTCAATTCCATAATTTTGAATTTGTATTCAGTTTTTAGTATTTGTTTTGTTTGTAACGCACAAATGTAATAATTTTATTAATAAATGTACCTTGTATTTCATGATTTGAAATCTGAATTTAGTGAATATTGCATTTAGTTTTAAAATCGAATATTTAAGTTAGATATTTGTATATTCTGTTTCAAAATTGTATATATTGCATTCATTGTCTATCAAGTTTGCAAACTATAATTTCAAGTTCATCAACGTTTCATATATTCAACTTCTCAGATGCATTCAGATTCAGTTTTTAAATCTGGTTCTCTAAATTCAGATTCAAAACCACAGACAACATCCTGGTACTTTCATAGCCAGGGAATGTAGAGGAGGACCAATATAATTAAATACTTACTGTGGTAAACAGAAGCTTCTTGTGAAATGTTGAATTTATTTTCTAGCATTTGAACCATTTTGGCTATAAACTATGATGATCCCATTCCTGAAAGCTAAGAGTCTCTGAAATATCTGTTCCCTCTAAGATGATCACATGCCGCATTGGAAGGGAGTAACACAAAATAAAAACAATTTGGCCCACATAAGAATACTGTTGAATATTCCTGACAGTTTAGCCCTTCTAAGGATAGCCTTTCCACTCCCAATGTAATCTTGCTATTGTGACCTACTGGGTTCGAACTGGGTCTCCTGCCTGTCACAAGACTGTGTTAGCCCACTTAACCCATAGCTTCCTGAACTAATCCCTAACACAACTCTTCAAGTCTACAGCAAGGTTACTCATCAAAAGAGCGTGGTTCATCAAACCACTTCAGTTACATTTCACCCCCTTTGACCTCATACTCAGATATCATGGCACCAATATATCTGACTGGGTTCCAAATCAGGCTTACTGTACAACAACAGCACTTTATTTTGCAAACAGAAGCAGAATGATCTGTGGACCCCATTTAATGAGAGGGCAACAGAGGTGGTTTGGTGATCCATGCATGTGATGAGCAACCTTGCCTGAGACCTAAAAACGTGTTAGCTTGACTGATTGGGTTCTAACCCAGGTCTCCTGTGCTTCAGACAATTAAACTTTTCAGGTCTCCGACAAGTTACTTATCACAAAAGCATGGTCACCAAACCAGCTGTTACATGGTCACGTGTGTTTGAGGCAGAAGTCCTGCGGTTGAGTGTCAATATGAGATGAATCAGGGGAAAGCAGTACTTGCTAAGCAGGCAGTGTGATGTCCTTTACAATGGTGCCCCTGGACTCAGATGTACAGTTGCGCTGGTTCAACCACTGGGTTTTCTGTGGAGCGAGTTTAGGTGGTGAATGTAGCATATGGGAATCTGTGAAACTCATTAATCAGCCTGAAGTGTTGTCCCTTGCACAATAGTAAAAGGCCTTTTTCAGTAGCACGGTGGGTTATAACTATGGTTGGGTGGTATCTAGATTTTCATATCATCATACCGTCCTTCTCTCATACTGGGATAAACGGTATTACCAGCTTAGTACACAAGGGGGCGCCCAAAAATACAAAGAAAAGTCCAGAATTCTATTGCCCAGAATGCTGACAAAATGAGCACAAGTAATATCGAATTTCAATGGAGGCTGCTAGCTAAATATGATAACGAGCGCAAACGAAAATAAAGAAATTGCTGAGACAGGCAATCCAGCTCATAAAATTATACATGTATAGTTAGGAGCTACCGAATGTCATTTTTGGTGAGTTTAGACATTTATAAGCAAACCTGAATGAGAGCCCTTGAGAGACCTGTGTGAAGTCTGTAGTTGCTAGGCTAGGGCCTGCCTGCTCTGCTTGGAGAAGAGGGGAACAGGAGAGGTGAAAAAACACAAGGAAATCAAGATGGTGGCAGCTGTACAAATAACGAACCCTAAGTGCTTTGACTTCTCAAACACGGCCGAAAGCTAACACCAATATGATGCCCCATTTGAGTCTCGGTATGAGCTGAATCACATGCACACTGGACCCACTCCAATTTGCCTACCGCGCCAACAGATCTGCCATTTCCATCGCTATTCACACGGCCGTAACACATCTGGACAAGAGGAACACCTYTGTGAGAATGCTGTTCATTGGCTACAGTTTAGCATTCAACACTATTGTTCCCTCCAAGCTCGACACCAAGCTCAGAACTCTGGGTCTGGACACCACCCTCTGCAACTGGGTCCTGAACTTCCTGATGGGCAGACCACAGGCTGTGAGGATTGGCAACAACACCACCTCCACACGGACTCGAGCGGGTGGTGAAGACTCCCCAGTACATTACTGGGACCGTGCTCCCACCCATCCAGGACATTACTCAAAAATGTGCCTGATGAAGGCCCGCAGCATCATGAAGGACAACACACCCCAGCCACGAGCTGTTCACTGTTCACTCTCTTACCATCGGATGTGGTCTGATACCAACAAGCTCAGAGACAGTTTCTGTCTACAAGCCGTCAGACTACTGAACACTTGAACTGGGCTGACAACCTGCACTGAGTCTCCACACCTTAGCACACATCCACTCACTCACACCCACACAGATATACACCCTGAGTATACAAAACATTAAGAACAACTGCTCTTTCCATGACATAGACTGATCAGATGAAAGCTATGAACCCTTGTTGATGTCACTTATTGAAGTGGATTTAACCAGATGAAGGMGAGGAGACAGGTTAAAGAAGGATTTTTAAGCCTTGAGACAATTGCGACATGGATTGTGTATGTGTGCCTACTGAAATGCTGCTGGGTTGTTCACGCTCAACAGTTTCCCGTGTGTATCAAGAATGTTCCACTACCCAAAGGACATCCAGCCAACTTGACACAACTGTGGGACGCATTGGAGTTAACATGGGCCAGCATCCCTGTGGAACACTTCGACACCTTGAGTCCATGCCCTGATGAATTGAGGTTGTTCTGAGCCATTTACTTTATGTTCATATTTGTTGTTGCATAGTCGAAAAGGAACCTACAAGTAAGCATTTTGTTGGACGGTGAATACCATGTGTATCCTGTACATACGACTAATACAACTTGAACATGAATCAGGGGAAGCGGTACTGATTAAGCAAGCAGCGTGTCGTCCTTTACATGAACTTCCTGAACTTATCCCTATAGGCTGTAGGTAAGTGGACTAACACAGCTTTGTGACAGTCTGGTTCGAACCCAGTCAGTCACGAGCAAGATGAAATGGGGAGTGAAAAGGCTATTCTCAGAAGAGGTATGAAAGGGCTATTTAACTATATTATTATGGAGGCCCAAGGGTTCTCCTCTCATGGCATCAAGAGAATGTTGCTATATCTTTCATTTTGAGAAATGCTATTGCAGCCAGGGAAAGAGTGTGCGAGAGGGAAGAACAAGAGGGAATGGATCGTTACTGGTGTTCTAGCCGAGACATTTGATGCCTCTAACTCAATTACTAGAATCTCACTGCTGGCCAATCTCATCCCAAACTTTTAGCCAGATTGCTATTGATCCTAGTGTGGGCAGAGGAATGGAGAGGTGTAGAGGCTGTGTGCTGGGGTTGGGGGGAGGGAGGGAATGATTGAGAGGATGCAGAGGGCCCTCTGTGACCCATTCCCTGGCCGAGAGGGTAACGTAATACCCGTGGCCTGGCAGCTGGATGGTTTTTCGGGACACATGAGCCTCTGGGTACTCTGTTCAGCCTGAGGTCACTGCCTGTTACTGGAACTAGAGGAAGAGAAGAGGAGAGGACCAACACCTGCTCTTTTTCTCACTCACTTTTTATTCCTCACCCGCTTCTCGCTTTTCCTCTGCTGTTCATTAGGGTTTTTATTTTTGCCCTTCCTGTTTTACTCCCGGTCTCCCACTGCATCCTCTTCCTGTCTCTCACCTCTCTGTTTTTCTCTCCACCCCTCTCTCTTTTGCCATCCTCCTCACACTTCTCTCTCTGCCACATCTCTCCTTTATTTGCTTACTCAATCCATCTTTTCTCATCTCCCTTTTGACCATTATTTTCCCTCTCTCTCCTGGTACATTCAAGAGAGACATGGAGAGAGAGAGAGAGAGAGAGCGAGACTAGCAGGGTTTGTGTCTTGAGTGTGGAGGCGGTTAAGTTCCCTCAGCACTAACTTTACCATCGCTCCTCCTCAGGGCTCTGTCTCAGGGGATCCACACAAACAACTCCCCTTCATTGCAGTATCCATATGACCGTCCCACACCCCTCTCATTTTCTCCATTCTGCTATGGCAACATCAATATGAAAGAAATAGCCTAGTTGTGTTTTTAATTTGTAAAGCACAACGACTAAAATGGCACTAAAGCACACTACTCCAAGGCTGTTATCCCAGACTGTCTCTGTCTAATTGACTGACCTGTAAAGTCTTTCATCAGGTTAGAGACCCATTAACCCAGGTAGCCTGTAGTCTCAGGACCAGGTGGTCTCTCAGCCAAATGTTATAACCAATGTTGGTTACAAAATGATTGCATCTGAGCTTCTAGAGTGTGCGGCTCTCCTTTTTTATTTTTTAAGAATAGCCATTTAGCAGGGCTGATGAGTCTGCAGTCTCATGGGCCTTTTCTGCTGCAACACAACAAAAGGCCTGATGGAACAAATCCTGGAGGGAGGGCAAGACAGTCTCTCTACCTCAGAAGGAGAGCTTCCAATGTGCCTCAGCCAGTCGATACCAACCCAGCCAGGGGGCCCTTTTTGGCTTAAAGTAGAATAGTCAGTTAGCCAGTGTGAGTGTAGCCTCTCTCTTTTCAGGCACAGCAGTGAGGAAATTGCCCAGGCAAACGGTGTCTGAGAAGCTGTTCAATAATTCACTGTAGCGAACTACTTTTAACTGAGAACAGGCCTGAATGTTCCACTCCTGCACTGCCAGTGAGGTAGTTTGTGTACTTTGCATTGGTCCTCTCTCTGGAGGAGGTAGTGGTGGGAGAGAAGCTGTGTCTCTCAGCTGAAAGGAGATGGTTGGTTGCTTGGCAGAGTTTGACTGCTTCTGCAGGAGGTTGTCAGAAAATAGATTATCTAGGCGGAGTTCATGCAAGGCCCTCAAAGTTAATGGTCACACATCTGGGTACTTTATTTGATCGTTTACCCAAATGTGAGATGGTTACATGTGTTACTTTCCTCTTACTTGTCTAGTTAAATTAAATAAATAAAAACCACTGTCCAGCTTGTTTTTGTCAGTAAAATATAATGTCAAAAGCTGTAAAAAAAAACACCATCAGTAACGAAGCTGACAGAATTTCAGAACATTTACATTTTCAGAGCAGAGTGATACGGTTTAGAGCATATGTTTTGGTTGGAGGTGAAACAACACAACTCCTCCCCAGAAGCTCCCCTCACTGGACAAGCTCATTGCAGATGATGTGCAACTTAAATGTGGAAGTTGTTCAATAATTCAGCAGCCAGCGGCTGGGCTGGTCTGTGTGCCTCTCCACAGGCCTGGCCCGTCTCCTTCTGGCAGGAACCTAGCCCCATCTCTCTATTACCTAGCCTTCAGCAAGAGGCGCCGACGGGTGGGCGGCGGGGGGGGGGCGCCGCGGCGGGGGAGGCGGGACACGCCGCAGGGCGCGGACGGGCGCGGGGCGCACGACCGAGCGCAAACAGAGAGCGCCAAGCGGCCGGTGGGGGGCGCCGCCCGGGGCGGGTGGGGCCGCACAGACGGCAGGCGGGTACTACTGGGCGCGCGGGCCCGGGGGGCAGGACGAGGGGCGGGGCCGCTATCACCCCAGCCCCATCTCTCTAGACCTAGCCTCAGCCGTATCACCCCAGCCCCATCTCTCTAGACCTAGCCTCAGCCGTATCACCCCAGCCCCATCTCTCTAGACCTAGCCTCAGCCGTATCACCCCAGCCCCATCTCTCTAGACCTAGCCTCAGCCGTATCACCCCAGCCCCATCTCTCTAGACCTAGCCTCAGCCGTATCACCCCAGCCCCATCTCTCTAGACCTAGCCTCAGCCGTATCACCCCAGCCCCATCTCTCTAGACCTAGCCTCAGCCGTATCACCCCAGCCCCATCTCTCTAGACCTAGCCTCAGCCGTATCACCCCAGCCCCATCTCTCTAGACCTAGCCTCAGCCGTATCACCCCAGCCCCATCTCTCTAGACCTAGCCTCAGCCGATCACCCAGCCCCATCTCTCTAGACCTAGCCTCAGCCGTATCACCCCAGCCCCATCTCTCTAGACCTAGCCTCAGCCGTATCACCCCAGCCCCATGCAGCTCCATCCCAAGCCAGCCAGTACCAGAAAGAGAATGCTTTACTTAAGATTTGAACAGGCCTCCAGAGCCCAGGCCCAGGCTAGATTAAAAGTTTTAATTAAAATAAGAGCGAAGAAGCGAGGGGAGGAAGAAAAGAGCATTTACCGCCACTGGGCAAGTTTGCAAGCTTTTGTGAGTGTCAGAGGATTAGCCAACAACCCAGTTGGTTTTTCACTCCCTGGTTTAGAGAGCTAAATAGATTGTTTTGTAAATGTGTGTATACTATGCATGTCTGCGTCATTGACATAGTGTAGAGAAGTGTGGTTGACATGCGTTGTGCTGGCGTTATTACTCCCTTGAGGCTCCTTGCAGTGATTGAAACCCCTGAGGCTCTGTAGCACACCATAGAGAAAGGCTGGGCAATTAATTTGGACACAGACACACACACACAGGGAAGGAGGGTAGATAGAGGTGGGACACAGCGTATAATCACTGTTATTGTGTTGACGTGCGAAGATTAGAACAATGGGTTTGATCCAAATGGAACGGTGACATGCTGCATTCCGTGAGGTGTGATCTGACTGGTTTAGTGTATGTTGCTCATTTTTGGCGGCGCTAAGGAGATTTGTGTAAATGTTGATGGACAAGGGATTTCAATTCAATTAGCCTAAATTACATTCATTGGTGACATGGGGCACACTACCAGAGGTCCCCCCCCCCCCACACACACACACACACACACGGAGTAGAGGAGGGGGGTAAGCTTTATCACCAAAGACCTGCCGACTGGATTACGGCACAAAATCCTGTCAATCAGTCATTAATAAAGGTGGATAAGAGGATCAGCTTCCCTGAGGGACTCTGCCAAGGAAACTGACTGACCTCTACACATCTGACCTCACAGACAAATATTTGGGCTGATAGACGGAGAGACAAGGCATACAGAGGAATTTGCGTGACTGGATGCATTTGAAAACCCAAATGAAATGACATTAAACTTACATTTTTTGTTGTTATGAATTGGGACACTGATTACACAGGGGAAATAGTATTTGATTCTAACCCACATTTTTTAGCAGTTGTGTGTCTCCCATGAGGGTTTTCTGACCCAGCTGGTCTTTTCATAGTGCATGGTTAAAGTCGGTCATGCCGTTATTCAGCCAATCGGTCCAGTGGGTCCTAACATAGCCATCGATTTGTGGGAAGCCTCCAACCTGCCACACAGATTAATATTTAATATTATAAATATTGAAACTTACCTACTGGGGCAGAAACACAAGCACCTCTCACCATGTCACCCCACCTCCTCCTCCCTCGCTTCCCATCTTTGCACCCTCCCATCCTTTCAACCCCAGGGCTTCAGATGAAAGTGAGCTAGAGGACACAGCACATAAGCRCTGTTGGAATGCTTAGAAAAATGTGTCCTTTGTTCTTACCTTGCTTTGAGTAATGACTGATCTAACGGAACTGAGTGGGTGATGGATCGATTGCCACATTTGCTTCAATTCCTTCCATGTCAATCAATCAATTTTATTTTATATAGCCCTTCGTACATCAGCTAATATCTCGAAGTGCTGTACAGACACCCAGCCTAAAACCCCAAACAGCTAGTAATGCAGGTGTAGAAGCACCATGTTGCTTCAATGAGGTCAGATCAGTGATCAACATGAGGATCTAAGGAAAGTAGAACGTAAAGGAAGGAAGGTGTGTTCAAACTGAGATGTCTTATTTAAGGTAAGCTTCTAGATGAGGACAGTTACCCCATCCTTCTGTAAACAGCCTCCCAGTCTACCTCGGTCTATGGAGCCTGAAGGTTGGCCTGACTTCTACCCCAATTCAAATGGTCCATCATAGACAGTATGGTCCTATCTGTTTCTGGCTAGGTCCCATATTGACCGTAGAAGGTTGTGTTGTTATATCTTACTGACATCAGAATTGTCTCCTGTTCCGTAAGGGGCCTGGGTGTCCTTCAGGTTGTGACTCCAGCTCTAGTTCCTCAGAACCCCTCTCCCTGCAGCCTTATCCAGGCCAATCAGCCAAATCCTTGCTGATGACACCACGGTTGTAGGCCTTATAACCAATAACGACAAGTCAGCCTATAGGGAAGAGGTAAGTGAACTGGCATTGTGGTGCCAGGACAACAACATCTCCCTCAACATCAGCAAAACAAAGGAGTTTATTGTTGACTTCAGGAAGCAGAGGAGGGAACACACTCCGATCCACATCAACGGGACTGCAGTAGAGCGAGTCAGCAGTTTTAAGTTCCTCAGCATCCACATCACAGAGGACTTGAGATGGACCAACAACACCACCACTCTTGTCAAGGGGGCACAACATCTCCTCTACTTCATAAGGCGCCTGAAGAAATTCGGCATGCCACACCGGGTCCTCTCCAAATACTACCACTGCACCATCGAGAGCATCCTGGTGAGTTGCAGTACATCACTGGAGCTGTGTTCCCACCCATCCAGGACATCTACTTGAAACGGTGCCTCATGAAGGACCCCACACACTCCAGCCACAAGCTGTTTTTTAAAAATGTATTTACCTTTATTTAACTAGGCAAGTCAGTTAACAAATTCTTATTTGGCAATGACGACCTACCCCTAACCACACTGGGCCAATTGTGCGCCGCCCTATGGGACTCCCGATCACGGATCACGGCCGGTTGTGATACAGCCTGGGATCGAACCAGGGCCTGTAGTGACACCTCTAGAACTGAGATGCAGTGCCTTAGACTGCTGCGCCACACTTTCTCTCTCACACACACCACAACTGCTGCTACCAGACATTTTATTCCCCCATCCCTGAAATGTGTAAATATTGGTCTATAAATTCTGTCTTCCTGTATTCTACTGATGCTGAAATGTTTATTCTATTCTATTGAGCCATTTACTTTATGTTCGTATTCTTATCTTTTCTTATTTCTTATTGTTGTTGCATTGTCCAGTAGGAACCTACAGGTAAGCATTTCATTGGACAGAGTATGCTATACCACGTGTATCCTGTACATACGACAAATACAACTTGAAATCCACCCCCTTCATGCACTTTTCATTAGATAATCCACTTATTGATCCAACCCTTCAATACCGGCCCAGCACTCCCAGCACGGACCAGCTACTTACATATCCTCCCATATTGTAGTCTGTCGTCTCTTGCTACACTCTATCTTTACTGGTATGTCTCCGTCTTACAGGCAAGATTGTCTGTTGATGGTTCAATATGTACATATTTTTTCAAAACGGCCTTGCTAACAATGTCGTGTATCTCAATCTCCCCTTCGACAAGCAGTTTAATGGCCTGGTATTGCTTTGTTTTCATACAAAATAACCATCCAATCTTATAAGATTCTTCCTCCCTAACATCTCCATGGATGTGTTGGGAAGCTGTTGTAGTGCCAGAGGGTTTATATCTAGTAAGGTGCTCATCTAGTACTCTTATCTACTTCTCTTCATACCCTTCATGTGCCCTGCCACTCACACCCCCTCCCCCCTCTATTTCTTTGTTCCCTCTCTCTTGCACGCTTTCCCTGCCTCACTCTCTCTATCTCTATCCTCCCACACATTGTTCAATCTCTCAATTGGTCCCTCTTTCTTTACTTCCTCCTTTGCCTTCTCTGTTTTTCCTACCATCTATGTCTCTGCAATATCTTTCTTTCCTTCATTCCCTCTCTCTTCCCCATCTCTCCTTTTATAACCATCTCCTCTCTCTCCTCACCCATTCTGTCTCTCCACCCCATTCTGTCTCTCCATCCCATTCTGTCTCTCCACCCCATTCTGTCTCTTCCCCCGCATTGTCCCTCCTCTCCCATTCTGTCTCCCATCTCTTGGGTCATTCAACCCCACTCCACTTCGAGTAGGTTCTCAACATACATAGGAATTGTAAGCAATTCTCTCTCTCTTTCTCTCTCGCCCTCCCTCTATCTCCAGTACGCGTCAGCCGGATGCCTGCTGTCCCTCCACCACAGTGAGAAGCCTGATCACGAGGAGGTGTGTGAGTTCCGTCCCTACACCTGCCCGTGCCCCGGGGCCTCCTGCAAGTGGCAGGGCTCCCTGGAGGCTGTCATGCCCCACCTGATGCATGCCCACAAGTCCATCACCACCCTGCAGGGAGAGGACATCGTCTTCCTGGCAACAGACATCAACCTGCCGGGGGCCGTGGACTGGGTCATGATGCAGTCCTGCTTCGGCCACCACTTCATGCTAGTCCTGGAGAAGCAAGAGAAGTACGAGGGCCACCAGCAGTTCTTTGCCGTGGTGCTGCTCATCGGAACGAGGAAGCAGGCCGAGAACTTCGCCTACCGCCTGGAGCTCAACGGGAACCGGCGGCGCCTCACCTGGGAGGCCACACCCCGCTCCATCCACGACGGTGTGGCGGCCGCAATCATGAACAGCGACTGTCTGGTCTTTGACACGTCCATCGCTCACCTGTTTGCCGACAACGGCAACCTGGGGATCAACGTTACCATTTCCATGTGCTYAGCGGCTCAGATGTGGAAACACAGACCCACAGGCCTCTCTCGTTCTCAGACTTACACGTGCGATGGGCAGAAACCGGTGCACAGTGACTGACTGCTGTGCTGTACCTGCCTCCTGTGTGATGCAGTAGACTGTGTGTGAGAGGATAGGTGGGATATGGAGAGGATGTGTGTGTTTTGCTGCTTGAGGCTCGTTGGCTCCCCATAATGCTTGAATGGAGACTGGGCTGTAGAGTAGTTTCAGGGTTAGGGTGTTTGCCTGTCCTCTCATTGTGTGTGCTGGAGACAGTGTACAGTGTACATGCGGTGGGCTTTTGATGACTGATGCCCTACCCGCCCCCAGGACCCCTCAACCGCTCCCACCCCACTCACCCCTACCTCCTCTTCTGCTCAGCCAACCAGTGCCAGGCAAGAAGGACACTGCCAGTGTAAGAAAGGGCYGTCAGTCAATTGGCTGCCACACAGCGGTATTCAGAGAACCTCCACTTCAACCGTGAATGGCCCCTGCAGATGCAGCTTCCTAATCCTCACAGCGAATTAAGTTTCAGTAAGTTGTTCAGTGGACCAATTAGGCCTCAGACGCATATGGGCAGAATCGGGTCTGAGAGTGACCAATGTGCTGCCTCGGTCTGGGTTAGTGTGAGCTAAGCCGGGGTTGTTCATGCCCTCCTAAAGGATTGCACTGACTACTAACCAACTCCTTACTTTTCAGAACCGCAAAACTCAACCGTTTCAATAATTAGGCTATGTCAATTATACCCCAACCCTGGTGTGTATAATAAATATTGGTGATAGATCCTGATCTGATTGTAAGCAAAAGACTGCATGTATGTCCGCCATGTAGAATAAAGACACAGATCAGGTGTTTTGGTTGTAGGCTCTCGTCATAATGCATCATAAAGGTTGCATAATGCCATCGTAAGCATGGTATCAAACCTGTCATAAGCACTGTTTGGTGAAACCCTGGGGCCTAGTTATTCACATGGATTCTGTATTACAATACAAACAACAAAAAGTAAAACAATCTTAAGTTGAATCTTGAAATTTTCAAACAACAAAGGTACATTACTTCTCCAAAGTCACAAGCTCTGTTACATAAAACTCTGATAGATTGAAGGTTAGCTTGTTTGTTAACAATGAAGTCCCTTTCTTTGGTAAGGTCAATTGTCATACAATTTCATGAATGAAAAACAGGTGTCATGTCATATTTAAGATGGCATTATGTTTGTTTTGACACAGAAATCATATTTCTAGTGTGCGAGCGTACATGTTTGCACAAGACGGTACCACTACTGTTATGATTATGTATTTTTTTTTCTCTGCAGCCACTCCTCACCAACAGAGATGAACACTGGCGGAGGCACGGCTTTCTTATTTGTTCCTCTGTATGTCTCTTGAAACCGTTTGTTCTGCAGAACCTGGTTTATCTTCAGTTCTTCTACGCTCTGATTGATATACTGTAATATGGGGGTAGTTTTGACTCTTCCCCTCTGGTCAGTCAACCCACCACAGCCTTACTTTTGTACGTAACCTAACTAGCACTCCCAAGTTGGGAAGGCATCTGTGAGGATGACTAAGTTAGACTCACTCAGACCCACCCTCAGTGTCTTGAACGGACTCTCGGTTTTTGTGGACTTTGGGGCAAAGTCCCATGGCATTGTGGGTAGAAATGGGCATTCCATAGTACTCCAGCCATGTACCTCGCCTTTACCCGGCGTCATAGTAACCAAGCAACCAAAGCAAACAAAAACCCACCTTTTCATAAAGTACCTCTGATGACGTTGATCACAGACATGTCTGTAACCCAACAGAGTCCCCTCCTGCTCCCAGACACTGCAGTATATCCCAAATCACCCTCTGCTGATCACCTCTGCCCCACTGCTCTGTCTTATAAGTATTTGTAATATGTAAATGTTGGATGACCATATATTTTCTAAAAGCTGATAGGAGGAGATTCTGTGTTCGGTTAATCTGAGATGTGTTTGTGTTCACGGTTACTCAAACTGTTGTACATAGGTTTTGAGGTTATTTTCTGAGCTGTTGTAACTACCTGCTATCCTATTTTATTCTAGTGGTCAGTGTCCCTGCCTTACCCACTGAGTGGACAGACATTTCTGCCAACACAATCCTTTGGGCAGGACAGCTCTGCAATTGCTATGGCTGATCTGTAATATCGGCAAAAAATGCAAACTGTGACGCTCACCTTTTTGTAACATGGGCTTGAAGCCTTTAATGCTGCATCAGTTATCATGATCAGTTATCATGAGCCATAGAGAACTGCAGGAATCGGTGTGGATTTCATTAATGAATTGTTTATGGGGCAATGGGAGATCAAATCAATGGAAACTAAGAGTCAGTGTCCACAAAATTAGATTTCATGGTGCATTTGTTTCCACTTAGCAAAATGAAAACATCTWTAGGTCTACATCACCATTACCTGACAAAAACATCTGTCCATCTACCCATGTAACTTAAACATACAATGGCAGTTGCACATATAAATCCTTTGCAGCTACTGTCATATGAACACCAAGTCCTAGAAATGCTAATGAATACCTAGGCTAGGGTTAACCAACTGGTGACCCACAGGTGGTTTTATTTGGCCCCCCCAAGTRTTCTGTAGTTATGTTTTGGGGTGGCAGGTAGCCTAGTGGTTAGAGCGTTTGTCGCTCGAATCCCCGAGCTGACAAGGTAAAAAAAAAAATCTGTCGTTCTGCCCATGATCAAGGCAGTTAACCCACTGTTCCCCGGTAGGCCGTCAGTGTAAATAAGAATTTGTTCTTAACTGACTTGCCTAGTTAAATAAAGGTTCAAATAAATAATGTTCTGGTCCCCTGTCCATCCACGAAAACAAAAATGGTCCCGTGGCTGAATGTAGTTGATGATCCCTGACCTAGGCTGTCATTATGTAGGCTATACAAAAAACATGTAGAACTATAACTCTTCATCTGCTTAAGTGCTGTCCTCTTGCACAATGTTTTGTTCCGTATGATGTGTCCACCCCACAGGGTGTCAGAACATTGAACAGAAACACATTCCCATCCAGCTGTAAATCACCTAGAATCATTCTACAACCTGGAAAAGTACACACATTCTTTATGTACCTCGGGAAATACAACCCATGTCTTGTACATTCATAGTACACATGACGTCATAGACATCTTTTGTACAGCCAGACCCAATACTTATTTTCTCCCAAGTTTAGCCGAATCCTATCCTGGGATGTTTCTATAACAGCTGTATGGGTGCAATTTCTTTACTTAATTTCAATTGGGTCCCTAACAAGTATTTTCTTTGGGGGGGACACGTTTTCCTCTCCTGTCCATCCCAGGCTGGCCTCTGTTAATCTGGGGCCCGGGTGAAGGCAGCGGTTGACCTCTGACCAGTCTGACAAGTGAAGCTCAGACCCAGAAGTCATTAAAAAAAACATTGAATACATCACATCACCTAGGTAACTAACATAGTATAGCATTGACGATCTATCTATGCAGCCAGACAACAACGGGGCGACCAAAATCCCAGTTATTCGAGTGTGGCTTGTCTGCCTGGCCCCCCACTGGAAGAGCTAAAAGAGGATAAGGAAGGGTTAACTCCTATCTACTAAGGACAAAATGGTGGCTCGTTCTCTAATATCTCTGTACCCCAGTTGGGTAGTTTCAATGGAGCCCCGGTGTGATGAGATTAATAGAACTGATGACATTACGGTGTTTCACATGCCAACTATCCACAGGCTCCTTCACACACTTAAAACCTCTTGGCYGAATTAAAACATTTCCTTAATGGCAGAATGTGCTTTACCTCTTTTTCCCTTTTTATGTTTTGACAATGTTAATTTATTCTTGATATATACAGTATTTCTGTATCTATGCTTTGTTCTGTCTTAAGCTGATTAACTGTGTTTTAAACATCATTTAGCGATACAGATGAATTG
Organism: Salvelinus sp. IW2-2015; assembly: GCF_002910315.2. Lineage (NCBI taxonomy): Eukaryota > Metazoa > Chordata > Actinopteri > Salmoniformes > Salmonidae > Salvelinus > Salvelinus sp. IW2-2015. The sequence goes on along the minus strand of NC_036863.1, from coordinate 27,273,770 downwards.
CAGTTAAAATCCTGTTGAGCAGGTATGAGCTAGTGATCATGTAAATACGATCTTTGTTTGGTCTGAATTATTCCTTTTTTCCCCCCAAGTATCTTGTTTGTCTTTGGTTCTTCACTGAATTACAAATTGTGTAATGTTTTGGACAGTCTCTTTTCACCCAAAATCACCTATTTTTGGAGCCAAGAGGAAGCTCCTATCTTGCGTTACCCATATTACTATGTGTCTCTGTATCACTTGAAATCCAATTTAAAAATAAAATGTTATTTATAAGGCATCTGTCAAAGACTTATTGGAAACCAAATCTCTTTGTAAAAAAACACATTTTATTTACAACAGTAAATCATTGTCTGATTAAGCATTGTACAGCGGTTTGAGGGTAAAAATTCATTTGAAATCCAGTTCCGATTTAACTTTGCTGCTGAAAACGCTAAGCTGTTGTCGTGGAAACAGGCCATGTTCTCATGACTCAAGTTGTCATCCACTGTTTGGCTCAGTCTCCACAAGAGAATATTGAATCAACAGGCTTGATATGGCTTATGACAAATACTAACAAAATAAAACAACCAATCATATTAGCTCCATGGTCCCAGTTCCTGATGATTTTCTATAGTGAAGGAAAGAATAAGACTTCACTCAGTCCAGTTGTCTTGACTACAATCAAGGCACTTCTGTTACTTTCTCCTTTGGTCTCTCTCCCGACTGTGTTCTTTGTGCTTACTTGACCTGTCTCTTTCCCTCTCTCTGTTCCTGTCTTTCTCCCTGTCCCAGTCCCTTGCTCTGTTCCTCTCATTGTCTCTCTCTCTATCCCTGTCTTGGTTTTCTCTCTCCTCCCTGCCTGTCCTCTTGCWCTCCAACTGCAGTCCTCCATCTCTCCTCTTCTCATCCTCCCTGGGCCTCTCTCTCTCTCCTTCCCTCTCCCCATGGTGATTTCGGAACCCTCTGTCCACCTGCCTGTGTGTCTCTCGTGGCTCTGCCCCAGGCCCTGGTCTCTCTTCCCTGGCACCCAGCCACTCCTCTGGCGCCCCCCGCTGGCTGTACTTGTCATAGCCCAGGTCCTCCTCCTGCTTCACCCTCACTGCCAGGGCAGGCCCAGGGGGAGACACAGAGTGAGTCTGGGCTAGCCTCTCCCTCTGCTTCCTATCCTCCTTCAGAGCCTTCTCCTTTTTCTTCTTCTCTTTCTTGTCTGGGTTGGAGATGAAAGAAAAGACAGGGAGGGTCAGGTAAGAGGAGATATGAACATGACACGCACACTGACAGCCAAGTTATCCTCCACTACTCGGGTGTACTCGTGTCCTTGCCTTGCAATTATACTGAACAAAACTATAAATGCAACATGTAAGTGTTGGCCCCATGTTTCATGAGATGAAATAAAAGATACCAGACATTTTTCCATATACACTAAAAGCATCTCTCTCCTGTTAGTGAGCATTTCTCCTTTGCCAAGACAATCCATCCACCTGACAGGTGTGGCATATCAAGAAGCTGATTAAACAGTATGATCATTAAAAAGGTGCATCTTGTGCTGGGGACAATAAAAGGCCACTCTAAAATGTGCAGTTTTGTCTCAACACATTGCTACAGATGTCTCAAGTTGAGGCAGCATGCAATTGACATGCTGACTGTAGGAATGTCCAGTCGAGCTGTTGCCAGAGAACTAAATGTTCACTTCTTGTGCCGGGCAGATGGCAGACCACCTGTATGATGTTGTGTGGGTAAGCAGTTTGCTGATGTCAACAGAGTGCCCCATGGTGGAGATGGGGTTATGGTATGGGCAGGCAGGCATAAGCTGAGGACAAAGAACACAATTGGATTTATTGTGGCAATTTGAATGCAGAGATACCGTGACGAGATCCTGAGGCCCAGTGTCGTGTCATTCATCCGCCACCATCACCAGATACTGACTGGTTTTCTGATCCCGCACCTACCTTTTTTAAAAAGGTATCTATGACCAATAGATGCATATCTGTATTCCCAGTCATGTGAAATCCATAGATTAGGGTCTAATGAATTTATTTCAATTGACTGATTTCCTTATATGAACTATAACTCAGTAAAATCTTTGAAATTGTTGCAGGTTGCGTTCATATTTTTGTTCAGTGTTCATTCTACTTTGATTAAAGTTCTTGCATTTCAAATCCCCAGTCTAATGAGGCTGACAAGCAGCAGACCTGTACCATCTGGACCTCCATTAGTCTCTTCTCACATTTCTTGGGCTTCTTCGCGGGTACGGCGTACTGCTCCTCTTCTTCGGACGATGAAAGGTCAGGTAGTTTGGGGGCACAGCCCTCCTCCCTCAGGCGCTTAGTGATATCATCCATGTCCTCATGGTCTTTGGGAGGGCGGTAGTTCAGTACATGGTCCACTCGGATGGTCCGCCCCTTTATCTAGATACCGAGAGAGAGAGACAGACCACAACACAATGAGATAGTCATTTAAGTCTTTTGCATCGTCTAACCTTCATTTATGCATGTCTACTGGTTTAGTCTCAATCTCTCTTGTTCTCTCCTTCTCAGCTGTGAGTGATTGCCATTCTTTACTTTGATCCCGTTTAAGTTATCCACAGCCAGGATGGTGCTCCTCTGGTCCTCGTAGCAGATGAAGCAGAAGCCTTTGGATTTACCCGTCTTCTTATCACGCACTAGGTTGATGTTGGCCATTTCTCCATACCTGCAGACAGACATGAAGCAAGAATACACCTAATCTAATGCAAAGAACACTTGATTTATTCAGAATGGGGAAGGWTAAGAGGGAATAGGGGAAGATAAGCATGGAAAGACAGGTAATTGTATTGACAAAAACAGACAAAGAAGAACAGGGAGAGAAAGGACACAGTGAGTGGAGAGATTGGAGGAAGGGGTGTATGTATGGGACTCACTGAGAGAAGACACAGACGATGTCACCTTCCGTCAGCTCATATGGAAACCCACCTGCAGGTTAAAACAGAAACACTAAAGTTAGAAACAGGCTTATAACTGCTGGTGAGATGGACTAGAGAGCAAGCCACTGACTGAATAATACATTTAAAAAACACTACTTTGACGCCACCAACTGGTCAGCTGACAGTACACCTTAAACATGGCTGTAATACCAGGGTGTGCATCAATCCTATTCAATCGCAGGGGTGTCTTTGAGACAGCCTCTTACCGATGAAAATCCAGGCGCTGTCCTTATACTCAGAGTGCCATGACACATTTTCCTTCACCCCCAATGAGGCCTCTCTCTCATTCAGCTCATTGATCAGCTTCACCTTGGTCAGGGGACTGCAGGACACAGAGAAATGGAGAAGGACGAAAGGATAGAGTTTAACATGCAATAGAATGCAGAATATTCTCTCTGCTGATCCTGTCTTTGCTCTTTTCTTAACCACCATGGCCAAGCTTCTTTTTTTTTACCCCATGGGGTCGTCTCATGAGGAACTACAGACCATAATATATTTAAGTAATAAGGCTCGAGGGGGTGTGGTATATGGCCAATATACCACAGTTAAGAGCTGTTCTTGCGGAGTATACCACAAACCCCAGAGGAGCCTTATTGCGATTATAAACATTCATTTAACGTGAACATTACTGTCATTATAACCTAGCTAGCAGCAAATCATTAGCAAGCTAACGTTAGCCATGTTGACTGATGTTGCAGTACACGTTAGCTGGCTAGCTAGACCGCTTCACATGACTACCCCATTACACCTCAGTGGGTAACTAGATAATCATTACAGTCGATAAAAATTTAAAACACTTAATCGGTCACTTATACTCACTTCATTATGAAGTTATCATGAACGCAAACACGATGCTAACTTTAAAATGGAGCCCCCCCCTGACCAACATCAGTTTCCGGCGCGTCATACTACGTACAGGGGTTTGTGGGAGGTGTAGTTCAAAGGCATGCTCCCTTGTTCTCAGTATTGACAAACTTTTATTATAGAAATCGTACAAACAAGTCCTACAGAACTGCATTTCAATATTCAATTCAATTATTCAATTCCAATGGTATTTTGTGATTAAGCAAACGCTTTCTTCAATGCCACTGCATTGGCCTAAACACAGATTTTTATTATCTCTTTTCTATATGAAATCTACTTTTATAGCACCATCATTCCTCATATCACTACGTGTAATGTTATTGGCTAGTTGTAAAATATGGACGTATTTATCTTAAAAATAAGTGTTTATATGACAAGGAAGTGCCCATGAATGAATAATCAATCATCCAAGCATTCTATAATTTATTTTGAATAGCAACCACTCAAACGATAATATTCTACCTACCTCATATCAAGGTTTTATCAATATATTTCCACTATGGTAATTTATGAGAAAATAATAAAGAAATTCTACATTGACATTATGAGTAAATCATTTGTAGAAAGTATTGGCAATAAAACACAACACACATTTCCCATGTACCTCCCTAGTGGAGGTAATAATACACACTACTTTCCCAAGAAATGAAATACTTTGTCCAATTCTTTTTTTATATAATCACTGACTGATCATAGAACAACCATTTGTACACAAAAAAGCTGTTCCCCTTCAAAACACCTACACACCTCTCAGACACACATAGACAGTGAGGTTGATGGGAATGCAGAGAGGGACAAAGTGCATACTTTGCAGAGATAATATCAATTAGGTTAGTGGAGGAAACAGAGCAAAAAAAGCAAATAAGCCCATCTGTTCCATGGTTTAGGTTCCATGATGTCTCCACATCCATTATCTCACTCTGTTATTTTTTCCCCATTTGATTGCTTTTGTCAGTTAGTCGCTGTCGCTAGACATGTGACGTGAACTGTGTCTGCCAGAAATGGAAAAAGCTCTAAGCTGCCACAGTAAGCATTTTCCAAATTGGTTCAATCAACCCCAATGAGTTGTTCTCAAAATGTCTAAGTCATTCACAAGGGGGTTGAGGCAGAAAACGGTACAGTGTGGCCCTCTTCACTGGTGACCGTGGGAAAGGTGGGGTCCAGGCTCATGGCATCGTCCACAGATATAACAGTATGAGTGGGTATACGCAGCTCTGTCTGACATCTCTCACTAGCCTCTAACACGGCTGTGTTCCTGACCCTGTACTTAACGCAGCAGAAGAGGACCCCGATCTGCAGCCGCACCTCCCTCTGCCAGCAGGCGTACACCAAAGGGTTGATGAGGGAGTTAGACAGCCCCAGCAGCCACAGGTCATTTTCCAGCACCTTGTACAGCTCACAGGCCTCACACAGTATCTGCACTGCACACACCACAAAAAATGGGCACCAGCAGAGGGTGAAACAGCCCACCAGCAGAGCCACGGTCCTCAGGGCCTTGACGTGGCCCCAGTAGCGGCTGCGCTGGGGCAGCCTGGAGCCGGCCTGGCGGATCTGCCTCTGATGGCCGCAAGCTATCTTCAGAATGTCCAGGTAGAAGTAGGTGAAGACAGAGAGGACGGGGAAGAAGACGGCACAGAACACCACAATGATGCCCTTGGGACGGATGACAGAGAAGAAGGTGCAAAGGCTGCTGCTTTCAAAGTCTCCCTGCTGGAGCTGCCATGCCATGCCTGTGGAGCAGAGGGGAATAATAATATTTCTATATTTATAGTATTTTGAATATTAAAATAAAAATAATGATGTTCATTATCAAATTGATCAACAATCAGTGTTGGGGTCAATTCAATTCAAATTTAGTCAATTCAGGAAGCACATTCAAATTCACAAATTGAGTCTCAGCTTATCCCCCTGAATTTAAATGTAACCCTGTTGTTAGGGACATGTGTCCCCTCTGAAATAAGATAATTGAGGTTAGTTGTTCCACCTGGTAGGAAGCCAACGGTGAGGGATACCATCCAGAGCGCTACCAGGGCCCCAGTCACGGTCCACCTCCCAGTGAGCTGAGAGTAGCGCAGCGGCAGCTTGATGGCCACGTAGCGGTCCAGAGAGATCAGGAACATGGACAAGATGGACGCCGTTGAGGGGGAGATGATGAAGGCCATGCGGAGTAAACACTTGGTCTTCTGTGTGGAGTGCATCAGGAGTAGCGGTTGAGTAATTGGAATAGTTCCATTGTTCACGGTATTGTAATTTTGAAACACGTCTGTGACAATGCCAGTGATAGCCAGGCCCACCAGGATATCTGCCAGGGCCAGGTTGAGCACGAAGCACCAGCTCTGACTGCCCTTCCTGCGCATCAGCTGAAAGAGAGCAGCCACCACCAGTAGGTTGGTGGAGATGATGAGGAGAGAGGCCACACTCAGGACCCATCCCATCATTTCTGGTGTCATGAAAGTGTATACAACAGGGGTTAGTATGGGTCTCACACCTGGCATCATGGCAGTGAGGTTGGCACCCGACTCTCCCATCCAGCCTGTCTTATTGTAAGCTGCCATTGAGTCCTTTACAAGATCTAAGTCTTGTATATCGGAGAGATTCCCCCACAAAACAAATAAATTATATCCACCAACATCCACTCCTACTGTGGTATATTGGTATCCGAATACCAATTTTTTCCTCTTTGTACTGTACTTAATATCAATCTCTGTCAAACTCCTTGTATAACAGAAAGAAATTCCACAACGATAAACTGAGCTATTAAGTAAAAAGCTCTTTAGGAAAAAATGAAGAACGTTCAATGGGTACTCATCCACTCCCGATGTGCCTTTGCTCCTCAGAGGGCAAAGTATCTCCCCTCCTCTCTCGTCTGTAGCTGTGGTTCCTCTGCATCCGACCCTTGTCCAGCCTGCTATCTGGTTATCATCCCAGTCCCCTCAGAGAGTCCCTGGTGCAGACATCCGGGATGACTGGGCCATTTTCCACAAGGGTTCACCACGACCACTGAATCTGGGTTAATGACAGTAATCTGCAGTACAAACATCAACACTACACTACACTAAGATAGATCTGCTTTTGATGCCATTTGTATCTTCACCATAAAGTCATTAGTGATTTTATTTTTGCCCATCCATTGATGTCAATAAGTAGGGAAGTAAGGAAAGAGAGGAAGAGTTTTCTGTGGCATGTCTCTTGGGAAGACCCATTTGCTTTGGGAAGACCCATCTGGCAGTTGTCTGTAGACTAATATGTGGGTCCTTTAGAAAACACACAGAATTTAAAAAAATCTAAATCGAGGCACAAAAGGAAAAATAACCATCTACTCCCACTTACAGTACTATAATCAATAAAGAATATCTGCTGTCTTGGCTACTCTAATGTCTAAGATGAGTTTCAGCAAAAAGAAGGTATAGAAGGAATTGAGAAGCCTCTTCATCTTGACACACAACCCTTAACATTCACAGTGCTGTACAAAATATGCTGTGACTAACCACTGTATCTGTGTCTCATCAGTGGCTCATCATGGCTAAGTGTTTTATGTATCTATTTATACAGCTCTAAACAAACTGAGAGGCAAAATACACGATAGGGAGAAAGAAAGAGAGAGAAAGTGTATATTTGCCAGACAGGATGACGTGAATCTCCCTACATGTACAGTATACTGTATGTTATCAGTCAACTACTTCTGTTTTACGTATGGGAAGCATTGCTTTGGGAGACATAAATCTACCCTGCATAAATTACTACCCAACTTCCTCATAAGTGTATGCATTTCCACTCTCTTCTCTCTCTCTGTAACTATTTCTGAACTCCCTGCTGCTCGTTTTAACCCTCAGCAACAACAACCCAACGAGGTCAGTCCAAACAATATCACCAGGGTCTCATCAAATACAGATTTTGACATTATCGATCATAGTCTGCTGCTGGAAAAACGTATGTGTTATGGCTTTACACCCCCTGCTATAATATGGATAAAGAGTTACTTGTCTAACAGAACACAGAGGATGTTCTTTAATGGAAGCCTCTCAAACATAATCCAGGTAGAATCAGAAATTCCCCAGGGTAGCTGTTTAGCTCCTTGCTTTACTAACGACATGCCACTGACTTTGAGTAAAGCCTATGTATGCGGATGACTCAACACTATACACGTCAGCTACTACAGCAACTGAAATGACTGCAACACTTAAAAAAGACCTGCAGTTAATTGCAGAGTGGGTGGCAAGGAATAAGTTAGCTCTAAATATTTCTAAAACTAAAAGCATTGTATTTGGGACAAATCATTCAGTAAACCCTAAACCTCAACTAAATATTGTAATAAATAATGTGGAAATTGAGCAAGTTGAGATGACTAAACTGCTTGGAGTAACCCTAGATTGTAAACTGTTTTGGTCAAAACATATTGATGCAGTAGTAGCTAAGATGGGGAGAAGTTTGTCCATAATAAAGTGATGCTCTGCCTTCTTAACAACACTATCAACAAGGCAGGTCCTACAGGCCCTAGTTTTGTCGCACCTTGACTACTGTTCAGTCGTGTGGTCAGGTGCCACAAAAAAAGACTAAAGAAAATTGCATTTGGCTCAGAACAGGGCAGCACGGCTGGCCCTTGGATGTACAAAGAGAGCTAATATTAATTAATATGCATGTCAATCTGCCTGTATCAAAGTGGAGGAGAGATTGACTTCATCACTACTTGAAATTATGAGAGGTATTGACATGTTGAATGCACCGAGCTGTCTGTCTAAACTACTGGCACACAACTGGGACATCCATACATACCACACAAGACATGCAACAAGAGGTCTCTTCATAGTCCCCAAGTCCAGAACAGACTATGGGAGACACACAGTACTACATAGAGCCATGACTACATGGAACTCTATTCCACATCAAGTAACTGATGCAAGCAGTAAAATTTGATTTAAAAAACAGATAAAAAAATCCCTTATGGAACAGCCGGGACTGTGAAGCAACACAAACATAGGCACAGACACATGCATACACACACACAAATACGATAACATACGCACTATACACACATACACATGGATTTAGTACTGTAGATATGTGGTAGTGGTGGAGTATGGGCCTGAGGGCTCACAGTGTGTTGTGAAATCTATGAATGTATTGTAATGTTTTTGAATGTATTGTATAAACTGTATAAACTGCCTTAATTTTGCTGGACCGCAGGAAGAGTAGCTGCTGCCGGGGCAGCAGCTAAGGGGGATCCATAATAAATACAAAAATACAAATACACAGTGATCTTTTCATGTAGAGTAAAGATCCCCTTTTGATCACAAAGGGGGGAAAAACACAATAACCTCTGGCTCCCACAGACATACAATGTGGGAATGTTATTCATCCCTACTAGACCTTTCAGTGCCATTCAAAACTTCTGTTGGTCAGCAGTAATTGTGCCCAATGCCCCTGTACCAGTAGTCATTCTCACCCTATTTACACTTAGCACTGCCCACTCCTCACCTACGGGTTGCCTTAGCCAGAAACATCTTGAAGGTGTTATTATTCTTTGAATAGACTACCTCCTGTCTTGGGCTTGACCTCTGAAGCTGACCTGAGTTTCCTCTGTACTGAAGATGACTTTAAAGAGACGACTGCTGTCCATTTTGTTGTGTTGTGTCTACTGTGTCGCTTCGCTCTTCTGCTTGAACCCCAACCGCAACAACTGTGGCTCCATCAGCGCTCGGTGAGTCTGTGTCAGTATGTGTGTGTGAATTTCAGTGTATATGTGTGCTTGCCTGTATGTTTGTATTTGTGTGAGGGGCAGAAATGTCTTAGTCATGATGGTGTGTGTTATTGTGTTAATGTCTTATCTGTTTATCTGGGGGTAATTCGCAAAAATCTGAGGTAGTGACATGTCTTCTGTTCTGTATGTGTTGGCGTACCTTTACTTGCTTGATAGAGAATGAAATACATACAGTATAACAATATGGGATGTAAAAAGAAGATGGAATATGTGGCTACTGAGTTACTGTTTCCCATGTCTTAAAAGACTCACGGTTAGTGTCATATTGGCGGCAGGTAGCCTAGTGGTTASAGCGTTAGGCCAGTAACTGAAAGGTTGCTGGGTTGAATACCTAAGTTTAAAAATTGGTTGATGTGCCTTTGAGCAAGGTACTACACCCAATTTGCTCCAGGGGTGCCGTTTTGGCTGACCCTGTAAAACAACACATTTCACTGCACTGATCTGGTGTATGTGACAATACAACATCGATTTTGTATTGTATTTTTTATTTGGGTTATTAGGGTAATTATTCATAAAATAATTAATAAAGTTATAATGAATCTTTGCTCAATATTTTCTACAGCATGTTAAACAGAACCTTGGRTTGAACAATTTGCTGTGTTTGGTACCACTCACTGTCCATGTCTTTTGTGTTCTTTTGACAAACCATTTTAGGAATCTCATGACAGTTGTCCAGCAGCTGTACCAACGAGTCATGAGGCTAATGCGCACCACTCTCTGATCCTATGGAGCCGGAGTTGAGTCCCTCAACACTAATCATCACCAGGACTGAGACGCTCTCCTGCCTTACCCTGTCCATACAATGGAGATGACCTGCAGAGCACCTGCCATCGACAGAGCAAGAGGACGAAAAGCTCTCATTGCAGTTCACTGTAATAAAGCAGGAGATAGTTTTTAAAAAATGTCAATGTTTTATTGATGCAAATAGATTTTGTTGAGATCCTAGTGGGCCTTAACTGCATGAGCGTTGTGTTAGTGCCCCAATTTCCCTGCATTATAATGTAAGTGCTGGAAAAGCCGTTTGCAGGATAATTCAAAGATGTCATTCATTTCATGCCCTCTTGTGGAAAACTGATCAGTTATTTCTGCGTGATCAAGAAATTAATGCTTTCAATGAGCTTCAATGCTATCGCTGGACATGGAAAATATTCCCTGCTGGAATTGATGTGATTGAGTTTTGTTAAATCTACTACATGAATGCATATAGTGGTGGGTGCTGTCTTCATAAAATAATACGAAAAAATGTTACTTGTGCAAATTATGGGAAGATAGTTTAATACATTTGTACCACTTGATTAGCTAAATGTTATAACAGTTGAGTCTTTTGTAATTAATGCTGTATCAAAACTGATATAATAAACTTTACATTTGTTTTTCAATTGACAGTTTATTTTTTTATAAGTCTATATGTTGAAAATATGTATTTTCCAGACGTTGACATCACACACATTTCAGGTACTGAATGAAATGTTAGAAGACGTCTTTTCCTGATGTCGAAAATATGTCTTGTACTGATGTCGAAAATATGTCTTATACGGACGTAGGTATTTAGGTATAAAATGGGTATTTTTTTATACCTTTCCGTATTTAAACTGCTATACATTCTCAATGAAGTAAGCATTATATCCCAATAATAATTTTTCATGCCTCTTAATAAGAAAGAAGAGCTAACTGACGATTGCAACATAATATTTAGTATTGTTGTCATCTGTCACATCTGTTAGCTTTTTCAAAAGCTTTTAAACTGATAGCTATAACATTCAAAGTAGTCCATTACACAGAATAAACCAACAGACCACTTCAACTACAATAACATTCTGAGTAACGTTTACAGATGTATTGTTTCTTGCTAAGACTGTGATACAGTACATTGTTGTTTATCTATCGTAGTTGAATGTACAGACTGTAATTCACTCTGGATAAGAGCGTTTGCTGAATGACCAAAATGTAAATGTAAAAACAAACACTTGCAACGCATGCTGGGTATTATTTTAATAAACTCCGCTCCAAAACAAGTACAAATTTGGCAGGTGTGGACCAGATCCAAATCTGAATGAATCACAGACGTCTAGGCTATGTTTCACAAGATTGAACATCCCATTACAGTACAGCACACTTCAGTACAGTAGAGCACAGTAGAACACGGAAGAGTACAGTAAAGTACAGTATGGTACGGTACAGGACAGTTTTGTTCAGTAAAGTAGAGTACAGTACATTACAGTTTAATTTAGTACAGTAGAGTACATTAGAGTAAAGTAGGGTACAATACAGTACACTATATTTTACTTTTCTTTACTTGATTGTACTGTAGTGTGCTGTACTGTATTGTACTCTACTGTACTATACTCTACTTGTCTTTACTGTACTGTAATGTACTGTACTCTGCCGTGCTTTACTGTACTGTGCTGTCCAAACTTGTGAAACATTTATATCTATGATTGGTTCAGATTTATTGATCAATTATATAGTCTATGTTTGGGCTAAATCAAGGCCGGTCTGGACCAAATCTGAACGTCTATGTTTGGGCCAAATATAGACCGGTCTGGGGACATTGAAACCAAGGCCAGTCTGGAATAGACAAACAAACAAAAGACGGAGGACCAAAACAAAGAAGTGGCCTGACGTCACATGCTTAGTGGGATTCCCTCACAACATAATCTGGTGTAATTGATAGTATGATTTATATTTACCTAGTACTACATGATAGATGGGGAGGGGGATGGGCATTTGGAGTAGGCAGGTGGGTGTTTGGAAGGGCAAAGTGGGATCCGTTTCAGGYGCTGAGTGCGCTAGTGATGGCTCGGGTGGATAGGAGTGGGGATGTGGATATTATGAATAACTGGGTGAGAAACGCTTTAGTGGGGGCAGCTACTGATACTATACCTAAGAGTTCAGGGAGGAGTAGGAGGAGGAGGAGGAGGAGGAGGAGGAGGAGGAGGAGGAAAGCAGTCCCATGGTGGACAAAGGAGTGTGGGGAAATGGTGAGGAGTAGGAACAGGGCATTTAGAGTACTGAAAAGGATGCATAACATCCAACATCTGATTCAGAATTATCAGGCCCAGGCCCTGGTGTGGAGAACTATCCGTCAGGCAAAGAGGTCATGTTGGCGTCGGTTCTGTGACACCATTGGAAGGACGACACCTGTGGGAGAAGTATGGGGGATGATTAATAGGATGAGTAGGGTCAGAAGGGAGTGGGATTATCCAGTGTTGACGAGTGGGGAGAATATGGCTGTAACAGATGCAGAGATGATGGCCAAAACGTTTTTCCAAGTGCCTAGCTCAGCAAATTTATCAGAGCAGGGGCAGAGGGGGATTATTTTTTTCTCCCCAATTTTGTGGTATCCAATTGGTAGTTACAGTCTTGTCTCATCGCTGCAACTCCCGTACGGACTCGGGAGAGGTGAAGGCCAAGAGCCGTGCATCCCCCGAAACACAACCACTTAACCCGGAAGCCAGCCACACCAATGTTTCAGAGGAAACACCGTACACCTGGCGAATGTGTCAGCGTGCACTGTGCTCGGCCCGCCACAGGAGTCGCTAGTGCGCGATGACCTAACCCGGATGACGCTGGGCCAATTGTGCGCCGCCCCATGGGTCTTCCGGTTGCGTCCGGCTGCGACAGAGCCTGGACTCGAACCCAGAATCTCTAGTGGCACATCTAGCACTGCGATGCAATGCCTTAGACCACTTCACCACTCGGGAGGCCCATGTGGCCCATCTAAGTGATGAGGCCCTGGATAAGGTATTGGTGTTGTACACAGAGTGTGGGAGGAGGGGAAACTACCAGGCAGCTGGAAGGAGGCAGTAGTGTTACCAAAGCTATCGGCCAATAGCTTTAACATCACATGTATGTAAGATTATGGAACGGATGATTACGGAGAGGCTAACTTACTTCCTGGAGAGCAGGGGGCTAGTATCGCCACATCAGAGTGGGTTCAGGAAGGGGAGGGGGACTATGGACCCAGTGCTCTGCTTAGAAGCAGAGGTCAGGAAGGCTCAGGTGAACAAGGAGACTGTTGTAGCTGTCTTTCTTGATGTGGAGAAGGCGTATGATATGATGTGGAAGGAGGGATTGTTAATCAAGCTTGATATTATGGGGGTAGGAGGAAGAACGTACAACTGGATAAAGGATTTCCTGTTTGGAAGGTCTATCCAGGTGAGGGTAGAGAAGTCTCTGTCAGGCAGCTACCTGGTGTTCTCAGTCATGATCAATGATGTTAACTCTCAGGTACGGCCGGATATTGGGAGGTCGTTATGTGCAGATGATGGGGCCTAATGGAAGAGTGAAAGAAATGTGCCATACATATTCAGGAAGGTACAGGAAGCAATTTAGCGGTGGGCGGTGGGCATTAATCTGGGGATTCAGGTTCTCTGTAGAGAAAACTCAGATAGTGTTCTTTACCAAGAGAAAGGTGAGAGATGAGGTACACTTGAGGTTATATGGGAGAAACTTGGAAAGGGTGGGGGCCTTCAGGTTCCTTGGAGTGTGCTTTGACGCTAGGCTGACCTGGCAGAACACATCGAGAGAGTGGTGAGAAAGTTTAAGAAGGTGCAAAATGTGATGCACTGTCTGACGGGGAAGGAGTGGGGGGCTGGGCGTTCCTCATTGAGGACCATGTATGTTGTATTGATCCAATCTGTAATCAGTGGTGTAAAGTACTTATGTAAAAATAATTTAAAGTACTACTTAAATAGTTTTGGGGGGTATCTGTACTTTACTTTACTATTTATATTTTTGACAACTTTTACTTGTACCTCACTACATTCTTAAAGAAAATAATGTACTTTTTACTCCATACATTTTCCTTTACACCCAAAAGTACTCGTTACATTTTGAATGGCTAGCAGGACAAGAAAATGGTCCAATTCACGCACTTATTAAGAGAACATCCCTGGTCATCCCTACTGCCTCTGATCTGGCGGACTCACTAAACACAAATGCTTCATTTGTAAATTATGCCTGTGTTGGAGTGTGCACCTGGTTATCTATAAATAAAAAATCAAGAAAATGGTGCCATCTGGTTTGTTTAATAGAGGGAATTTGAAATAATTTATACTTTTACTTTCAATACATACAGTTGAAGTCGGAAGTTAACATACACCTTAGTCAAGTACATTTAAACTCAGTTTTTCAGAATTCCTGACATTTAATCCTAGTACAAATTCCCTGTCTTAGGTCAGTTAGGATCACCACTTTATTTTAAGAATGTGAAATGTCAGAATAATAGTAGAGAAAATGATTTATTTCAGCTTATATTTCTTTCATCACATTCCCAGTGGTTCAGAAGTTTACATGCACTCAATTAGTATTTAGTAGCATTGCCTTCAAATTGTTTAACTTGGGTCAAATGTTTCAGGTAGCCTTTCACAAGCTTCCCACAATAATTTGGGTGGATTTTGGCCCATTCCTCCTGACAGAGCTGGTGTAACTGAGTCAGGTTTGTAGGCCTCCTTGCTCACACACACTTTTTCAGTTCTGCTCACACATTTTCAATAGGATTGAGTTCAGGGCTTTGTGATGGTCACTCCAATACCTTGACTTTGTTGTCCTTAAGCCATTTTGCCACAACTTTGGAAGTATGCTTGGGGTCATTGTCCATTTGGAAGACCCATTTGCGACCAAGCTTTAACTTTCTGACATCCTGTCTTGAGATGTTGCTTCAATATATCCACATCATTTTCCTCCCTTCATGATGCCATCTATTTTGTGAAGTGCACCAGTCCCTCCTACAGCAAAGCACCACCACAACATGATGCTTCCACCCCCGTGCTTCACAGTTGGGATGGTGTTTTTTGGCTTGCAAGCCTCCCCTTTTTTCCTCCAAACATAACGATGGTCATCAGACCACAGGAAAGTACGATCTTTGTCCCCATGTGCAGTTGCAAACCGTAGTCTGGCTTTTTTATGGCGGTTTTGGAGCAGTGGCTTTTTCCTTGCTGAGCGGCCTTTCAGGTTATGTCGATATAGGACTCGTTTTACTGTGGATATAGATACTTTTGTACCTGTTTCCTCCAGCATCTTCACAAGGTCCTTTGCTGTTGTTCGGGGATTGATTTGCACTTTTCGCACCAAAGAACGTTCATCTCTAGGAGACAGAACGCATCTCTTTCCTGAGCGATATGACGGCTGCGTGGTCCCATAAATTGTTTACTGTTGTTTGTACAGACGAACGTGGTACCTTCAGGCGTTTGGATATTGCTCCCAAGCTATGAACCAGACTTGTGGAGGTCTACAATTCTGAGGTCTTGGCTGATTTCTTTTGATTTTCCCATGATGTCAAGCAAAGAGGCACTGAGTTTGAAGGTAGGCCATGAAATACATCCACAGGTARACCTCCAATTGACTCAGATAATTGAAGTAGATGTTCTAACCGACTTGCCAAAACTATAGTTTGTTAACAAGAAATTTGTGGAGTGGTTGAAAAACGAGTTTTAATGACTCCAACCTAAGTGTATGTAAACTTCTGACTTCAACTGTAAGTATATTTTAGCAATTACATTTACTTTTGATATTTCTACTCAAATAGTATTTTACTGGGTGACTTCCACATTTACTTGAGTATTTTTCTATTAAAACCTCTTTGGCTAGGGGGCAGTATTTTCACGTCCGGATGAAAAGCGTGCCCAAAGTAAACTGGCTGCTACTCAGGCCCAGAAGCTAGGATATGCATATTATTAGTAGATATGGATAGAAAACACTCTGAAGTTTCTAAAACTGTTTGAATAATGTCTGTGAGTATAACAGAACTGATTTGGCAGGCGAAACCCCGAGCACAATCCATCCAGGGACATTTTTTTTTGAGCTCAATGTGTTTTCCAWTYSYTTTCTATGGGAAGCTCTTTTTAATAGAAATATGCTTGCAGTTCTTATGGCTTCCACTAGATGTCAACAGTCTTTAGAAATTGGTTGATGTTTATCCTTTGAGAAATGAAGAAGTAGCCCTGTTCTTTCCATGTGTCACACAAAGGMACTCAAGTCTTTTGGAGCGAGTGACCTGGAACGTGCTTCACTTTGTTTTCATCCGGTATTGAGCACAGTATTTCCCGTCTTAAATTTGATCAATTATTTACGTTTTAGGATACATAAGTTTGGATTAGGAACGTTGTTTGAAATGTTTGGACCAAGTTTACAGGTAACTTATTAGATACTTTGTAGGCGAGTTGGAACCGGTGTATTTCTGAATAAAACGCGCCAAATAAATTGACATTTTGGGGATATAATGAAGGAATTTATCGAACAAAAGGACCATTTGTGATGTTTATGGGACATTTTGGAGTGCCAACAGAAGAAGATCTTCAAAGGTAAGGCATGAACTATATCATTATTTCTGTGTAGCACCTGACTGGTTCAAATCTGATTTTCATGTGTTTGTATGCGGGGTGCTGTCCTCAGATAATTGCATGGTCTGCTTTCGCCGTAAAGCCTTTTTGAAATCTGACACTGTGGCTGGATTAACAAGAAGTTAAACTGTATTTTGATGTATAACACTTGTATGTTTAATGAATTCTTATTATGAGTATTTCTGTTTTTGAATTTGGCACAATGCAATTTCACTGGATGTTGTCAAATCAATCCCGTTAACGGTATCTGAGCGGGAATGGGGGTGAAGGGATCCCTACGAGGTTCTATTAAGGTATCTTTACTTTTACTCAAGTATTATAAATGGGTACTTTTTCCATCACTGTCTGTAATAGACTATGGCAGTATAGTGTATGGTTTGGCAGCCCGGACCTCATTGAAAAGGCTAGATGTCATACAGAGGCAAGGACTCAGAATATGTAGTGGGGTGTTTTGGATCTCCCCAGTGTCTGCACTACAGGTTGAGATGGGGGATTTGCCTTTGCAGATTATGATACAGTAACTGGCAATTAATTATTGGGTCAACCTACAGTGACATGGGGTATCTCATCCTGCGAAAGGGATTTTACAGGCATGCTGGGAACATGAGCGAGGACAAACACAGGCTTTGGGTGGGTGGGTAGTACCCAGGCGAGGGAGATGAGACTGTAAGGAAGGGAGTTTAGTCCAATGGTAGCTATTCTGGTAAATCCACCATGGCTACTCCCGCCTCCAGTAGTTGATCTAGAAGTGTTGGAGAGCCTACCGAAAGATAGGGAGGGTGTTGATCCGTCTGGTTTGTTTAATAGACGTCTGAATACTGTGTATCAGGATTTTGTGGCCATTTACACAGATAATTTACACAGATCAAAAGATCCAAGGGCAGAACGTACTGGGTCAGCATTTGTAATGCAGGAATGTGGTGTGGCAAGTTGATGTACTGACTAAACAAGCACTTAGTAGTGGGGATGTTGTTGTTGTAGTTTCAATGAGCAAGGCAGAGGCAACAAGCTTGATATGGACAGTGATGGTGCAGAGATGGCAGGAGCAGTGGAATAGAGATACCAAGGGCAGGCATTTATTTCAAGTATAGAGGAAAGTCAGGGAGGGACAGAAGAGAGGAGGCTATTGTTACAAGATTAAGGGTGGGTTGAATAAGACTTTGAATGTGATAGGAAAGCATCCAACAGGAAAGTTTTCCCAGGAAACAGAGACAGTGGAGCATGTATACAATGTGGGCAATATTACATTTACATTTACATTTAAGTCATTTAGCAGACGCCCTTATCCAGAGCGACTTACAAATTGGAAAGTTCATACATATTCATCATATATTCATATTCATCAATATGAGAGGGAAAGATATTGGCTGAGATCTAGTATGAGGGAGAAGGGGATACAGTAAATTAGTTTAAAGAGTATATTGAGTAGATTCAGTGGAGGCTGCTGAGGGGAGGACAACTCATAATAATGGCTGGAACGGAGCAAATGGAATTCGACTAATTCTGCTCCAGTCATTACCACGAGCCTGTTCTCCCCCATTAAGGTGCCACRAACCTCCTGTAGTTGTGATCTTTTTTTAAGAGAAACGGGGCTGGCAGGTAGGATTTAGTTTCTCCATGTCTCTGGCCCACACTCCAATACAGTAAGTGGCGGTAATGCACCATAACGTTAGATGCCAACTGCCGATAAACCCCACCGAAAAGAAGAAACTTCCGGTGCCTCAGTTCCTGTTTCGGCGCAAGTGCACTAGAAATGGAAAGCTACGTAGCCGGATAACTTTTGTGATGTTTTTTATTTATTGAGTTAACCCACTTGACGTCGAAGATATGAGATCCAAAATAAAATAACAGAGCACGACCTTTATTCACATTACAGGTAGTTGTCATTATATGGTTCTGCGCTTTGTTGAGGGTTTTCTAAATTATTGATAGAACTGTTAGCTAGCTAGCCAGCTGGTTGTTTTTTGAGTAATGCTAACATGCGGCGCTGCCGGCAGGCTCAGGCCAACTCGTTCACAACATTCCGTTGAGTTGACTGATATTTCAGATGACGGGGACTCCCCTCTATATTTTTTAAGTGTTAACTGATGCTAGCGTAATAATCAGATAATAACATATTGTGTCATCTCGGGGTGAAAATACTGAACGACATTGCTGTCACTCACGTTAACATTACACACAGTGGTGCGGGCGGGGAATGTAGCAACCAAAGCCAATTGAAATGCTTTAAAATTCGATTGACTTAAATTGCAGCCAATAGAAATTCCCAACATTTGCGATGGCTCTTTAATTAATCTTTGACAAGAGGGTATCCTTTCCGTCGCAATATTCTGTGACGCTGATTTGATGAGATCTCGGGGAGTAATTAGATCAGGTAGCACAATGTTATATGATGTACGATTACAACAATTTATTTATTTGTATCTCGGCGGCCTGTTGTTTTTAGCGGGGCTCGATCAGGTAGAAGCGGCCGCCACCGAAATGGCCAACCTGAACTGGAAACCGTTCATCTACGGTGGGATGGCTTCGATTGTCGCAGAATTCGGTACGTGATGCACCAAAACCTGTTCAGACTCATTTATTTTAATCATGCATTTTTTTCATTATTCTGTTCCCACACACATTTAAGACTCATGTTTAGCTGCATTGAGAAGCACTCAGAGATTTGCAGCAGTCTTCTTGAGTGATGTCGATGGCCCTATATTATGGATGCTACATACAATTATTAATGATGGTACTCCATTGGAGTAGATCTACAGAGACGCAATTGTGTGCAATTCTATATTTACTTGTGTAACCTCTTAGATAAACTAACAGATTATATTTCACCTCCTTAGAAAAAAGCTAAACAATGCAACACCTACTTTGTGAAAGCATCACATTGACCTGCATTGCATTCACTGCATTGTTAGTCCACCTCATTGCATTGAGATACTATTACCTGATCTTAGTTACTGAGGGGTCACTTTGTCATTTCATTTAAATACTACCAGTGATCTCTGAACTTAACAATGTTGTCATGATGTTGTTGGTTGTTCTCCCCTCAGGTACGTTCCCCATAGACCTGACTAAGACGCGGCTGCAGGTGCAGGGCCAGTCCCAGTACATGGAGGTGCGCTACCGGGGCATGTTCCACGCCCTGTTTAAGATCGGCAAGGAGGAGGGCATCAAGGCACTGTATTCTGGGTGACCAAAAATAATATGGTTTACACATGTTAGCCTATACACTATGGGGGGGAAAAAACAACATATTACAGTATTTGATATGGTGTGCTATGGTAGAACATATTCCCGTTTGGGCAGGGATTGACATTAAGGGTTTCCCTTTTGCCCGGGGCAAATTTTATATATATATATATTTTTTACTGATAACCAATACGCAAAGATTTCCAGCAGTCTGGTTTTTCTGGTTCCTCCCCTGTGTGTAGGTGAAAATAAGCTACTTTACATTTTTGAGTGAGTAAGTCTTTTGTCAATACATTTTCATATTTGTAGCTACTTTTTAAGTAAATACCTGCAGTCAACTTGTGCAGTACTTTAGGACATAAAGCAAATCGCGATCTTCATTTTACCTGTCACGTTATTTTACATTATGAAGCTTACTGTGGTTCCCCAGAACAGTTGAGCCAGTCACGTGTTGGTATGTAAATAGCATAACGTGAGAAAGCGGGAGCTGTGTATTGATGGGTCGTGTCTTAATGTTTTTATTTTTTTCAGCAGCATGATCAGGGACGTGCAAATGTAGTTTTTCTTCACAGAAAATATATTAGTGTAACACATTCGGCAGAAAATAGCTTTGTTTTCATCAGATGACAACAGAAGGGCAGCACTAATTGGCTGGCAGCCTCGTACGTAGGCCTAAATGAGCTTACAGTGAAAAAGCAATGTATTTTTTGCAGTAAACAATGCATGGCAATCATATTTCTAATGTTTATAATAGAAAGAATGTAGCCAGCTACATTTCCTAATGCCCCCTTTTGTACTAAGCCGGTAATACCGTATATCCCAGTATGAGAGAAGGATGGTATGACGATATGAAAATCTAGATACCACCCAACCCTACCAGTGAAACACATGAGGAAGAAGAAATGCCAGAAGTGTAATCTTCTGCAGTTTATCAGAATTGATAATGTCAGTGTAGGTGACTAGGAGAATTGTTGCAAATTGTTCCCTTCCGTGACATGGCAAATGTTTTTACAGACAAAACAAAATATGTGATCCATTGATGGTATGCACAGGATGACATTACAGGACTACTGCAAGAGAGCCAAGAAACTCAGGTCAGCTCAACATCTTGGTCTGAGTGTGTCAACATCCAGGACACAATGTCCAGGTCTGGGTTCTCAGACAGGCTTACAAGAGGCTTAGGTCAGGGAATAACAATTCTCTACACCCCGTGGCAAAATGTGTAGAATTGCAGAAAATTTCAAACAAACATTTTCTTAGGCTATGGCCCGAAAGTCTAGGGCCAGCTCTGACTGCATGTGAGGGTATGGATGTGGGTAAGCAGACCTGCATCCCATGATGAGTTCTGATTTTTTGTGTGACCCCCACCACCATTAAAGTTGCCCATCCCTGTCTTCAATCAAAGGTGCAAAGGAGAAGCAACAACTGAAAAATGGTACAAGAGACTCCTACGCTCTGTATTATACTTGCAAATTGAACATTTGTTTTTGAAAAGTCATGCTTTGACGAAGGTCTGTGGCTAAAGTGGTGCACTTTTCAACAAATGTTTAATTAGCAAGCATACACTGTGTCCAAGAGACGCATTTCTACCATTGTAGAACACGCAATTGAACAGAATATTTTTCTTCTTAGTTAGATCATTATCATATAAACCTGCTCCACTATCAATTAACCTCAAGCCTCTCTAATAGAACCTTCTCTCATTCTCAACTATTGATCTCTAAGCTACTGAAATGAAGTCTGGTCTTGTATATGAGAGTGTGACTTTTTACAAGGAAAGTTGGCAGGTGCTTTCCCTATTGGGAAACGCTCTTCTTGGCTGTGGTTTTCATTAGGGGACAGCCTTAGAAATACCTGTTTGTTTCTAGAGTATCTGAGAGCGGAGTGACCAATGTGATAACAGCAATAGTCGATAGTTCAATTTGCAAGAGAGTTGCAGGGAACCAAGCTTCCCAGGCAAAATACAAATGTCTGCCAACATCTTGACAGTCCTGATGGCAAGGTAATGGGGTGTGAACGTTAGGCAAAAAGCTCTTCACTTGTTCATAAAATTGACACTCCCCGAAATGACTCCTGTCTTTCTCTGTGCCTGTGCAGCATCTCCCCAGCTCTCCTGAGGCAAGCCTCCTACGGGACCATCAAGATCGGGACCTACAACACACTCAAGAGGTTATTTGTGACCCATCCGGAAGGTGGGTTTCAATGACTCCCCAGTGCTTTCTATCTCACATCATTTTCTCTGTATGCCCTTTCATGTTAAAATGTTTATTTTTTTGCCCTAAACATCCATCTATGGTATGTCCCTGACAGCTGTTTTAAGCAACAATGCATTGCATACATAGTGCTGTCATAGGCAATGGCAAGGTTCTGTAATAAGGTACTCTCTTCTGTTTGCCTAGTGCCTTCTACAACTGTATAGACTTTTAGCATGTTGTATAAAAACTGGGCATAAATCTGGAAGCATCATTAGTGGCAAGAAGTCAGTAGTAATGAGAGAATGACTGTGTGGGGTGGTGGTTGTGGGTCACACATGAGGTTTGGTCGTATCTTGTGGCATCTACTTTTGCCCTCAGAATTATTTAACAGTTGTTTATAATGTCAAGGATCTCAGACATGCACATGAAATCTGGCGACCCTTTTGTATGAGTACTGAACTGCATGTCCCAGCCAAATTCATGTGACGGACTGACCTTACCAACAGTCATACCAGGGCAGGACAATAAAGTCACCCTTTTACAGCCATGTGTGGAGTGGGAGTTTGGAGGGAAGAGAGGGAAGAAGTTAGCTGGCCAACCTGAAAGGGTAGAGGGGACATCAGTCAGTACTTGTGACTTCACCATACTGTTAATTTGCACACACAAACAATCAACACGGGTTTAAATAAAGCCTGTAATTTTGAAATGGACCATTGCGTTGCTTCTTCTGAAGATCAGTGTTTTTTGTTTTGTCTCTAGGCTTTCCAGTAGAGCTTACAGGGCGTTTTCTCATACTGTCATCAGCAAAAATAACAGTTTGGGAAAACCAGTTAAATACCTGTCTGGACAACCTGCATTGACGCAGATGTCTGAAAACACAGACCGAGAGTGCCTAACTGCCGTCACTAATGGCCAATATAAACAGGAGACTGGGAGCCTTTAATGCAACAGGGAACAAATCTCATCAGTTGTCTATTAATAGGTTTGCATTACATTAACCGGCGCCAACATGTATTCCCATATCACAGGAAGCAATCTCTACTGAGAGACTGAGTATTTACTGCACAAACAATTACAGGATTATTTGAACCTTTGCAGTAGACAGAGAAACGGAACCAAACGGAGTTTGAAGAGATTACCTAGTTAGTAGAGGGGTTGACACACTGATTTATCTGAGACTTAAGGCAGTGGTTCATTTGTAAATCGGGAGGTGCCGGAATAAAAAGTGAGCACGAGCGGGAGCTGCCCTGGGGAGGACTGCGTATAATTGCATTTGCGTATTGGCATAGAGCAGTAGAGTAAAGGCACTTCCATAAATTTCACACATGGGTGTTTTTTGTTGTTGCATAGGGTCTGGGAAAAATGTGGCCTTTTTATAAACACGTCATGCAGTTCTACGTCATGTTACATGACTGGACAATGTTTTTTTAACACCGCACAAATGATGGAAATGACAGGCTACTTAGACACTGACAAACTCAGAATCTGAGCTCAATAAAAACACCCTTGTCTTGAATCCATCAATAGCCTAGGCATATGGAGATACACATATTGTAGGCTACAATATGAGGAGGAAATTATAGTCCTAAAAATGCTTTCCATGCTCACCCAGTGATGTGCAGCTTACTTGCCGGTGATGGCCAATGTGTTCGTGCCTAAATCTTATCCCTGTCATACTACTTTGTAAAACACTATTTGGAAGTTGATCAGATATTTTGGTAGTCTACAGCAGACAGATTAGTCTTCTCTGTTCAGCAGGAGCCATTTGCTTTCCAAKCTGTGTTATTCCGCAATTGTATTTGAAATATTTTTGGAAAGCCCTTATTTGTATGCATGCTATTCACTGACAGATTTGCCGTGCGTTCCTGATTAGGCTATGCCTTATTAGGCTACACACAATCAACAGACAGCTAGGCAATATTTTTTAAAGAAGCTATTGGTCCTATGTGGCAAAATTATAGGGCTTCTCATTGTGTAGTAGGCTATTCTGAATTATTTCATTTCTTTCTGAACAGACAGCAGTAATTCTTTGAACACTTTTTATTTGAATTTTTATATTGCAAAAAGTGACTATTATTTTTCATGCCACGAGAGGTACTGGATCCGGCCAAATAAGTTCTGGAATGGGGACTGCGTTATCTGTGATTGTGTTGTGAAGAGAAGACCTTCTCCTCTGCTGCTGTTGTGCTTCTTCACTCTGTATGCCTCACTCTGCCAGGTTGTGCGAATGTGTTTTGAATGCTTATTTTTGGTACAGGCTGTGGTTTYCCTGGTGTGGTGGTTGGGCGGGGGGATCCAGCGCCCGTTCTCCTGCCATAATGAACGGCACCAGGACCACACTAACTCTTGGTCACATTGATCAAGGTTTCACTGTAACTATTGATCTAAACTTAATCCATAATTTCTTTCCTACTCCTCTGTCTCACTTACTTCCACTGTAGATTTGTTTTGTTTACCTGGTGACTTATAATGGTCATTGTTTCTTGTCTTAACCCCAACTGTCATAATCACTAATAAATAAATCATGGTCCCCATTCCATTTCAAACTGTGTGCTGTAAGAGGGGCGGGGTGCATTTTCAATACAATAACAATATTACAGTAGTATGTTTTGAATGGTGACAAATCCAAATTGCAGAGGGTTCTAGTTAGTAGTCATTCTTTTACTTATTATGCTGTAATGAATAGGTTAATGGCTTTCTAATTCTCATGACTTTCTGTCTGGAGTTGATTACTGCATGTTTGTCGACCTTTTAGATTTCATGTTCACCTCTAAATGATCATTTGAAAGTCTCTTGTTCAGAATTATAGCCACTTGTTTTACGTTGCACCTACCTCTGTCTTTCTAGAATTTCTCTCTGTCTTTGTGTGTTTGATGTGGAGGAGTAACCGGCTGTACTTTCTTTTCCCTGACAGATGAGACTATGGTGATCAATGTGTTCTGTGGAGTGGTGTCTGGAGTCCTGTCCTCCTCTCTGGCCAACCCCACTGATGTTGTCAAGGTGAAAAACGTGTAGATAGCTGAAAGATCTAGATACTGGACATTGCAGATAGTAATGTCATGAATAGAACTGACGGGACTCCTTTTTGTGTCAGAGGCATGTTTGAGGCATCTCATAATCTGAACGTCTCACAACGTTTTGCCCTGCTGAACGCAGGCCCTGATTTTCTATGTTGTGTTCAGATCCGCATGCAGGCCCAGGGCAGTCTGTTACAAGGCAGCATGATGTCGAACTTCATAAACATCTACCAGACAGAGGGAACCCGTGGCCTGTGGAGGGTGAGTGGTGCCCTCTTGGTCACAAACTATCAAACAGTGGCTCTGATCTGTCATCAAGATTTTTATTTTTCATGGAAGAGCTTTGTTGTTTTGTAAGATTGTGACCAGTGAGTTTATTTATTTTTGGCCATCTGAAGACCGTTGAGTGACTGGTACTCTCGGGTTGTTGTATTTATACTGTTGTCATCCTCAGGGCGTCATCCCTACAGCTCAGCGGGCAGCCATCGTAGTGGGAGTGGAGCTTCCTGTCTATGACATCACTAAGAAGCACCTCATCAAGTCTGGCACCATGGGAGACACCATACTCACACACTTTATGTGAGTTTAGACATCAATATTGTAAAATGCATATAAATATATAATTTTTGTTATTCATAATGTACCGGCATATTCTCTGAGAAAGATAATAGAAAACCTAACAGTGAGTGTGCATATTATACACCTGATCCTCTGGCTTCTCCCACATCGGTCTCTCTGCATGCAGTTCCAGTTTTACGTGTGGCCTGGCGGGGGCGCTAGCCTCCAACCCAGTGGACGTGGTGCGGACGCGTATGATGAACCAGCGAGTGCTGTCAGGGAACCCCATGTATAAAGGCACGCTGGACGGATTGATGCAGACCTGGAAGAACGAAGGATTCTTTGCCCTCTACAAGGGCTTCTGGCCCAACTGGCTGCGTCTGGGGCCATGGAACATCATTGTATCCTTTCCATCACTGGAATCAAAGTTCAAACCCACTGTGTTGCCAGCACTATTATCCAAATAACTGAGTCATCTGAACTCTGTCTCTCTGCATTCTATTAGGTCAGTTCAGTTTTGCATCAGGTCATATTGAGTATTTTAGACATCCGAGAACCATTCCTGGTAAAAGTAGGTGGACTTCAGCATTGCAGGACAAGTTGTCAGTTTGTTGTTGAGGTGATCTCCCTTTGGGAACTAGAGCATGTTCTAATTCTATCACCCTATTGTTGCTCAGAGGTTCCGAGAGAACAGCAGAGTGGAACGGAGAGCTGTTGTCAGGTATACAGCTTGTGTAATGGCAGTCCTGTCTCCTTTCTCCTTGGCTACCAGTAGAGGGTGCCAAATACTTACACTGAAGCAAAATATGCAAGGAGGAACCTTGTTATGTTTACAGTGATATTGTATAATACCATACAAAACGTAAATTGTATTTAGTGAAGTCTTATAAGTATTGTGATTTTTGTATGGGCACAGACAATGTCATGATTATGCTTCAGGGCTGCCACCAAGTGTTGTCRTTAACTAGAGCTCTTTAGTTCTTCATCACGTTTGAGCAGCTGAAGAAACTCCCCTTATAGTTGAACAGGGAGTGGACACTCCGTCGGACCAGAGTGTATCAGAGCGCGGGAAACACCCCAGCCCTTTGTCTTCGTTTCATTCACAATCCCTCCCTCGTCACACAATCTGTATGTGCATGCTCATCTAAGTTTTATTTGAACTTTTAATAATATATAATTTTTTTTAATACAATTTTTAATGTTCGTTTTTTTTTAAGCACTTCATCATACTCATTAACCATCCTTGATGCCACTCCTGGCAGCTAAAGCTTAGGATTGTAGCTGAGGACGGAAGCCCATTTGGACCATAAGGTATTAGCTAGGTACGCTGACTGCCAGCTTGCTACCATTTTAAAGTGAGCTTGTGGGAAAAGGAGGAGGACTATCCTAGGCGGAACGGTAACTGGAGATCTACTTGAGCTTTTTTAGGGATGTGGAATAGGCCTCTGATTGTGTCTGACTAGTTTTTTAAACGCATCTCTATACTGCATGGGATGTGCAAGAAAAAGACAATGGCTGTTAAATGTATAGGATTGGGGTTTTGCCTGTCTGATCTGACGTTTAAATAATGTCTTCAATGTTTTGGGCAGGGCTAGCTAGAAGAGGATGCAATGCATGGCAGGTTAACCGAGTTGTTATTGTCAGACAATTTATTCTCAATGACTTACCTGGGTAAGTAAAGGTTACAGTAGGTGCTGCTTAGTCTGTTAGAGGAACTCAGGACAACGGTGACCCACATMAAAAAATAATATACTATGGTTAAAATACATTGTAGTGTTTTTGCTGCCTTTACTGTAGTTTTGCTGACATTACTGTAATATTTAGTGCCGTGTTTTTGTGGTCTATAGTATACTGTAGTATTTACTATAGTATTTTACATTATACTAAAATATTCTATAGTAAGTATTACAAATGATTAAAGTATACTGCAGTGTAGTATCGTATACTATAGTTTACTACAGAATTCTATAGTAAGTACTGCAGTATTCTATAGTAAACTAGTATTTTTTTAATGTGGGGAGACTATATGTATGGTTAGTAAGATGAGATGGGAATTTAGTCCAATGTTGAACCAAAGCCTCTATTGGGTACCCGGAGAGTGACTTTGCGTTCTGTACATTTCACCACAACCCCTTTGTGTGAAGTAGAGGTGTCTGCTGTTGTCTGGAACACTAAACATGCACAGGAATGGAAACACTTTCTGGGACCTGCCTGGTTGTCATGGTGATTCCCATGAAAGTATACTGAACAAAAATATTAACAACATGCAACAATTTCAAAGATTTTGCTGAGGTACAGTTGAAGTTGGAAGTTTACATACACTTAGGTTTTTCAACTACTCCACAAATTTCTTGTTAACAAACTAGTTTTGGCAAGTCTGGTTAGGAAATCTACTTTGTGCATGACACAAGTCGTCTTTCCAACAATTGTTTACAGACAGATTATTTCACTTATAACTCACTATCACAATTTCAATGGGTCAGAGGTTTATATACACTAAGTTGACTGTGCCTTTTAAACAGCTTGGAAAATTCCAGAAAATGATGTCATGGCTTTAGAAGATTCTGATAGGCTAATTGACATAATTTGAGTCAATTGGAGGTGTACCTGTGGATGTCTTTCAATTGGAGGTGTACCTGTGGATGTCTTTCAAGGCCTACCTTCAAACAGTGCCTCTTTGCTTGACATCATGGGAAAATCCAAATAAATCAGCCAAGACCTCAAAAAAATTGTAGACCTCCACAAGTCTGGGTCATCCTTGCAAGCAATTTCTAAAGTTAATGCTTGGTCGCAAATGGGTCTTCCAAACGGACAATGACCCCAAGCATACTTCCAAAGTTGTGGCAAAATTACTTAAGGACAACAAAGTCAAGGTATTGGAGTGGCCATGACAAAGCCCTGACCTCAATCCTATAGAACAGTTGTGGGCAGAACTGAAAAAGCGTGTGTGAGTTAGGAGGCCTACAAACCTGACTCCGTTACACCAGCTCTGTCAGGAGGAATGGGCCAACATTCACCCAACTTATTGTGGGGAGCTTGTGGAAGGCTACCCAAAACGTTTGACCTAAGTTAAACAATTTAAAGGCGATGCTACCAAATACTAATTGAGTGCATGTAAACTTCAGAACCACTGGGAATGTGATGAAATAAATAAAAGCTGAAATAAATCATTCTCTCTACTATTATTCTGACATTTCACATTCTTCTAAATAAAGTGGTGATCCTAACTGACCTAAGACAGGGAATTTGTACTAGGATTAAATGTCAGGAATTGTGAAAAACTGAGTTTAAATTTATTTGGCTAAGGTGTATGTAAACTTCTGACTTCAACTGTATGGAAATCAGTCAATTGAAATAAATAAATTTTTGCCCTAATATATGGATTTCACATGACTGGGCAGGGGCGCAGCCATGGGTGGGCCTGGGAGGGCATAGGCCCACCCACTTGGGAGCCAGGCCCAGCCAATCAGAATGAGTCTCTAAAGTGACGGAGGCGGCTTATGGTAGAGAAATTAATATTCAATTATCTGGCAACAGCTCTCATGGATATTCCTGATGTCAGCATGCCAATTGCATGCTCCCTCAACTTGAGACATCTGTAGCATTGTGGTGTGTGACACAACTGCACATTTTATTGTCCCCAGCACAAGGTGCACCGGTGTAATGATAATGCTGTTTAATCAGCTTCTTGATATGCCACACCTGTCAGGTGGATGGATTATCTTGACAAAGGATAACATGCTCACTAACAGGGATGTAAACAAATTTGTGCACAAAATATGAGAGAAATAAGCTTCTTGTGCGTATGGAACATTTCTGGGATCTTTTCTTTCAGCTCATGAAACATGGGACCAACACGTTACATGTTGCGTTGATATTTTTGTTCAGTGTACATTATGTAAATGTATGTACAGAGATACTTTAGAGAATCTGCTTTGAATTTTTATTTTGAGCTTTGAGTAAAGCCCTGAATGGACTAGGATGTGGGGGCTGTTGTGCCAAAGTGTGCATGTTCTGTACTGTAACTGTACTTCATTGGACCACTGTTGCAAAGCGCCGTCTGAGTACGTCAGTTGCCAAAGTATCAGGAGAACTGTACTGTTACATTCTTACTCAGGCCTTATACTTTACTTTCATGATCATGTTTATAATTTATATGATGCCTGATTCTGCACCTCTGCCTCATGTCCCATGGCCATGTTGATTTTTATTAGAATTACTAGTTTTGTTGCTTAATATGTTGTTTCAGCAGTCATGCATTACTGAGCAGTCA
Source organism: Salvelinus sp. IW2-2015 (assembly GCF_002910315.2). Taxonomy (NCBI): domain Eukaryota; kingdom Metazoa; phylum Chordata; class Actinopteri; order Salmoniformes; family Salmonidae; genus Salvelinus; species Salvelinus sp. IW2-2015. The sequence continues at coordinate 27,243,638 of NC_036863.1, read as the reverse complement.
AGCTTTTTAGCTTTTATCTATGCGTCTTTACAATGATGTAATACACTTTTTTCCCCACAGAGAATCAGAAAGTACTTTACGAGTAACTTTTATTGAATTTCTTTCCAAAGCATTATCTATTATTTAATTTTTTTTTAAATTGCATGATCATGTTTTCCCATATGAACTTAACAAAACACATTATTGAAGTCTTGAACCTGTTGCCCCTTTACTCAGCAATGCAGAGTATGTTATGTACTTTTTCTCTCATTCCTGTTTAAACACTTGGCAGGGCTTACTGCATGCTTTTACTTACAGTATGTGAGCATGTCTAGCTTAGGAACAACATTGCTGCTGTTTTTTATGATTTATTGGACAATTATTGTTTTCATTGGCTCCAGCTGCATTTTGCTGTCAACCACAAATTGATTATTACTTTGGTATATATTAATACATGCTTGGGTGATCATTTTCAGTTGTCAATTCAGGGAGTGATTTTAACTTCAAATTCAAGAATAGAATCCATTTTCAAATTAGGATTTTTTTCTATCATTGTATTGGAATTTGAGAATTGACCCCAACCCTGAATCCAGTATAGGCTTTATCTTCATCGTCCTGTCTTTCTATTATGAAAATAGAAAATGACAGTACAATGTTGTTACCTTTTTGACTGCTTAGACTTGCCTTGCTGTATTGTTATATTTTGACCACTATCTTATTTATTTCAGTTTTTCATGGTTATATTCTCTATTGCTGTGTGACTCAGCTGGCTGAAACACTGTTTGGTCTCTGTCAAATATTTCAGCCTGTCATTACCTGGTCATTTGCACTTTGGTCAAAAGTCTGTTGATTTTAAAACTGTATTTGCAATCAAATATCATCTTGCTTGTTTAGTCAATTGAGTGTTTAGTTGGTTAATTGTGTAAACTATTTTCAGTGAAAGATTTGATTTGGCTTTGTATAAATAACTTGATTAAATGTACACGCCTAAATAAAATGAATTGTATTTATTTTTAAGCACCCAACACCAGCGTGGACAGTTGAGTAATCAAGTGAGAAGGAAATGACATCTTTATTAGAATGTGCACAAAAACAATGGCCTAACCCTACCGCAGCTCAAAGTATTGATGACATATGCATTATATTCTATAGAGGGACAGATTTCCCAAAAATAGGTGGTAGTAGCATACAGGTTAATACCTGGAACCAGCTGGAATAAATCATATTAATATCCATACAGTGACCTATTTATTGTGTTGGTCCTTACTAGTATGTGTATGAATTAATGTTCGAGTACTATTATACAGTTGACCAATTCATTTTTATAGTGTATCTAAGTGGCTTGGGTTGCTTTCAGAAACAACAACGGTGTGCATCGTTAATTCAACGAAAACTACTGAACGACCAGTTGGAAAAACGTGATTATGGTGGCCCAGAAGGCAGTTAAGTTATGAAACGTAGTAAACGTTGAGACGAACTGAACGTACTGTAGAGACGTTGGTTGCCTCCCACCTTACACTTGCCTAGACTTCAGGTAGGCTACATTCCCTGTGATTTGAGAACATCAATGTGTGTCAGGGGGATATTTGCATAGATCTCCGCCCCCAATGCTTTTTTGCGTAGTAGTACAACACAAAACACCTTCACAGTTCTCAATGTTCAGTATTTCAGAGACTGGACCTAGTTAGTTTACTCTGCTCCAATATTTTAGTGATAAAAGTTCGCACGCGCGCACTCATTATCTAGCCAAAGTTTCAACCTGGGTGGAATTTATTCTTCGCACTCGCAGAAAGATGTCTATTCAGAATACCACCACGTCATACAGGACCGTCAGCGTCTCGTCGGACCCGGACACCACAGTTCTATCGCCGGGCCAATACATCGACGGTTACAGAACTATGAGTGTTTCGTCTGCTCCGGTACAGTATGGCATCGGTAATGGCTACGATACCGTGCGCTACCTGATGCCAGTTCAGCAGGCGATTCAGCAGCAGCAGATGCAGTATGTGCTGGTCAACCAGCCCCCCCAGGTTATGCAGCAGATGGTGTCACCTGTATATTTGCAGAATATCCAGAGGGTCCGTGTAAATAGTTTGGAAGAATCAGACATCTACCGAGAACAAATTGTAGAGGTGAGTTTATTACAATACACTGTATGATGAAGATGTATTTTGTGAAGAAATAGGCTTAGTGCCTGTAAGAGTATAACAATTTAACATTCAATAATATTATAAAATGTATCTTAAGAATGTAGAGAACTGTTCACTTCGGCATCATCTATTAGGCTACTTATGATCACATAGGGACCATCGGAGAATCCACCAAACAAAACAAGTTAAAGAAATCAAAAAGCAATGAAAAGGATATCATCAAATGAAGCTGGTTTTGTTTGTGGAGGTCAAGACTCCTGAGCAAATAAAGAGAACAGCATGTCAGTGCAGGTCCACAAGACAGGTCTATCATAATCTGCCCACTGTGTAATTGTCCCTAACCATTCATTTGATAATCCTGTACAGGAAAAGCCACATGCTTTTTGGTGATAGTGATTTGGTAGTAACGGAGCAACCATTTGCTCCAGTATAACCCTACACCAGAGAAAATGAAAAATATGAATGAAGCATAATTTACTGAATGCTTGTCTTGTCTTGGATCCCACAGGGTACTTATGTTATGGAGCGAGCCAATCCTAGTCAAGTTCAAACCAGCTGTCACACCTTATAATAAAGCAACTTTTTATAAAAATATTTTTAGATTTTTAATTTAACCTTTATTTAACCAGGTAAGCCAGTTGAGAACAAGTTCTCATATACAACTGGGACCTGGCCAAGATAAAGCAAAGCAGTGCGACAACAACACAGAGTTACACATAAACAAACATAAGTCTATAACACAAACACACATTACAGCAACTTATTACGCCCCTTTGATTCAACAGCCCTGTCAACACTCTATCTGCAGCTGTGTTTCTCTTAGAACTTCTTCTGATGCTCATCTTCTGAAGTGATACAGAAATTCAAGTGTTTTTTCTTCTTTGAGATTGAATGTGTAACATGTAACAAATAACAGTGGCATGTCCAAAACGTTTTGAATGGTGTGGCCAAGGTGGGGCACACCCAGTTTAGAGGGGCCATGTCATTTTGAACCTTCATCGATGCAAAGTGGATTTTTTTCAATATAATTATGATGGTTCAACGAATTAAAAGACTCAGCATAGGTTTGGTACATTTCCCTGTTCAAATACATCATAAATCAATTCCAAAAGTATTGTTACTGTTTTTGCATTCAAGGTCAGGAATTTAAATAAGGCTATTAGCATGCAGTAGTAAATTAACTTGGAAGTGCCATCTAAAGTGCGAATCATACCGTGACATTCGGGGTGTTATTGTTTAAACGGGATCCGCTAAGTAGTTGGTTCGTGCGCACAAGGGTGAGGAAAGGGAGGGAGGGATGTGAGGGCGTAGAGTTACAGAAAAGGGTATTTCGTCATTGTCAAAAGCACAAGAGATACTGTTGCATGACAAACAGGAGCTGTTATATTACAATATAATGTTTCTGTCCGTTTGGAACAGTGTAAACAACACCAAATAAAGTAATACCAGAGAGTCTGTTCTAATGCTTTATTACAGCATAGCAACATTTAAAAACAGACGGATTTGTGAAATTGCTTCATCCGACATTTTGTGGTTGCAGTATGATATTAAACAAACACATAAATAGGCAACAGAGGCAGGAACAGAAGCATAGTGCTGATAGGAATCAACTCTGACTGACCGCAGCGTCTATCGGTAGTCTAAACTAAATTTTTCACACCTAGCCAAGCTATTAAACTATCCTTTTGTAAATGAATGGGGTTGTGAATATTTCTGTCCGAGGCTCTCTCTCGCACTAGTCCTGCATTGGGCAAAAAAATCAGCAGGCGAGTGGTTCCGAACTTGGGTAAATACAATGGCCCAATTACACTTGACAGGATACTTGTGCCTTACAGCACATTACACGAACAAAGAGTTGGTGTTATCCACCACGGAATGGGACAGAGCAACTCAAAACTGCGGATAACATAAGGTCAGCTATTGTGAAAGAATAGGGTACTAGGGGGTTACTAGCTAAGAACAATGTCTAATTGCTGACATAAAAAAAGCAACGTTGGGAAAAACGTTAGTAAGTAATACTTAAAAGTCTAGTTTCTTTTTTWAATTATTTAAATAAAATATGGGGGGAAAAGGGTGTTGTACATATCACAATTAATAAATTAATATCCACACTATGAGGAGATTTGATGTAAAGTCCCTCTTTTTAACTCACCTGCACATACATTTTATTTATTATTTCTTTGTTGTTCATTTTCCATATACTCCATTATGTACAATTGCACAAAATATTGTTTGAATATTGCAAGATTTTAAATCACAGCAGTCTTAAACATGGCATTCAGGATTTCAATAGTTTTTAATTCATAAAAAAATTCATTGTAATGGAATATAACTAATAACATTAAATAACATTGGAATATAACATTTTATAACAATAGCTCATAACTAATACATTCAGTGTAACTCTCTTATGCTCTGCTAATGCACAATTTGAATTTGTAGATAGGTCACAAATAAATATTTTCCCAGTAAAATTGGAGCACAACTCTTGAGCCCACCTCCTGCATTGTTCACACTTAATCCAGTCCCCACCTGTCACTGAAAACAGGGGGAGAGATGCCAATTGAAAAGCTCTCTCTTAAAAATGTAGCTAGCAATCTAGATATATGACATAAATGCTGTGTAAAATAGCTAAAAGGTTATAAAGTAAAGTAAAGCTATTAGTCGCTACTGGAAACATTTACAACTGCAATTATGTCACGATCTGGTAGTAAGGTTGCTAACTAGCACTCCTAGCAGCTTATGCTAACTAGCTAGCTGGCTAGCATTTACTGCTAGTGAAGTTGCTAGCTAGCAAGTTAGCATAAACTAGCACTAACCGGGTTAGTCATTGTCTAAATGACAGGTAGAAACACATTCCTAACCATAAAAGGGTAACTAGCCTCCAGGGGTTGCCCCCAACACACTCATCCAACATATTACTACTTTATTCCAAAATTCTCCCCCCAAAATTCTCTAAACAAGTGGAATATTTATCTTAAGGCTTTTCTAGTTGTATATTTAAAAAAAWAWATATATATAGATTTAACTTCATTGGAATATATGTACAACTTTGTCACAATTTCAAGAAATTAGATCATTTTACCACAAAATCGTTTTGTTGAAACATCTCCAAAGGTTGTGATGATACAGAGGACATTTTTGTTGAGCAAGAGCAGTGTCAGCCAGGAAAAGTGTTGGGAAAATAACTTGGTGACATCTTGTGATGTTAATGTGAATTACGGGGGGGGGGGGGGTTACCTCAGGGGGCTAGTTACCTCCTAGGACCTTACTTATGGATCTTGTTGATTTCCTCTATCGCTTCGAGAGGCCTACTGTCCTGGTAATTGTGTGGTTCACCTACAGAGTGCATTGAGAGTGCATTGAGCTGGTTTCAGAGAGAAGCCAGCGACCTGCGACCAGGCACGGTGGATAAAATCCTTTTCCTGCACAGCAATTTGAAGTAATCCAGTGATGAATAGACTGTTTTTGAAGTTATTGTTTTAGTATATTTATTTGTTGTCTAATATTAGATGGCTCTTTAAATTGATTTGAGTTGTCCATTTGTCGCATTTTATTGTGAAAAAATATATATATCGTTCTTAATTCATGGCACGGTTTATTTTTTTAACCAAATGCTGAATAGACTTGAAGACAAATTTATTAATGTAGGAAAATAGGAATAATAGCCTACTGTCTGTAGTAATAAAACAATTAGGCTAAATAAATATGTTATTTTGTTGGGTAATAATAATAAAAACATTTWAAAAAATTWAAAAAACATTTTTAGAGGAAAAATGACAAGCTTGAAACATGCATCTGATTATTCATTATGAATAGGATTTATTTGATTTACATGCTTCATTGTAACCGCAATGTCACAACTAATTGAACACATACACATACAACATGAGCAGATTGACTTGGCCAAAACATTTCTTTATTAAAGACGATCAGAAAGAATGTTGGTACTTATTTATTTTGATCCAAAGCCACTAATGATTGAGTCATTCAGCTTTATGCTGACAAATAGCCTACTAAATAGGCCTAGCCTGAACAAATATAATACATTGCCTAATTAAACTAGTACATTTCATAAATAAAATAAATTAAGTAGCTCATGTCTTGAAAATATGGGCAACCTTTTRCCCCTAACCTATCCTCACTGGACTCTCTTTCACTCAGTTTCTTCTTCACATCAGCAAAGAAGGACTCCGTGTTTCAGAAACTCACTTTATATAGAGGGGCTATCACTCTTTCACACTGTGGTAAATAAAGCCAATTTGTTATTTAGAATTCTTTCTTTCTAATTTTAGAGGGAGAGAAACAAAAAGCGTAATCAGCGTTCTAACTCCCCCTTGTGATAGTGTGGCACAATGACAGAAAGACGCAATTTACCACAATCTGCCACCATCTACCACAAACTGTCGCAGCATAAGCTTGAAACTTTTAATTGAGGAACCACTGTATGTGTGTGTGCATGGGAATTTTTTATGGGCTTTATAGTAAAGGCATGTAATTTAACTGTATTAGCTTTTAATGTGTCAGGAACACAAACAGTCAGGATGTTTTCATCTGATTGTCAAATTAATCACTTCAAAAAGTAGGTTAAGTAGGTTACTTGCGCACATTTGTCTACTCCAAAATAAGTCCAGCATCTGTACAGTGCATTGTGCACCTGCCATTTGAATGGAAAGAGACATCTATTACAAACACAATACGTGTAATGACATTCAGCTTATCAAGTGGCGTGTATTCATGGCTGCCAAGGGAAGCCAGTCCCCCCCCAAAATTAAAACATTTAAATAAACAAACCTATAAAATTATTTCTCATTCTTGTCTACCCGTGTTTCATAATTTTCATTCATAATTCTCCTTCAATTCGCAAGAGGCTGCAACTATTTAACCAGAGAAAGCATCCGAGCGAGGGAAACAGTGGCCCTCTGTCTTAGCATCAGCTACATGGGCTACAGATACTGTCTGTCCAAAAATAATATGACATGTCATACTCTTTTTGGCCAGATAGCATCAGAAACATGTGCTACACATACAAATCAAATTAAAGTTTATTGGTCAAAGCTAAGTCAGAGGGCACTGTTTTGCTCACTCTGATGCTTTCTTCGGTGAGATTGATGAGTCTTCTTGTCAGTGCGCGTCTTTGTCAAATTTATCACTATATTCAGAAGTGACCTGGGCCCCCTCTGGACACGCCACTTATTACATAGTAAGTACTACCTCTAGTACTATGTAAACATATTTACTGTAATGACATTTTGCCTGTTTTTGTTTTGCTTTCTTCAGAACGTCAATGGGAAAACCCCTTCTGTATTCAGCCAGATGTCTAGCCCCAACAAGAGCCCTGAGCCTAGTGTTGAAGAGGAGGAGGAGGAGGAGGAGGAGGTGAGAGAGACTATAACACCTGTACATGGTATTTACTTGTGTATGACTATCTCACACAGACACACACACACATACACCTGCGTACATGCACAGTTATGTAGTGCACATGCAAGAATCTAATTACACATGAACAAACACGCTTACATATTGTAATTACAGCTATTTTATATTGCACTTAAGCTTGGCTTAGCTTGACCTAGTGGTGGCTTGGAGCACATTTCAGATCCATATGATTCGATTTATACTGAGTCTTCCTCTGAGACACACCCACAGACCAGACCATATAGCTAAAACTTGGCCTTCAACATTCATTTGGTTTTATGTTAATCTCTCTTAATACAACCTGCCTGAGGTAACATCAGGGGTATAACATAAATTACAGAGTATAGAGTAGAATAGAGTATATAGTACAGTACAGTATATTGCAGTTGAACTTTGTTCACCTGCGCTGTCCCTGGTCATATGCAACGCTAAGCTTTGGGCGAGGTTAGGGTGGCTCACACCCTGTTATCCAGCGGCCTTTATTCATGTCGGAAGGCAGCAGCTCTCTTTGATTGGGCCAGAGATGTCATGATGATTATAGCTGTTGATGTTAGCTTGCTGTTGGAAACATTGACTGCCTTTCGTTGCTGTTCAGTATTGTTGTTGTTAAATAATCATCACAGCATACTTGGGTCAAGTAAAAGTGTGTGTGTGTGTGTGTGTGCTTGTCTTCCTACCTTTTCAGGACTCCAATGTACTAACAATTCACCTGAATGTCGGATAACAAAAACTTTTTTAAAAGCCAGGACTTTTTTCATGTCCTGAATTTGTTCAAGTGCTATTTTAAGCTTTAGGTTGATGGTTTTGGGGGTTAGGGTTATGTTAAGGGGTAGGGTTAGGTTTAGGGTTAGGGTTAGGAAAAATAGTATGGTCAAACATTTTTACTTCCCAAAAAGTCCTAAAATGTCATGAAAATGTGCATGTGTGGTCTAACCGAGGATGTCTTTTAGCCACTGCCTAGAAGGCCAGCATCCCGGAGTTGCCTTTTCAGTGTTGACGTTGAGACTGGTGTTTTGCGGGTACTATTTAATGAAGCTGCCAGTTGAGGACTTGTGAGGTGTCTGTTTCTCAAACTAGACACTCTAATGTACTTGTCCTCTTGCTCAGTTGTGCAGCGGGGCCTCCCACTCCTCTTTCTATTCTGGTTAGAGCCAGTTTGCGCTGTTCTGTGAAGGGAGTAGTACACCTCGTTGTACGAGATTTTCAGTTTCTTGGCAATTTCTTGCATGGAATAGCCTTCATTTCTCAGAACAAGAGTAGACTGATGACTTTCAGAAGAAAGTTCTTTGTTTCTAGCCATTTTGAGCCTGTAACCGAACCCACAAGTGCTGATGCTCCAGATACTCAACTAGTCTAAAAAAGGACAGTTTTATTGCTTCTTTAATCAAAACAACAGTTTCCAGCTGTGCTAACGTAATTGCAAAAGGGTTTTCTAATGATCAATTAGCCTTTTAAAATTATAAACTTGGATTAGCTAACACAACGTGCCATTGGAACACAGAAGTGATGGTTGCTGACAATGAGCCTCTGTATAGTGGGTTGCGAAAGTATTCACCCCCTTGGCATTTTTCCTATTTTATTGCCTTACAACCTGGAATTAAAATAGAATTTTAAATCATTTGATTTACACAACATGCCTACCACTTTGAAGATGCTAACWATTTTTTATTGTGAAACAAACAAGAAATAAGACACAAAAAAACAGAACACTTGAGCGTGCATAACTATCCCCCCCCCCAAAGTCAATACTTTGTAGAGCCACCTTTTGCAGCAATTACAGCTGCAAGTCTCTTGGGGTATGTCTCCATAGGCTTGGCACATCTAGCCACTGGGATTTTTGCCCATTCTTCAAGGCAAAACTGCTCCAGCTCCTTCAAGTTGGATGGGTTCCTGCTGGTGTACAGCAATCTTTAAGTCATACCACAGATTCTCAATTGGATTGAGGTCTGGGCTTTGACTAGGCCATTCCAAGACATTTAATTGTTTCCCCTTAAACCACTCGAGTGTGAACCACTTGTTCTGCTGGAAGTTGAACCTCTGTCCCAGTCTCAAATCTCTGGAAGACTGATACAGGTTTCCCTCAAGAATTTCCCTGTATTTAGCACCAACCATCATTCCTTCAATTCTGACCAGTTTCCCAGTCCCTGCCGATGAAAAACATCCCCACAGCATGATGCTGCCACCACCATGCTTCACTGTGGGGATGGTGTTCTCGGGGTGATGAGAGGTGTTGGGTTTGTGCCAGAGATAGCCTTTTCCTTGATGGCCAAAAAGCTCAATTTTAGTCTCATCTGACCAGAGTACCTTCTTCCATATGTTTGGGGAGTCTCCCACATGCCTTTTGGCGAACACCAAACGTTTTTTCTTATTTTTTCTTTAAGCAATGGCTCTTTCTGGCCACTCTTCCGTAAAGCCCAGCTCTGTGGAGTGTACGGCTTAAAGTGGTTCTATGGACAGATACTCCAATCTCTTCTGTGGAGCTTTGCAGCTCCTTCAGGGTTATCTTTGGTCTCTTTGTTGACTCTCTGATTAATGCCCTCCTTGCCTGGTCCGTGAGTTTTGGTGGGCGGCCTTCTCTTGGCAGGTTTGTTGTGGTGCCATATTCTTTCCATTTTTTAATAATGGATTTAATGGTGCTRCGTGGGATGTTCAAAGTTTCTGATACTTTTCTATAACTCAAACATTATCTGTACTTCTCCACAACTTTGTCCCTGACCTGTTTGGAGAGCTCCTTGGTCTTCATGGTGCCGCTTGCTTGGTGGTGTCTTTCAGAACAGCTGTATATATACTGAGATCATGTAACAGATCATGTGACACTTAGAATGTACACAGGTGGAGTTTATTTAACTAATTATGTGACTTCTGAAGGTAATTGGTTGTAATGCAACAAAATAGGAAAAACGCGAAGGGGATAAATACTTTTGCAAGGCACTGTACGTCTATGTAGATATTCAATAAAAAATCTGTCGTGTCCAGCTACAATAGTCATTTACAACATTAGCAATGACTACACTGTATTTCTGATCAATTTTATGTTATTTTAATGGACAAAAAATGCGCTTTTCTTTCAAAAACAAGAACATTTCTAAGTGACCCCAAACTTTTGAACAGTAGTGTATATAGTTTCTATTGTCATGCCCTGACCTTAGTTATCTARGTTTTTCTGTATTATTTTGGTCAGGTCAGGGTGTGACGAGGGTGGGTATGCTTGTTTTGTATTGTCTAGGGTTTTTGTATGTCTAGTTGTGTTTGTAAGTCTAGGCATATGTAGGTCTATGATGGCCTGAATTGGTTCCCAATCAGAGGCAGCTGTTTATCGTTGTCTGATTGGGGATCATATTTAGGTTGCCATTTTCCCTTGGGTATTTGTGGGTTCTTGTCTATGTGTAGTTGCCTGTGTCAGCACTCGTTCTATATAGCTTCACGTTCGTTTTTGTTACTTTGTTAGTTTGTTTAGTGTTTTTCTTCATTAAAAGAAGAATGT